>NC_045792.1:10178931-10492156 GCF_009873245.2 Balaenoptera musculus
TTCATTTCCACCAAAAAAACCTATCAAGAATTTTTTTCCTGGGGTACCAGACCCCAAATCTTGGGTTACCACTTGTTCTTAATCATGTTATACCTTTTGCAGCTGACAATTCAGATGACAATAGTGCTCTTCACAGGGTGCTTTGTCAACAAGGCCAAGGACTCATCATTTCAGGAGAAACTTCAATTGCCTCGAGTGTTAAATCCACTGTTCATGTAAATGTAAGTGCCCAGAGACGGCATTACAGTCTCCAGAAAGAAAGACGTCTATGGGCTTGGTGTGATTTCTCTCACCTTCCGAGCAGCCTACTTGAGATCTGAGGTTTACTAAAGATTTATTACCTACAATTGAGGCATCAGGTGTCACTCTTTAGGTGGCAAGGCCCTAGTTCCCTGAAGTTAATATACAAAGCCATTCTCAGGCTATTTAATCTCCATCAGCACCGAAATCCTCTATTTCATCCCCCTCTCACTGGGGTTCTTTTGTTACCAACACTCACCATCAGTCCGGACTACATGCACTCAGAATAACTGCTTAATGGCAGTAGGTTTTCCCAGCACACACAAAGCAGAGTCCTTTGGCTGGAGCGTTAGCACCGGGGTCTCCTGATGCCTAATGCTGGGATGATAATTTCTCAGTAAGATCTGTGCTCAGTTATTAATGCTCCTTCCTACTGTGCCATCCAAAGGAAGTCTGCCCCCAACCCTGAGAAAGGCAGCATCTGGCTATTTCTCTTTCACGACTTTTCCCGTTTACATGACATAAGCAGAGGGGAGAATGCATGCTTTGATGTCAGCCAAAATGTTAATCTGCTTTAAAACAAAAGCCGTTCTTGTTCTTAGTCACCCTGATCGACCCTGGAGTCCTGAGGGTTGTGCCTGGGCTCCAAGATTAGCTCTGAAGTTTCTTTTGTGTTTACTAACAACAAAACACACATTCTTTGAGTCTGGGTTATACATTCCATTCGATAATATTAATAAAATTTAGAGAACACAGTAGCTCTAATTTTCAGTGCTAGTATAGAAGGACTCTATGCTCAGGTGAATAAAAGCGGCATAGCTCTGTTGATAGTGCTGGAGGAAAACCAAATGAATAGCTCTTTGGAAAGGTGGGAAGATCACTTAGGATGTGGTCACAAGGATGTTGACATAAATAAGTCAAAGATGCTACATATCTTTCGCGCTATCATTTCTTTTCCTTGTCTAGAGAGGCATCAGTTATTTTATTTAGAGGCAAGAAAGGAAACATCCTGTTTCATCCTTTTGAAGACTCACGTATTTGGGGAACTTTCTTCTTTCCCACTGACAGCATGCTCCTTTCCCGGGAAGGATCTTCTGCTGGTGGGAGTGTACCCTCTTGCACTGGCCAGCAAGGGTCTGACCCTTAGCTCAGTACTGTGTCTGGTTCTGAGCACACAGTGGAAATGGGATTTGGAAAATCTGTGAAGATTCACAGGAGAGCACAAAACGATTCAGGGCAACAAGACCTACGTGGACAGGTAAAGTGATGACGGATTGCTTGGCTTGAAGTAAGGATTTTAGGCATGTGTAGGGCACTTACATAGAAAATGATGAGGATGACCATCAATTCTCAGTATTTTTTTAAAATAGATCTTTATTGGAGTATAATTGCTTCACAATACCGTGTTAGTTTCTGTTGCACAACAAAGTGAATCAGCCATATGCATACATATATCCCCATGTCCCCTCCCTCTTGAGTCTCCCTCCCATCCTCCCCATCCCACCCCTCTAGGTCATCGCAAAGCACCAAGCCAATCTCCCTGTGCTATGCTGCTGCTTCCCACCAGCCAACTATTTTACATTTGGTAGTGTATGTATGTCGACGCTACTCTCACTTCACCCCAGCTTTGCCCTCCCATCCCACATCATCAAGTCCATTTTCTATGTCTATCTCTTTATTCCTGCCCTGCAACTAGGTTCATCAGTACCATTTTTTTTTTCAGATTCCATATATATGTGTTAGCATGCGGTATTTGTTTTTCTCTTTCTGACTGACTTCACTCTGTATGACAGACTCTAGGTCCATCTACCTCACTACAAATAACTCAATTTCGTTTCTTTTTATGGCTGAGTAATATTCCATTGTATATATGTACCACATCTTCTTTATCCATTCATCTGTTGATGGACATTTAGGTTGGTTGCATGTCCTGGCTATTGTAAATAGTGCTGCAATGAACACTGTGGTGCATGTTTCTTTTTGAATTATGGTTTTCTCAGGGTATATGCCCAGTAGTGGGATTGCTGGGTCATCTGGTAGTTCTATTTTTAGTTTTTTAAGGAACCTCCATTCTGTTTTCCATAGTGGTTGTATCAATTTACATTCCCACCAACACTGCAGGAGGGTTCCCTTTTCTCTACACCCTTTCCAGCATTTATTGTTTCTAGATTTTTTGATAATGGCCATTCTGACTGGCGTGCCATTCTGACCAGTGTGAGGTGACACGTCATTGTAGTTTTGATTTGCATTTCTCTAATAATTAGTGATGTTGAGCATCTTTTCATGTGCCTCTTGGCCATCTGTATGTCTTCCTTGGTGAAATGTCTATTTAGGTCTTCTGCCCAATTTTTAACTGGATTGTTTGTTTTTTTAATATTGAGCTCCATGAGCTGTTTGTATTTTTTGGAGATTAATCCTTTGTCTGTTGTTTCATTTGCAAATATTTTCTCCCATTCTGAGGGTTGTCTTTTTGTCTCGTTTGTGGTTTCCTTTGCTGTGCAAAAGCTTTTAAGATTAATTAAGTCCCATTTGTTTATTTTTGTTTTTATTTCCGTTACCCTATGAGGTGGGTCAAAAAATATCTTGCTGTGGTTTATGTAAGAGTGTTTTTCCTATGTTTTCCTTCATTTGTAGTTTATTTTTGTGTATGGTGTTAGGTAGTGTTCTAATTTCATTCTTTTACATGTAGCTGTCCAGTTTTCCCAGCACCGCTTACTGAAGAGGCTGTCTTTTCTCCATTGTATGTTCTTGCCTCCTTTGTCATAAATTAGCTGACCATATGTGTGTCGGTTTATCTCTGTGCTTTCTACCCTGTTCCATTGATCTATATTTCTGTTTTTGTGCCAGTACCATACTGTCTTGATTACTGTAGCTTTGTGGTATAGTTTGAAGTTGGGGAGCCTGACTCCTCCAGCTCCGTTTTTCTTTCTCAAGATTGCTTTGGCAGCCCTTGGGTACTGATATTTGGGGGGAAAAAAGAAACACCCATGTGTTAAAAAAAAAAAAAAAAGATTGCTTTGGCTATTCGGGGTCTTTTGTGTTTCCATATGAATTGTAAAATTTTTTGTTCTAATTCTGTGAAGAATGCCACTGGTAGTTTGTTAGGGATTGCATTGAATCTATAGATTGCTTTGGGTAGTACAGTCATCTTCACGATATTGATTCTTGCAATCCAAGAACATGGTATATTTCTCCAAATGTTTATGTCGTCTTTGATTTTCTTCATCAGTGTTTTATAGTTTTCTGAGTACAACAAGTCTTTCTCCTCCTTAGGCAGGTTTATTCCTAGGTATTTTATTCTTTTTGTTGCAATGGTAAATGGGAGTGTTTCCTTAATTTCTCTTTCTGATTTTTTGTTGTTGGTGTATAGGAACGCCAGAGATTTCTGTGCATTAATTTTGTATGCTGCAACATTACCAAATTCATTGATTAGTTCTAGTAGTTTTCTGGTGGCATCTTTAAGATTTTCTATGTATAGTATCATGTCATCGGTAAACAGTGACAGTTTTACTTCTTCTTTTCCAATTTGTATTCCTTTTATTTATTTTTCTTCTCTGATTGCCATGGCTAGGACTTCCAAAACTATGTTGAATAAGAGTGGTGAGAGTGGACATCCTTGTCTTGTTCCTGATCTTAGTGTAAATGCTTTCAGTTTTTCACCATTGAGTATGATGCTTGCTGTGGGTTTGTCATATATGGCCTTTATTATGTTGAGGTAGGTTCCCTCTATGCCCATTTTCGGTAGTTTTTTTTTTTTTATCATAAATGGGTATTGAATTTTGTTGAAAGCTTTATCTGCATCTATTGAGATGATCGTGTGGTTTTTATTCCTTAATTTGTTAATGTGGTGTATCACATTGATTGATTTGCATATATTGAAGAATCCTTGCATCCCTGAATAAATCCCACTTGATCATGGTGTATGATCCTTTTAATGTGCTGTTGGATTCTGTTTGCTAGTATTTTGTTCAGGATTTTTGCATCTATGTTCATCAGTGATATTGGTCTGTAATTTTCCTTTTTTGTGATATCTTTTTCTGGTTTTGGTATCAGGATGATGGTGGCTGCGTAGAATGAATTTGGGAGTGTTTCTCCCTCTGCAATTTTTTGGAAGAGTTTGAGAAGGATCGATCTTAACTCTTCTCTAAATGTTTGATAGAATTCACCTGTGAAGCCATCTGGTCCTGGACTTTTGTTTGTTGGAAGATTTTTAATAACAGTTTCGATTTCATCACTTGTGATAGGTCGGTTTATATTTTCTAATTCTTCCTAGTTCAGTCTTGGAAAATTGTACCCTTCCAAGAATTTTTCCATTTCTTCGTGGTTCTCCATTTTATTGGCATATAGTTGTTTGTAGTAGTCCCTTATAATCCTTTGTATTTCTGCAGTGTCAGTTGTGATTTCTCCTTTTTCATTTCTAATTTTATTGATTTGTGTCCTTTCCCTTTTTTTCTTGATGAGTCTGGCTAAGGGTTTATCAATTTTGTTTATCTTCTCAAAGAACCAGTTTTTAGTTTTATTGATCTTTGCTATTGTTTTCTTTGTTTCTATTTCATATACTTCTGCTCTGATCTTTATGATTTCTTTCCTTCTACTGACTTTGGGTTTTCTCTGTTCTTCTTTCTCTAGTTGTTTTAAGTGTAGGGTTAGATTGTTTATTTGAGATTTTTCTTGTTTCTTGAGGTGAGATTGTATTGCTATAAACTTCCCTCTTAGAACTGCTTTTGCTGCGTCCCATAGGTTTTGGGTCGTCGTGTTTTCATTGTCATTTGCTTCTATGTATTTTTTAATTTCTTCTTTGATTTCTTCAGTGATCTCTTGGTTATTTAGTAGCACACTGTTTAGCCGCCATGTATTTGTGTTTTTTACAGTTTTTTTTCCGGTAATTGATTTCCAGTCTCATAGCGTTGTGGTCAGAAAAGATGCTTGATACAATTTCAATTTTCTTAAATTTTCTGAGGCTTGATTTGTGACCCAAGATGTGATCTATCCTGGAGAATGTTCCATGTGCACTTGAGAAGAAAGTGTATTCTGCCACTTTTGGGTGGAATGTTCTATACATATCAATTAGATCTGTTTGGTCTATTGTGTCATTTAAAGCTTGTGCTTCCTTATTTATTTTCTGTTTGGATGGTCTGTCCATTGGTGTAAGTGGGGTGTTAAAGTCCCCTACTATTATTGTGTTATTGTCGATTTCTCCTTTCATGGTTGTTAGCATTTGCCTTATGTATTGAGGTGCTCCTATGTTGGGTGCATAAACATTTATAATTGTTATATCTTCTTGGATTGACCCTTTGATCACTATGTAGTGTCCCTCCTTATCTCTTGTAACAGTCTTTATTTTAAAGTCTATTTTATCTGACATGAGTATTGCTTCTCCAGCTTCCTTTTGATTTCCATTTGCATGGAATATCTTTTTCCATCCCTTCACTTTCAGTCTGTATGTGTCCCTAGGTCTGAAGTGGGTCTCTTGAAGACAGCATAATATGGGTCTTGTTTTCGTATCCATTCAGCCAGTCTGTGTCTTTTGGTTGGGGCATTTAATCCATTTACATTCAAGGTTATTATCGATATGTATGTTCCTATTACCATTTTCTTAATTGTTTTGGGTTTGTTTTTGTGGGTCTTTTTCTTCTTTTGTGTTTCCTGCTTAGAGAAGTTTCTTTAGCATTTGTTGTAGAGCTGGTTTTGTGATGCTGAATTCTCTTAGCTTTTGCTTTGTCTGAAAAGGTTTTGACTTCTCCATTGAATCTGAATGAGATCCTTGCTTTGTAGAATAATTTTGGTTGTAGGTTTTTTTCTTTCATCGCTTTAAGTATATCCTGCCACTTCCTTCTGGCCTGCAGAGTTTCCACTGAAAAATCAGCTGATAACCTTATGGGGATTCCTTTGTATGTTATTTTTTGTTTTTCCCTTGCTGCTTTTAATATTTTTTCTTTGAATTTAATTTTGGTTAGTTTGATTAATATGTGTCTTGGTGTGTTTTTCCTAGGGTTTATCCTATATGGGACTCTCTATGCTTCCTAGACTTGGGTAACTATTTCCTTTCCCATGTTAGGGAAGTATTCAACTATAATCTTTTCAAATATTTTCTCAGATCCTTTCTTTTTCTCTTCTTCTTCTGGGACCCCTATAATTTGAATGTTGGTGCATTTAATGTTGTCCCAGAGGTCTCTCAGATTGTCTTCAGTTCTTTTCATTCTTTTTTCTTTATTTTGCTCCTCGGCAGTTATTTCCACCATTTTGTCTTCCAGCTCACTTATTCGTTCTTCTGTCTCAGTTATTCTGTTATTGATTCCTTCTAGTGTATTTTTCATTTCAGTTATTATGTTGTTCATCTCTGTTTGTTTGTTCTTTAATTCTTCTAGATCTTTGTTAAACATTTCTTGTATCTTCTCAATCCGTGCCTCCATTCTATTTCCGAGATTCTGGATCATCTTTACTAACATTACTCTGAATTCTTTTTCAGGTAGATTGCCTATTTCCTCTTCATTTATTTGGTCTTGTAGATTATCTTGCTCCTTCATCTGTGACATATTTTTTTGCCATCGCATTTTTTTTTTTTTTTTAATGAGTGTGATTGTGTTCCTGTCTTACCGGTTGTTTGGCTTGAGGCTTCCAACACTGGGGTTTGTAGGCTATTGGGTAGAGCTGAGTCTTGGTGCTGAGATGAGGAACTCCCTGAGACCTCACTCCAATGAATATTCCCTGGGGTCTGAGGTTCTCTGTTAGTTCAGTGGTTCATAAGAGGGAGGCCGGGGAGATCAGGAGAGGCAGGCGGGAGGGGCCCTCTGGGAGGAGCTGAGCTGGAGAGAAGCAGAGGGCAATTGCCCGGCCCATTTGGGCCCGGGGAGCCTGCTGAGCTCCCAGTCCAATCCCCTGCCCTCCAAAGCCCTCTCCAGGCTGCATAGCTCCTTGGGGGCATAGGAGGGAGGACAGGGAGATCAGGAGAGGCAGGCAGGAGGGGCCCTCCCAGACGGAGGAGCAGGAGAGGAGAGGAGGGCGTTTGCCCTGCCCACTCAAGCCCAGGAAGCCTGCTGGGCTCCCAGGTGAGGCCCCCTGCCCTCTGAGACCAGGGATGAGGGGCAACCTGGGCCCCTTCTGTTCCTTGAGCCTAAGCCCCACCCCCCACAGCCCCCAGGGCCTTTTTCAGCCCTGTGGGTCCTGAGCATTGGCCCTGCCCACTGCCCAAAACTCACCCTTTCTTAGGCCCCGCCCTCCACAGCCAAGGCCTTCCTCCCCCACCCTTTTTTTTTCCTCTTCTTCTTTTTTACTATTGTGGTATTGTTGTACCTTCCGATTGTTGATTCATCTTTATTTTTATTTTTATATTCTTCCTAACATATGTTAGTTTCCTAGTCTAATTTTATTTTTTACTTTGTTATTTATTTTATTTTATTTTTTTTGGCTGCCCCAGGTGGCTCGTGGGATCTTGGTTCATGAACCCAGGGTCGGGCCGAAGCTCCTGCGGTGGGAGCTCTGAATTCTCAGTATTTTTAAAGCGAAAACACACAGGCTTAAATGGTCCAGCGACCTTGTTTCCAGCATATCATCCTCTCTTTTCTTGTCCTCTATCTCCAGTTTCTGATCCTTTCAGCATATAAATGTGTTTAAACCTCTTCTATTAAAAAAAAAAAAATGAAACAATCCCTTACTTGATCTCATTCTCTGGTTAAACCTCATCTCTTAATCCACAGCCAGGCATCTTAAAATGTAGGCTGGTCTTCATTCCCCCAGCTCTCATCCTGACCTCTGTACCCTGCAGGAGAGCCCTTATTCTCACTGAAACTGCTTTGCTCAGGCCACCAATGACCTTTTAGTGCTAAATCCTATGGTACCATTTTCTTTAACTTTCTGTTTTTTCAAACTTACACAATTATTTCAAACTTACAGAAAAATGGCAAGAATAGCACAGAGAACCCCCAAATATCCTCACTGATTCACCACTTTTTAACATTTAGCCACATTTCTTCATTCTCTCTCTTTCTGTAGATCTCCCACTCTCCATTTGTAGACAAACAAATCTACATTCTATCATTTATAGTATTATTGTTTGTATCATCATTACTTAGTTTGTCTGAATCATTTGAAACTTGCATATATGAGTTGCATACATCACTCTGTTTTTATGGCACCTTTTTACTTGTCTTCTCTGCAGAGTTGAACTCTGTTCACTGATTTCCCTTCCTTGAAGTTTTCATGTCTCAGGTTCCATGACACTGTTTTATCCTGGTCAGCTTTCTGCCTCTCTGGCAATCCCTTTGTAATCTTTTACCTTCTCTACCTCTGCTCTCCCTTAAAATATTTTTAGCAATTTCTCCAGGGCCCTGTTCTTGACCTTCCTTTCTTCTCCCACTACCTACAATTCTTGGGGCAGCTCAGCAATTCCCATGGCTGCAACCCACCAGGGAATTCTTATGATGCAAATGCACATAGGCTAACTCAGATGTCTCTCCTGAGTTCTAGGTCCTCCTCCCTACAGGCACCTCCAAACTCAACGTCAGGCCCACTGCTGGCCTCACGCACCCCCCTTTCATTCCCAGCACCAAAGCCCTCCTTTTCTTCCTCAGTGGTGTTGGTGCCACTAATCAGACACTCAGAAACTATTCTCTTTCTCTCTCCCATGTTCACCTTGTATTTAAGCAATTGCTAAGTTTGTTCGTTCCACTTCCTGACCACCTCAAGGCAGGGGCTGAGGGGGATCAGGTGCTGTCCTAACCTGCCAGGAGTTCTATCCAGGTGGTGGAAGAGGATATACCCACCATCCTGCAAAGTGAACTGATGGCATGTGGAGTGTGGGGCAAACAGAGCAAATGCTGCCACCTTTCCAGTTCTCCCATCATCTCTTGCAGAAATTACAGCAGAAGTCGCCTGACTGGTTTCGCTGTCTCTGCAATCTTATTATTCTCTTCCAATCTATTCTTCAGACCTTCCCAGTTTGTTAACATGCAAGCCCGATGATGTCATTAACCTGCTTACAATTTGCCAATGGCTTCCTGCTCTCCGTAGGATAAAATTGAAAATCTTTTTTTTGATCAGCATAAAAACTTTTCATGGCCCCTAGCTGACCTGCCCAGCCCTGTGTCCCTCATACTTTGCCCTTTAGCTACTGAACTCCAGGTAATACTCAGGACAGACTAGATTGCCCTGCATATTTTTACACCTCTGCTCCCATTTGTCTGTTTGGCATATTTTGACTCATCCTTCTAGGGTCAGCTCAGGTGCTATCTCTTTTCAGGAAGATTTTCCTGTCTTTTTAGGGCAGAATTAGGTGCTCTTTTAGTTACACTAAAAGAAAGAATTAAATTATACCTACTTTTATATCACTGCATTATAATGATTACATAACTGTCTTCCCACTACCAAAAGTTTTAAGCTCCTTGAGGGTAGGAATCTTTTTTTTTTTTAAAAAAGGATCTTTTGTCAAGTTTTATTTACTTTTCTGAAGAGTTTTTTTAAAAAAAACATGTCTTTTGGGCTAGTCACCTAAAAGCTAGTGGTTGGAATATAGTAGGTACTCAATAAATATTTGTTGTCTGAATTATTTTGATTTCACGTAAAGGTATTTCTTAGTACTGAGTTACTCATTGTTAGAGTAAGTTTACTGAGGGATATGTAGATTCTTTGAAAATCATCTTTCAAGAAAAAGATTTCAAATGAGGCCCATTTTCAGTTGAGATTCACTAAATGACCTTTAAATGGTTTTTTAATCAACCATTAAATATTGAGATCAGCTTTGGGTAAAGCAATGTGCTAGGAGCTGGAGAGGAATACAATGCTAAGGTTCAAGGAGCTTATCGTGTAGTTGGTACAAAAGAAACACAGGCAACAGCTAATGAGACAATGGCTGAATAGGATTAAACCCTGGAGGAGTGGTTCCAGCCACAGGCACAACAGGACAGGGGTGGGAGAGGCAGGAGGGGGACCACAGAGGAGCCATCGGAGGTGGGTAGTTGAAGAGGAGAAAAAAAGTCAGCCTGGAGGTTTGTATGCTGAGTGCCCCGCCAGCATGCAGGATGCAGCGAACACCTAACAGATCCTTTCTGAATAAAGAAAGGGAAACATTCCTTGGGCCGCTCTGTCTTGCTGTCATTTTAGATGCAACAATCTTAAGATGTTTTGCTCCTTATTGTCTTTACTCAGGAGTGGGTTAGAAACAAATGAGTCTTGTACCCTCAGAGATGAAAGAGTATCCTTTTTGCTTTCTTCTGATTTTCTTCTGTATGAAGTTTTTTACTGTCTCTGCCTAGGGCCATGCCATGCATTAAGCACCGTGATTTTACCTTGATTATTTTATCACTGGCCGAGACTCCTACGATTTTCAATAGTGACAAGTGTGAAAGCTAGAGTTTGAAAGAATCTTACATGCTTCAACTGTGTTTCCTATAGTAATTTAAGTAACTAGAGATACAGGATCATAGATTTATAGCATTTTGCAGCTGGGATGGACCTTGCAGTTCATTTCGGCCAATGCTTCGTTTAAGAAAAAAGAAACTTAAGGCTCGGGGGAAGCTGAGATTTGCCCAAGTCACGCATCAAGTAAATGGCAGGTCAGGGCCCAGGACTCCCTGTCTTCTGACCCAGTCCTTTACCCACAACACATAACAAGCCTTAAGGCGTTTCCTTTGTCCCCTCGATCCTGTTGGCCGAGCTGCCTAGGCTCTCCATCAGGTCTGGTAGGAGACCCTGTCCTCTAGGTCCACTTCTAGGAGACATTTGGCCCCATCCTCCCAACTTCTGGGTGTGGCCTCCCTGGCATCAGCTTTCAGGAAGCTTCAGGTGAATGGCTGTTTTCATTTCTTTCTTTCTTTTTTTTTTTTTTTTTGGCAACTCTAAGAGTAGCCTGGAGGCTACTGCAGAGGCAAAAAGATGATTTGAGCCGTCCCCTTTTTCTAACTTTTCTGAAACTGGAATGAATTTTCTTCTTCTTCTTCTTACTTTTCCACTGTACATAGTTTTAACTAATGATGTCAACAGGCCCTATAGGCTGGGTGATTTCAAAGGGCTTTATCCCTTCGGAAGCAGGTATAAAACCCGGTCCAAGAGCAACTGCCCCATGTAACACTATACACTGGATTAAGAAGACATCAGCTGCTAGAGCTTTTCTTGATTCTTCTAGAAAAACAATCAGTGGGGACGATTTCATAAAAATCTTCCCTGAAACCGCATTGTGATTTCAAAGTAGTAAACCCATGGCCAAAAAAGGGATGTCATCACGCTAAATTACTAGGTAGTAGGTGTTTATGCTCTGCAAACGAGGGCTCAGTGAGGCTCTGAGGATTCCCACCCATTTTTAGGGACCATATCCCCCATCACCTAGGGATACTATATGACTGATAACTCCAAAAGGGAACAGACTTGGGAGCAGCAGAGTATTGGACAATATTTTGGAACTGTGATTTTTTTTCCTGCCTGTACTTTCTCCATGCCATTCCTCTGAATGTTTGAAGAGTGATATGATGATTTTTCTCTAGGAAATAGAACGTTGGGAAAGTGGGTAGGGTTGGCTAGCTGAGCAAGTAATGACCCATCCGGGCAGAAGGCAGTCTTACCCATCAGAAGGTGGCATAAGAATAAACCCTTAAGTGATAAGATGTCAGTCACAAACATCACTTAGATCCAGCAATAACCCTTGAAACACACTTAAAATTCAATCTCGCAGGTGACCTTTAGCTGTTGGGCTCTTTGATGCCATTTGTCTTCAGGGTCGATAGCGACATTTCCAACCTCTCTGGTGTTCTGAATAGACGGCTTGTCAGTTACTCTGACGGGGTAGGAGATCTAAGGGGGTAAAACATATACAGCACGTTAACTGGATTCATTTTAGTCTTATGGCCATGGGGCTCGAGTCTGTACTCTAGAAAGAGGTCCTGCAGGGTTACATTTTATTTATAGTTCATTTCAAGGATTCATCTCAGTCCTTAGGCATCTGGATTATTCCCAAGGAAAATGGGAATAAACAATGTTTTCTCTTGCAGGGATGACATGAGAATTGGTGTTTTGAGGTCAAACTACTAATTATTGGGTTGGACAAAAAATTCGTTCCATAAGATTATGGAAAAAAACCTGAATGCTCAATACATACTCAGGGGACCTGATTTTAGAACAGTTATCTGAGCCAGACGCTGCAACTAATGTTTAAGTATGCCAAACAAATAATGAAATAACACTATACTCCAAGATGATGGCAAGAACAATAAAAATAACTAATATACATTGAATGCTCATGATAGCTGTCCTAAGCACTTCATATATGTTAATTCTCACAACAATCTTACCAGGTATGTACCTTTTATTATCCCCTTTTTGCAAATGAGATAACTGAGGAACAGAGAGGTTAAGTAACTTGCCCAGAATCAACAGCTAGTAAGCAGA
This sequence comes from Balaenoptera musculus, assembly GCF_009873245.2. Classification (NCBI taxonomy): domain Eukaryota; kingdom Metazoa; phylum Chordata; class Mammalia; order Artiodactyla; family Balaenopteridae; genus Balaenoptera; species Balaenoptera musculus. The sequence continues at coordinate 10,191,547 of NC_045792.1, forward strand.
GGAGCCAGGCAGTCTAACTCCAGAGACTGTACATTTAGCGATTTTGCTAAATTAACTCCCTTATTAGAAATATCATCTTTGACTTGCAGACTTTGTAGTTTTGACACCCCATAAATTGGAATGATGTAGGTTAGTGGTGCTCAACTTTAGATAGATATTAGAATAACCTAGGAAGCTTTTAAAAATTAATGTTCTGGTCCCATCCCAGATCAATTAAATCAGAAGCTCTGGGGGTGGCCCCAGATATGAGTCTCGTACTTTAAAAGCTCCCCAGGTGGGTCTAACCTGAAGACAGGTTTGGGAGCCAGTGATGAAGGCAGCTACGTGGGATTTAGGTCCCCAAATTATTGATGGATTTAGGTTCCCAAATTATGGAGGCTCTCATTAGCTACCTGTTTTAAGTCAAGGAATTAGATTGTCTTCTGTGCTATACGGAATTCTAGCCACCAGGTAGCATTTCAGAGAGCAAACTTAAAGTTCTGCGATAGTAACGTTGGCAAAGATTCTGGCGGTAATTATCCAGTACACTCTCTAGTGCTTCTGTACCATCCCTGGTAGACGTTCCTCCCCTCACTGCCTAATCACTTGCCCCTTCTCCAGGCAGGAGTTACCTGCTTGTCACTATTCGTATAGGTTTAAAGATCTTGACGGAAAAAGAAGGAACAAGGTGGCTTGTGAACAGTTCCTTTCTGTGGGAGACCTGGTCCTTTCAAACACTCCCTGGAGGAAAATGTTAGACCTTTGAATCTCTGTTTTATCAATGATGAACGTTATTTTCCATCCTCGAGAAACCTAAATGCTATAAAGTTCTTCCTTATAAGAGCAGTGATAGGTCTGTCTGTAATTTCTATCCCTCTGCCCTTTGAAATAACGTAGAATAAGTCAATCCCTCTTTCGGAAAACAGCCCTAAACTCGTAGAACCTAAGATGCCTTCCCCAAGCCTTCTCTTATATAGAGGACTTCTCAAGACGTCTTTGTCATTCCTCCTGGGAAAGATTATGCATATGAGGTCCTGTGGCCACCCTGCTTTGTCACCTGCAAGATGCTGGTCTCCCCATTTCTAAACTGATGTCCTTAATTTAGAAATTTAGATTCAGGATTTGATACTTGTTTTGTTAAATTTCCCCTGGTGGGCTGTGCGGTGTGAGAAGCAGCAAGGTGGAACGCTGGAAAAAGCATGGGGTTTAGAATCTGTCATGGCTGCGTTTAAATTCTCACTCTGCTGCTGACTTTTACTTCATACTTATGCAGACAAGTATTCAATGCAGAAAGAGGCAAAAATACTTGTTAAATATTAACTAGTAAGCAGGCATTTGACAGTGAAGATAACCTCATTCCTTACTACTCAAGGTAGCCTCTCTGGCACAAGAAAGACAATTTGTTCCTCTTGTTTTGGGTGTAACCCCTTCCTACCTGAATGCTTCCCTATCACAATTGCGCTACTAATATATACAAATAAGGGAAATAGTGTGAAAGTTTCAGTACTTAAAGGTTGATCTGAAAATGGGAATAAATGAAAATATAACTTTTTCCATGTTTGAATTCTCACCGCTAATACAAGGAACAAAATGTACTATTGGATCATGGCAATTTTTAAATTACAAATGGAAGTAATCAACAGGTTTTGAGTGATTATCTACTCTGCAAATGGAAAACTTCACAATACCATGGAACAGTTTAACTTGTGCTGAGATGGAAAGTTTGGAGTTATAAATGCTATAAATGCTCAAGGTCAGGAACCACTTCTCATGTTTCCATCTCTCAGTCCCTCACTGGTTCCAGAAACATGGGATGATAATAAAAAAGTATTAGATTTTACAACTTCTGTCATCATTTTCTCAAAGGCTTCAGTCCCTTACTGCCATGACGTTAAACAGATACACAACTTATTTAAAAGAAAAATCAACTCCATCCTGGAGGAGAAATGAAGGTCGGGGCAGGAAAAAAAAATCTAAATAGGCTGCCTAAGCAGGCGAGGAAATAATCCTTTTTTAAACCTCAAACACACAATGTCTTGGACAAGCTGGAGCCTTGGAGAAGTTGGGTTTATTCCTAGATCTGCCACTAGGGGGTTTGATTCCTGGCTTTTGTAAAGGGGACTTAGTTTAGTTAATTTGGTTTTTCACTGGTGATATTAATTGTTTGATTAACAACGATGGGATCCCTTATGGAGCTCTGATAAAAAGTTTACAAATGAAAAATACATTGTCCTACGCTTCCTTCCCCAGAGAACATAGGATGTATAATATTTCCATCCACAGGCTGTTTTGGTAGAACTTGGTGTCTGAATCACTCCACTAAGTCTCTGGGTGAGTAAAACATACTTCTACATTATCTCTTTGAAAGTGGAATGGGACACAACCTCTGCTAGCTATTTCTTTTTTTTCCTTGGTGAACCATTCTATTAATACCAATCAAATCGAGAAAATGATCAAATGAAATTGCATTTTGAGCATCATAAGCTGTGTAATGTCTATTCTGTTAAATTGGGGCCATAATTGCTTCTCCACTGAAAAGATACAACAAAGACAGCAATCATGGCATGTCATTATCCCAGACTAGAAAACCGGCCTTTGCTGGGAGGACTTCAAAGGCTTGTGGTTCTCGAATTGCATTTGGCTGCTATTGTTGGAGCGCAGGCAATCTTGATTAGGTGTTTACACTGAGGTAAGGCGCAGAGCAGAGCGCCTGAGTGCCTGGGTCTAGAGCCATTAAAAAATTGTACATTATGTTCCTGGCTTTGAAGTGAGGGTTTATATGTAGGAGAGCAACTCAGATTGAGTACAGCTGAGCTAGATTGGGCTGCTACTTCTCTCTCAAAGAAACTCATCAGGTTCTTAGAGAATCAGCGCCACAAAAAAAGTTGATGCTTTTCCAAGAGCTGTATGTGAATCACTGTGTATCCGCAGAGACACACACTGAAACATGTTTAAATAGAATATCACTGTGTGGTCCTGCAGTCTTGGGAGGTTCGGGTCCTTTTTTCCTCTATTGCTTTCTGTTAATAACCTTGTGTTTAGATGTCATGGGGAGTCTCGCATTAATTTATTAGGTTCCTTGTTATTCTCATTCCTTGATGGTGTTAACAACGAGCATATATCCCAGTTAAAATAGGCCAGAGAATCCTATTTTTCTAAATGTGGTATTTGCTTGCCATCATTCCAACACAGCTGTTATTGAATCCCCCTCTTTGGGGCATAATCAGCGGACTCAGTTGATGTTTCTTTGTTAACTTGGCTAGTGAGCGATCTGCAGTTTTAACTCTGTCCTATTTCTAATACACTTTGCTCTGTGTCGGTTTGCACCTGCTAAGATCAATGCTACTGCCCCCTGTATTGACACACGGCCAGCAGAAGAGGTGGAGGCATGGCAACACAGAGAGCCCGCCGCGGTCAGGCTCCAACACGGGGATTTAGTACAGCTGTTTGAATTATCTGGGGATTTGTATTAATTATTCAGCTATTAGAGACAAAACACCTGAAACCTGAAATGTTTTGGCTCTGCCTGGCCACTTTCTCCATCCTGTAGAACACTTCGTAATGTATCAGTATTTAGCACATACGTGCTCAGGAAGAAATTGATGACACTGACACCTCTGGGTATATTATTTTTACATTCATTTTCCAGATAAGATACTTGAGCTTTTAACAACCCCAAACTAATTATGCCAGTCACCTACTTTAAAATCCTTTGATGCTGTTCCATCGCCCTTACCTTTAAAGGTTTATAAGGCCCTCCCTCCTCTACTCTTCAGCCTCCCCTCCCTGCTCTCTTTAGACTGTACTTTTTCAGGTCTGCTCTTGGGCCACATGCTCTGGGTCCACGCACGGGGCCATTCTTTGCCTGGAAACTCCCCTTTACCTCACTTATTCTGACCAATCCCATTCACTGTTCTAGCCTTGGCTGAAATATAGTTAGCCTTCCCTGATGCCCTGGAGGAGGTTATACCAGATGCACCTGAGCTCACGGCCTTAGTGCCCTGTCCTTTCCCTTGTGTGACGAGTTTCACCCTGGTCATTATGTTTGTCTCGCCTCTAGATGTTAAGTCCCATGAGGGCAGGAAAAGTAGGGACTCCGTGCTGGACTGTTCAGCTCCAGAGGCGCTACTCCCATGAGCTACGTGGTGGTTCTGGATGTACCTGGCGCATATGTGCTCAATAAATATTACTGAGTGAGAAGATCAATCTACATTGCTCACTGGACGCTCCGTTTACATCAGAACACATCTAATGTATCGTTTATCTGGCTAGATCTGTGGTTTATATTAAAGCCTGGAGGCTGTCAGCAAAACAAGGTGGAAGCTGGGATCCCATCTCTGTTCTTTCCCTCGTTGGTTCGGCCCCAGGCCCAATGGCCCTTCAGCACTTCAGCCCTTGGCATTTGCTGTTCCCTTTTCCTAGGAAGCCCTTTCCTCAAATATTTGCATGGCGCTCTCTCCCACCTCCTTTGTGATCTATTTACAGTTGTAACCCCACTCCCAGCATCCCCTCTCCCTCTGCTCTGCTTCATTTCTCTCCTCACCATTACATCACCTACTAATACACTGATTATCTGTTTTGTCTGTTGTCTGTCTCCTCCTAATAGAAGGTTAGCCCCACGAAGGCTGGGATTTTTGTCTGCTTTGTTCACAGATGTATTCCAAGTACTTAGGACAATGCCTGACACATAATAAGCTCTTAATAATTATATGCAAATGAACGAAGCAATCAACCATTTTCAAGAACGCAAAAGAGATTTTTAGGAATGTGTTGTGAAACGTCTGTGAAGGTTGATTAGCTAGCGACCTGAACTCCCCATAACACAACTCAGAATATTGTAAGTGTGACCTCTGGATGGTCACAGGATTCAAACTGCTCCATTACTAAAATCCTTCAATGATTCCATGTCATGTAGAGGAAAGGCCTAACTCTCTAGCACAGTAGTTCTAAGACTTGAGCATGTATCAGAATCAGTTAGAGGGCTTGTTGAAACACAGAGGTGAAGGCCTCACCCCGGAGTTTCTGACTCAGGAGATCTGGGCTGGGGCCCGAGAATTTGCATTTCTAATGAGTTGCCAGGCGATTCTGATGCTGCTGGTCCAGGGACCACATCCTGAGAGCCCCCACTTTAAAATGACACACAGGGGCCTACATGAAAGGCCCATGCCCATTTCTCTAGCCTAAATACGCACACTCCCATCCTCATGATCTAGTCATGCACAGCACGAAGTTCTCCTTAACTAACTCGCTAGGTTAAGTAACACTCTCCAGTCCTTTCTTAAGACAGTGGGCCGAATGCTCATGGCTGGTCGGCTACTCTGTGGTATGCCTTGGTACGTCTATTTCCACTAGTTGAGTTATATATTTACCAAGAGTCTTTTACGTGTGTTCTCAAACCTGTCTATTCCTATTGTACGTGTTGTTAAAATTATGAACTTTCTTTTTAAAGGTTAGATCATCTGGAGAAATCTGAGTGTGAATAGAGAGTTGTTTCCATGAAAAAATAAGTTAAATAATTTAGAATGACCCAATAAAGCAAATGGAAAAATAACAACTGAGGGGGGGGGGTCTGTAAAAGACTAGGGGAACAGTCACAAAAATCTAGAAAGATTATGATCTTAGATCGTTTCTAAACACTTTTTAAGTTTTTATGTTGCTTTCAAGCAATCGGAAGTGGACACCATAGATCTTTCAAACTGATGTGAGAAAGACAATACAAAACTGTCGTCCATAGAATATACACTGACAGGAAGGCCCAGCCCCTCAGTAAAAGGTTGGCGAATTAATGTGTATTTATATACTTTAAGTGAAAGTAAAGTACTTAAGGTCATCGTTTGTCATATCTGCTTTAACCACTTTACTTGATTAACTGACCAACTGCCTGTTCGTGACCAGCACCAAAGTGGTTCCTCCTGTACCCACAGGTCTCTACTTAAACGGTGTCCTTTCTCGCCCTCATGCCACCCCATATGCTCTCTCTGCCTGTGGTAACTTTGCTGTCCACCTCCACCTGTTACTTTCTACTTCTCCCTAAAGACTCAGTTCAATGACTGCCTCTTCCGTGAAGCCCTCTCTGACTTCCCCCGACAGACTTGGGTACTTCTTCTTCTGGGTTCCTTTGGGACCAGACATGTCTCCAGGACAGCAGTTGTCACTTGGTCCTGACTGTTTACATGTCTGCTTCCCACTTGGCCGGAAGCGCCTGAAGAGCATATACACTGACAGCAGTGTATAAAATGACCACAGAATCATAGCATTTGGGGGCATTCGGTAAAGAGGCAAAGGATGGTTCCCATCACCATAGCTCTCGACTTTACTGCACAACAGTGCACTATGGCCTGGGTAAGACAGCACAGAATTATCAGGTTCTCCAGGCACATTTTTGACAGCTATCCTTAGACATGATTAATTCTGTTAAAGTTCTGGTTTTCGAAAGGGCGTGCTTCAGTTATGGGGAAAGTTTTCTTTCCATGGATCCCTCCTCAGTAATGTCGAATTAATGAAGTGTCACTCCACAGACCAGATAAATAAGTGCTGAATAGTGCATACAAGCAAGATGGCTTAAGAAACTTCTTGTATTGAAAAACCATAAAGTTCAATTTAAATTATGCTGTCATAAGTAAGTGCTCTTGTTGTGGTTGCACAGGGCAAAATAAAAAAAAAAAGATCAATCAATGAACATACACAGAGTACCTACTCTGTAGAAGAATATTTTTAATGAGTATAATATGAGACATGGGACTCAAAAACACCACCAAACTGGAAGAATTCTATAAAAAATAATTCTGTGTTTCTAACCAAACATAATTAGAAAAAGATGATCATAATTTAAATAAAGGTAAAGTTTAATTTTATAGACAACCAAAAGTTTCACAAACCATGAAATTTAAAACCATGGAAAAGGAGAGTGTTATATCACTTAGATATTAATCTTATCCAATAGGAGGCTAAATTCAAATCAAATGTTCAATAATAAATATAACATATTTATACAGGGCTATATGATTATGCAAAGTGTTCACATACAGCATCTTATTTGGTCATCTAAATAATCCTGGGTCTGTAGAAGAAGGCAAACATTTGTAACCTCACTCTGATGGGGAAAAACAAAGCTCAGCAAGATTTTTTTTTATTTACCAAAGGGAATAATTGGCTCTAATAATAATGGGGCTCAAATCTGGTCTTTCAATGCCAAATTCCATTATTTAAGTCAAGAGCACAAGCTCGTTAGTCTTTTTTATTTTTTCATTTTGAAAGTGGTAAAATTCTGAACCCCCCCCAAAACTATTTAAAAATCACATTCCTTCATAAAAGATGTAGAAAGTGCTTACTGTATGCCAGGCTCTCGGAGTTCAGAGATGAGCCAGCCCAGGCCTTTAGGAGCTCAGAGTCATGTAAAGACATACAGACACATACACTAAATAGTGCAGTGTGGTGTTATGGATTCTAAGGTGGATGTTCAAGGATGAGGGAGGAACTCAGAGAGTCTTCATAAAGGTAGGGGACTTTGAGCTGAATCTCAAAAGCAGGCTGAGATTTTCCCAAGCAAACAAGACAGGGAAAAGGAATCCATCAGCCTGGACAGAGGCCCAGGGGAAACGCTGAGTTCTGGGAGCTGTGAGTTCCCAGAGTATGACTGGAGCATAGGATGCAAGGGAGGAGTGACAAAGGATGAGGCTGAAATGGCAGGAAGGAGCCAGGTCACAAAGGGCCTCGAGTACCACTCTGAGAGTTAGAATTTTATCTTGAAATCAACAGGGACTCTCATTAAGCAGGAGATTGATATGATCAGATTTGTATCTAAGAAGAACACTTGTGAAGGCAGTGGAGAAGATAGATTTGAAAGAGTTGTGATATGAAATTGTACTTCAAAACCAAAGTGTCAAATATTCGTATGTTCCTTATCACCAAGTGTAAATATTTGAAATATAACTGAGACCAAAGGCAACTATTAAAGAAATATTGCCAACAAGTTGGGTACAAGACTGTAGGGTCCTGTAATCCATGGGGCAGTGTTTGATTGACTGGGGACCCTCAGGAGACAGCATGGAGAGTGTGAGGTGTGTCCACTCCCGTTGTGTGCAGTCTTTTGGGAGTCACATCATAGAATGGGCTGCTAGAGCCTACAGATGTTATTCTATTGACAACACTTTGTTCTTATTCTACCTGCATTCACGTCCCTTTCATTTTGAGACACTGTAGCCTGAAAAAAAAAAAGCTGTTTAGGAGAACCTATTCCCGGGGTGGATTCCTTTCTCGTGGCTTAAGGAATGACCAGTGGTAATAACAGCTTCCCTTTACTGAGTGTCTGCCATGTGTCAGGAGCTTTGTATAAACTCTTCCAATAGCCCTCCAAGGCAGAATTGGACCCCATACAATAGATGAAGAAGATAAGGTTTGAAGAGTCACTTGCTCAAATATCTAGTTAGTGGTACCACCTAGTACACGGAAAAGCCAGCATTTAACCCATGATAGTCTGACTCCCAAACCAGTGTTCTGTTTCAGTTTCATCTCTTCTCCCACTATATTGTGTTGCCCCCTAGGAGAGAATGCTGCTTCCAAGGCTGGGGCCCCAGAACTTACATAGTCTTTTGTTTCTCATCCATTCATGTCTCAACTCGAATGGTATCTCCTCAGAGAGCCCTTCCCCAAGTACCTCGCTAAATATCCCAGTTACACCCTGCTCATTACTTTATTAAAGAAAGTTGATTCAGTGTCCTTAGAGATGTTTATCCCTACTTGAAGTTATTTTGTTACATGTTTCCTGTCACCTGACTGGATGTAAGTCCCTTGAAGGCCAGGCTCTGCATGTCTTATTTTCTGTTACATCCCTAGCACTAAGAAGAGTACCTAGCACACACTGTTGCTCAATAAATGCTTGTTGGCTGAGTTACCTGCTGCCTCAGCAACAGTCTCAAAGACGTGTTGATGCTCAGCATGGGTAGTGGATTCTATATAGGACTTTATATTGTTTTGAAGGCCATAGGTAATTGAATAACCTTTCTATAATGCACATTGCAAAGTATCTGTAATTTCTTTAAGAAATTTCACGGAAAAAACAGAATAACATGTATAAAGCACTTACTGCTCCTTCCTGAGCCCCTACTAAATTTCGCCTTCATCAGCCTTCAAAGTCACATTAGAATCAAGATAGAAAGGTAGCTCAGGACTTCCCTGGTGGCGCAGTGGATAAGAATCTGCCTGCCAATGCAGGGGACGCAGGTTCGAGCCCTGGTCCGGGAAGATCCCACATGCAGCGGAGCAACTAAGCCCATGTGCCACAGCTACTGAGCCTGTGCTCTAGAGCCCGTGAGCCACAACTACTGAGACCACGTGCCGCAACTACTGAAGCCCACACGCCTAGAGCCCGTGCTCCGCTACAAAAGAAGCCACCTCAATGAGAAGCCCGCACACCACAACGAAGAGTAGCCCCCGCTCACCACAACTAGAGAAAGCCCGCACGCAGCAACGAAGACCCAAACGCAGCCAAAAAAAAAAAAAAAGGTAGCTCATTGTTCAAGAGACAATTTCCTTTAATAGTAGATCATAAATTGACTCAAATTCTAGTGAGTTTCAGACAAATACTTATGGTTATGAAACAAATCATAAATAAAAGTAAGTACTGAATATTCACCAGCAAAGTTATTGGCCGACTGTGATACTTAGGTGCCTTCTAGTGTGTGTTGGTTTTTACATCAGTTCCTTGCCTCACACATCATGTGACTAAGATCTTGCAATGTATTCAAAGGTGATTTTTCCAGTGCATTTTAATGTGAGGTTAACAGATCTATGAAAAATCGTGAAATGATTGTGGAGAAATTGAATTTAAAAATTAGTGGTTCTACTCTGAGCCATTATTTTCAAGCAAAAGTACAATTTAGGTGACCCTGAGCAATCAGGGGGGTGTAAAGTTACCAGGGTTCCTATAAAACACTGTATATTGTAAACACATAGGCATTGTTCAAAAATAAGAGATATGGAAAGGTATAAAGTGAAAAGTTTTGCTCCCACCCTACTCCCCCTCCACCCTCTACAATTAACCACCTATGTATCTTTTCTCACTTTTTTAAAGCATACCAAGAAAATATATGTATATTTTTATTCCTCCCCACTTTTTTGTACTGTATACACTTCTATACAACTTTAGCTTCTCTCTTAGTAATAATAAATCCTGATAGGTTGTCCATCCATAATGGTTCATGAGGAACATCTCATTTTTTTTTTAATAGCTACAGTGTACTCTGTTATATGAATGTACTATAATTTATTACACATTCCCCAAATGATAGACATCTGGGTACTTTCTAATCTTTTGCTATTAGAAATGAGGATGAAATGAATGATTTTGTTCAAGGGTTATTTCAAAACTGCACACATATAACTAGGATACATTCCTGGGAGTGGAGGATGTTGGGTCAATTTAAAAAATAATAATTACTAACATGTATATAGTGCTCGCTATAAGCCAGGCATTGATTTAAGCACTCTCCATATATTAACTCATTTAATCTTCTTAATAATCCTTTGAGGAAGGTACTAGTATCATCTCCATTTTAAAGGTGAGGTTACTGAGGCACAGAGAGGTTAAGCAACCTGCCCAAGGTCAGATGGCCAGCAGGTGTCAGTGTCAACCAACCTGGCTCGAAAACCTATACTCTTGGCCATTATGCTTTGCTTTCTCAAGGAGTGTATGTAGTATTTGTATTTTAGGTAGATATTAACAAATTGTCCCCCATACTAGTTAATCCAATTTATTCTCTCACCAGCTTGACTATACTTTTTTGCCCAGAGGTAAACTGGGCAAAAACTGGGAATTCTGTTGGTTTAATTATAGATGAAAAATGGAATCCCAATGTAGTATTAATTTGGATTTCTCTTATAATGACCAAAGTTGGATATCTTTTGTATGTTTAATAGCCATATGTATTAACTTTTCTGTGAATTATCTATTCATATCTTTTGTGAATTTTTATATTGGGATATTGGTCTTTTTCTTATTGATTTCTAGGAGCTCTTTATATATTAGAGCTATTAGTGTTTTGGCTGTGATATAAATTAGAAATATTTTTTCTAGTTCTTTATATTTTGGCTTTCTTACGCCTTTTTTCTTGCAGAAGCTTTTTTTTTTAAATTTATTTATTTATTTTTGGCTGTGTTGGGTCTTCATTTCTGTGCGAGGGCTTTCCCCAGTTGCGGCAAGCGGGGGCCACTCTTCATCGCGGTGCACGGGCCTCTCACCATCGTGGCCTCTCTTGTTGCGGAGCACAGGCTCCAGACGCGCAGGCTCAGTAGTTGTGGCTCATGGGCCCAGTTGCTCCGTGGCATGTGGGATCTTCCCAGACCAGGGCTCGAACCCGTGTCCTCTGCACTGGCAGGCAGATTCTCAACCACTGCGCCACCAGGGAAGCCCCAGAAGCTTTTGATATTTATGTACAGTTGACCCTCAAACAAAGTGGGGGTTAGAGGCACTGACCCTCCACACAGTTGAAAATCTATGTATAACTTTACAGTCAGCCCTCCATATCTGTAGTTCTGTATCTGTGAATTCAACCAGCTAAAGATCGTGTAGTACTGTAGTATGTATTTTTTAAATAATCCACAAATAAGTGGACCTGTACAGATCAAACCCATGTTGTCCAAGGGTCAACTGTAGCCAAATCTATCAGTCTTTTGTAGATTTTGGACCTCAAATTGGGTCCTGCCTTTATCAAATCATAATATCAGATCATATATTCTCACACTAATTTGGTTCTATTTCTAGACTTTCTATTCTGTTCTTCTATTTTTCTGTCTGTATATGCATTAAATATTACCCTACTATTTAATTATTGAGGCTTAAAATATACTCTGTTATCTAGTGGGGCTAGATTCTCTTATGACTCTTAATTTGCAGAGCTTGCTTTATCATTATTTTTTTTTTAATTTATTTTATTTTATTTATTTTTGGCTGCATTGGGTCTTCATTGCTGCATGCGGGCTTTCTCTAGTTGCGGTGAGCGGGGGTTACTCTTCCTTGTGGTGTGCGGGTTTCTCATTGCAGTGGCTTCTCTTGTTGTGGAGCACGGGCTCTAGGCAAGCGGGCTTCAGTAGTTGTGGCACGTGGGCTCACTAGTTGTGGCATGCGGGCTCAGTAGTTGTGGCTCGCAGGCTCTAGAGCACAGGCTCAGTAGTTGTGGCACACGGGCTTAGTTGCTCCGCGGCATGTGGGATCTTCCCGGACCAGGGCTCGAACCCGTGTCCCCTGCATTGGCAGGCAGATTCTTAACCACTGCGCCACCAGGGAAATCCCTGCTTTATTATTCTTGCCTGTTTTTTTTAATGTGAACTTTTCAAGTTTTATTTTTTTTTAAAAAAAGGTTCACATTTTTTACTGGGATGTTGTGAACTTCTTAGACTTACTTCCAAATCTTCCCAAATACAATACACTGCTTAAGACCCTGTCTGATTCAACTGGGCATGGAGGCTTGCAACAAAATGATGTATTAAAAGCTGGGTTTTCTTGGCCATGTAATGGTAATTGACATTTACTCATTCATTGAACAACAGAGGTCATTTATCCTTTCAATATTTCTAGTTTTAAGATATTTGTCATCTCTTTCAAGGAAATGAGTAGGGGAAAACAGACTTTCAAATATGAAAATCTTCCAGATGGATGCTGCTGAATATAAAACAGTCTCCAAACCCGCCACTCCAGCTTCTTACCTCCCACCCCCAAATCAACAAAATAATCCCATCAGCCATTGCAAACATCAAGGGTCAATGGGTACTGACTTGCACAATTGTTACTGTAGGTTTCTGAAAAACCTTTTATGTTCTTTCTGTGTGGTCCAAGCACCAACAGCCTTGCCATCACCTGGGAGCTTGATAGAAATGCAGACTGTTGAGTCTCACCCCAGATTTACTGGATCAAAATCTGTATTTTAACGAGATCCTCAGGGCGTTCATAAGTATCTTAAAGTTTGAGGGAAAAAAGGATCAGTGGTTCTTAAAGTGTTGGCCTGGTAGCAGAAGTGGCGTTCCCCTGGAACCATGTAGAAAATTCAAATCCCTGGGCCCTACCCTACCCCTACTGAATCAGAAATCCTTGGGTTAGGTCCAGAAACAAGCTCTCCAGATGATTCTGATGCATCTAATGTTTGAGAATCACTGCTCTAGATCAGTCTTTTTTTTTTTAAAGTCATGTTCCTTGCTTTTTTTTTTTAAATTAATTACTTAATTTATTTTTGGCTGTGTTGGGTCTTCGTTTCTGTGCGAGGGCTTCCTCTAGTTGCGACAAGCGGGGGCCACTCTTCATCGCGGTGCGCAGGCCTCTCACTGTCGCGGCCTCTCCTGTTGCAGAGCACAGGCTCCAGACGCGCAGGCTCAGTAGTTGTGGCTCACGGGCCTAGTTGCTCTGCGGCATGTGGGATCTTCCCAGACCAGGGCTCGAACCCGTGTCCCTGCATTGGCAGGGACTCAACCACTGCGCCACCAGGGAAGCCCTCTAGATCAGTCTTAATGAAACACTAGGAACACCTGGGGAGCTCTGAAAGCTCCCCATGCTTACAGTGTACCCCAGATGACTTAAATTAGAGTTTCAGGGCTGCAGGCCAAGGAACCAGTATTCTCTTCATTTTCCAGGTGATTCCAATGTGAAGCCAAGGACAAAAGCCACTGCTCTAGTCTGGAACAATGCTTCTCAAACCTGGCTTCATATTAGAACCACGTGAGGATCTTTAAAAAAAAAATACTGATGCTCGGGCTCTCACCCAGATATGTAAACTGGTCTGGGTGGGGCTGAGAATCACTCTGGGTTTTTTTCTCAGACGGATCTAATATCCAGCCAGAACTTCAAACCACTGCTCTAGAAATACCATTTCTCCCACATAAACTTCAAATCACAGTAAAGAGAAGGAGGTGGCGAATAGTTTGGAGGTGATGGAAGACAGACACGTTTCATTTCCCATATACTTACTGAGCCCTTACAATGTGTTAGGCTAATTACCATGAAGGTTAAAAATAAATGCAAAGCATAGTTCCTGCCTATCAGGGGACATATAATCTGCACTGGTAGAAAAACCTGCACATACTGCATATATAAATAATGATTTGAAAGGAACACATTCCGTGCTACTGACTATAATTCAATAAACAAGTTACACCTATCATTCTATCATTGTTAGGTCAAACTAATTTGTATCCTTTTTTAAAAGAATAGGAGTAAAATGAAGGAAATATAGGTTGGAAAATGGTGAAGCAACAATTTTGAATATAATTAGCAATCAGTCCTTAAACATTTGAACCTGGAGAAAGTGGGGGACAAAGTCAATGGCCACTTCAAAGAATAATTCACAAGCTTACAGACTGGGCAAGCCTAAAATGCTTTAAAGTTTCCTCCTTGGCATAATGAGAAGAAAATTATGCTATGGAATCACTGGGAACACACCATGATATTGTTTGCAAACTTAAGTTATAACTATTAAGAATAATTAGCAATTACAAAATCAATTAAACAGTTTATAATAAATCTTTTTTCACTTTTATTATTAGAAATATAAGTAATTTTTTTGGCCTCACTATTTGCCTCTTCTCGTTTGAGAATACATTTAAAAATAAAGGAAAAATATTGTCCTAGTCTAGGAGAAATTATTGGCTATAAACATTTTTCACAGAATTTATATTTTAAAATGAGCAACCAAGCAAAATTCAAAATTTCACATAAGTTTTATGGAAAAGTACATTAACAACTAAAACTGAGTCAAAAATGTTAAAAATTCTGTTTGAAGTCAGCTAAGTATTCATTTTGATAATCAACTAAATATACACACCCATTCCTTTGTTTTATTATTAGTTACAAAGGCAAGGATGTGACATAATCATTTAAGACCGTATAAGGAGTTTCTCAATTAAGAAGAAAAAATCACAAATATTCACCCACCTCATCCCTCTCGTTCTATCAGGAAATACTTACAGGTTAGAACAGGTGAGAGTACTCTACATAATACCAGTTTGAATTTGGGAGAGGTCTAAGGGCATGCCTATTTAATGTAATAACCTCTCCTTCATATTTGAAAATGATCCCACATTAGTGGGTGATGAATTTCAAGTTGTCTCCTCAATAAGGGTGGTAGATGCACTGATCCAGCCACTGTTTTCCATGTTCACGAACATATCAACTAGGAAGTGGGATGATGGGATCTTTATGTGCACCCATGAAATAGGACTAAGTTTACTGGTTCCAACAGGCTTTTTTTTTTTTTTTTTTTTCTATTTTTTGGCCGTGCCGCACAGCATGCGGGATCTTGGTTCCCCGACCAGGGATCGAACCTGTGCCCCCTGCAGTGGAAGCGTGGTGTCTTAACCACTGGACCACCAGGGAAGTCCTCCAACAGGTTTTGAATCCATCATCTGGGATAGAATTTACCCTCAAAACGATCAGATGAGAAAGGGACGGCACTTATTATTATTCCAGTTTTATAGATGGGGAGACTAAAGTTCATAATGGTATCACATCATTTGCACAGGATAAAAGACAGTACAGTGATTATCAATGGAAGTTGGAAAGATAATAGAAAGATAATAGCATCGACTAGATAATTTAAAAAAATACTCATGTTGTATCCTGTCCTCCTTGCACTACCACCCAATATGTATACAGAATCTAAGTTGAGAATCACTTCTGTAAGTGAGCTGCTGTTATTGATATGAGTGTGTCATTGCACCTCCAATGTACTGGAGGAATTTAATAGGGTTGAAAACCAGTGCCTTAGTGGGAACAAAGGCAACCAACATAGGGAATCAAACTCTCGGCCCTGTATTTTATCTAATGGAGCATACAGTTAAAAAAAAAAATCTACGGTTCCTTGAATAGAAACATTTTGAATATAATAATTGAATTACAGCACTGTAAGCCACTGATGGCTTTTATTTTGCTCTCAAGAATTTGTGGAATAATTCCCCTGATTCTTCAAAGAGGGGCAAGGTACATGGAGTTCATTTTACTCAGCCAGGTGGTTACAATGATGTCACCATCCCAAAGGAAGTGATACCTAGCCATTTCAAACAAAGGCAAATTCCAGTCTAGTGCTCAGAAGGGATTTTTAAGTAGCTGCTACATACCTGTTCTGGGTGAGTTTCCCGCCTTTTTTTATTGTGAAGTTGAAGATAAGAGTCCGTTTTCGGAGTGGGTAATCCCAAAGTCAGCTTGTTTTTTTCCACAAAATATTGTTTGGACTTCCTTCGCCGAGGGCCGCGTGATCCTGGCAGGAATACCTCACTATGTGAACTTGAACTCTTCAAGTACTGAGAGAGGTTGCTGGATTTCTCCTCCAGGTCACTGCTGCTCAGCGCTGAAAACGGCCCGCTGCAATGGGCACCATGCTCGTAGTTTGGGCTTAAAAATTCACTCCCAAGTAAGGCGGCTGTGCTCTGTGGGCTCTTCTTCTGTTCACCTTTCCCCCCTGAGAGTTCCATTGAAGTCTCCTTGGAAGGGTAAAGTGGATTCAAAGTCAGATTTTCTGCAGAGCTGTTCACAGACTCTGGCAATGCTTCCACAGCCAACAACTTCCCCTCCTCTTTTTTCCTCTTCCAGTTTGGGTCATATCGCAGGTCTGAGTATTTGTCTTCTATGGGTTGTTGACTGCCCAAAGCAGAAAAGAAATGTCAAGTCCTTTATCCAAACAGATTTACTCGTTCTCTTTAGCTGATCATCTTATTCGAAATCAATCTCCATCTTTCTCCTACAATTTTCCTTTTACTGTCTACATGGGAAAGACACATCCCAGGCTCAGATTAGACCTACACACTACACATAAGGAGAAAAAGTCATAATTATCTAAGTTCATTGAAATATGAAATAAAAATGGGGGATGGGGACTTCCCTGGTGGCGCAGTGGTTATGAATCTGCCTGCCAATGCAGGGGACACGGGTTCGAGTTCTGGTCCGGGAAGATCCCACATGCTGCGGAGCAAATAAGCCCGTGCGCCGCAACTACTGAGCCTGCGCTCTAGATCCCGCGAGCCATGACTACTGAGCCCGCATGCCTAAAGCCCGTGCTCCGCAACAAGAGAAGCCACCGCAATGAGAAGCCCGCGCACCCCAAAGAAGAGTAACCCCCACTGGCTGCAACTAGACAAAGCCTGTGCACAGCAACGAAGATCCAACACAGCCAAAAATAAATAAATATATTTTAAAAAATTTTTAAAAATAAAGTGTACAATTCAGTGATTTAAAAAAAATGGGGGATGGTTAATTTCTGTATGCTGGAAAACAAATGTCTATAATGTTAAACCAGTAAATGGCCTTGATGCAAGGAATGCTATTACTTAAGACATACCATAAGTTGAATAAGTAACAAGCTGCTGAAGATAAAATGGATTTCACACTTAGCTAGTGAGCTACACATTTAGCTGTTTATCTGGGAAGGGAAATTCGACTGTTGCCTGAACAACGACTCAGTCTGAGCCTTTCGTGGGAGGAAAGCAAGACTTATCCCAACTGAATACCTACATAGGTTCATCCTCCTGTATCAGTGATTTTTACTTGTGACTTCATTTCGTCTTTGTAGATTTTATCAAATGTGCTACAGAAAGATCCCTAACTTTTGGAATCAGATGGTGCCTCTGAAAGCTCTCAGTTTGTACTCTCTTGGTCAAGTCTATGTACACAAAACTCAGTAGACAGGTCAGTGTGAGCTTTAAGCTGTAGACAGCCCTATCTGAATAAAAGGTTAAGCACAGGGTCCAGCCCGAGGGGAGTGAACTGGTCTGTAATCAGTACATATGACCCCAAATAAAGTCCTCCCTTTTCTCCATGACGATCTCAATTTGTAAAGTACCTCCTAGTCTTAACCAAAAAAGAAAAAAAAATGCTGGTAATATGCCATATTTAATGGCTGCTTTGATCTTCAAAAGCTAAATGGGAGAGATTTTCCTTCCTTGGTACAGTAGATGCAATCCTCTAATCAAAAAGAAAATGTAAATCATCTGGGCTTTTTATGCTATTTGATATTCCCGTTTATAGAGGACATAATTTTATGCTGGGTAAACAAACTAATGGTGCCCCTAATGTTAATTTAGTCTTCTTAATGTGGACCTAGAGTTCTTTGATTTGATGTAAAGCAAAAACTAGAGCAGAAAGCCCCAACTCCTATGTCTTGCTTAATTGTCACTTTGAATTTTTAGTGTCTTTTTTTTTTTTTTTTTGGCTGCGCTGCGAGGCTTGCGGGATGGGATCTTAGTTCCCCGACCGGGGATTGAACCCGGGCCATGGCAGTGAAAGTGCTGAGTCCTAACCGCTGGACTGCCAGGGAATTCCCCTTGTCACTTTGAATTTTTAGTTCGCATATTAAGATGGAAAACTTCTTGGGATAGGCTGCTCTTCCTTTTCCACCAAGGGTAGAAAAATGATATTTTCCTCCAGCAAAGTGCCTGAATGGAGATGGTCCATATTTGTCAGGAAATCGACATCAAACCGTGCAACTTGCCACTCCCGAAACTCCACAGGGCTACCTGCCTCTGAGGCTTTGAGAAGGTTTCTCCATGTGATGTCCCCTCACGAGAACTTACAGGAGTTTTTGGCCCTGCCTTTCACTTGGCTCCAAGGGTCACTGGGCATGAAGTGTCCCAGGGGCAGCGAGGGGGCCAGCAGGGCATCATCTAGATTTGGGACTGGACAGACCTGGGCTTAAGTTCTGGGTTTGCCACTACCTATCTGTACATCAGCTGGCAAATCATGTCACCTCCAAGCTGGTTTCTCTCATCTGTAAGTAGGGGATCAATTATATTTATTCTGTTTATTTCTCAAGGTTGCATAAAATCAAAATGAGACAATATAGCTTACTTCATGTTCTGTATTTGTGCTTATTTCACTTTTCACTATGGCAACCGTATCTCCTCACCTGGTTAAGGTCCTGGGCAGCAGGGACAGAGGGTTATCCTTCCTTCCCTAACCTCTACCCTGTGCTATGGGCAGAAGAAGCAACAAGTGATGCTTCAATCAATAACTGAGCATTAGATATTTATTTTAAAAAAACCCAACAGCAGTAAATTAGAATCTAAACATGCAGAAAAACTTCCTGCATTGGACCAAATCAGTGAATGATTTTAGGGCTTATCTTGTGCTGCATTAAGTATAAGGTTCAGCAGTGGTTGTTTAGATGGGGAAGAAAAGATGAAAGTACATCTTCAAGTAAATAAAGATATAAAGATTTTTTGAAATGAAGAAACATGCCATTTCCCGTATCTATGATATATTGAAAGGAAAAAGTGAGTCTAACTCTCCTCATTCATTCATTCACTTGATTCGACAGAATTTAACTTTCCTCATGCATTTGCTCGTTCACTGATTCTATATTTATTGAGCACATACTAAGTTAGGGGGATACAGTGGTGAGCCCACAGCCTAGTGGGGGATACAGACCAGGAAATGAGCTATTTGTGATTAGAGTGATGAGTGCCCTGATGAGGAGCATGGGGCCATCAGGACTCAGGAGGGACACCTAATCCCATCTTGGGAGAAAGGGAAGCTTTCTGAAGGAAGTGATGGTTTAGCTGAGACCGAAGGCTAAGAAGGGCAGCAAGTGTAAGCCAGGCTGAGGAAACAACACGTAAAAAGGAATGGAGGGGAGAGAGAACATGGGGCTTTCAAAGAACAAATTCTACGTGGATAAAATGGAGGGTGGGAGGATTAGAACTCAGGCTTAAGCAGAGGTGAAATCTTGAAGGGCTTTGTAAACTCTGTGAAGGGTTTGGCTTAACTACATTAACTTGAGAGTTTGGATTTATTTAATTAAGCAAAAATCATTTAATTAGAGAGCAAAGATGTTATAGTAAGACAAACACTTCTGGATAGGCAAAGTGATGAGTTTTTGGAAAGGATTATGTACAGAGGCCATATGGTTTCTTGGGGCAAAGTTTTAGAACAGGTAGCCCTGTCCTCTGCACTCTTTAGAGTAGGGGTTGGCAACCTTTAAAAGTAACACACGTTATTGGAGCCCACTGTCTTGCTGCTTTTCTGGGTGAGTTGTAGAGTGCTGGCTTTGGGAAGATAGCACACACTACTACGTGCTGATCTAGGGAAAGCTTACAGTGAATCTCTAGTTTTCTCCTTATGGCAACCCTATGGGGAGGTGCTATTATTATGCTCATTTAATAGATGAAGAAACAGGCTTGGAGTGTCACTTTTCCAAGGTCACAGAGCTCATACGTGGTGGAGCCGGGATATAGACCCTGGCAGTTGGCCCTGGGATCTGGCTCCTGTCCAGTAACTCGCCCTGTATCACACAGCCAATCCCAGAGGTGGTGGTGAAGCAGGTGTTGTTGCAGGGCCTGCCTTAGGGGAGTTAGTGAATCGGTCGGTCAGTCAGTTGGCCAGTCAACAAATATGTACTGAGTGGCTCCCCACGTACTAGGCACTGGAGGTGAGCGGTGAGTGAAACAGAAACAGGCGGATGGAACTGGCTGCTGAGTGAGGAAGACAGGCAGACGGATCTTATGCACCAACAGTAATAATCAAGTAATAAACTAGATGCAGAAAGAAGTACAGAATGTTATGGGCATTTAAACTAGGAGGACAGACCTTGTTTATCAATGAAAATATGTTGACCTCTTATTTCCAGATCCAATTGCTAGACGATATCTCAAAGTCCATTCCAACTCTCTTTTTCTGTGATCCTATGATGAACTCACAAGAGTCAATAAGCGAGGAATGCCTACTCTTTTTAACAAATAGGTAGTCTTTGATGATTGAAGGAAATGGAGTCCCTGACTTCCATCTCTGCAGTTATACTAAGAAAACTGGCACTCAGACTGGTCACCAGACTTAACTAGCATTAGCTGATGATGGCATGATGTCCATGGTCAGGGCTATAGACACCCCTCAGTCTCATGGAATAAATGGTATGGAGTATTTTGGTTCTGAGAAATGGTACCATAGAAAGTCAAAGGACAAGGGTCCTAGAATCGGACTGCCTGCGCTCAGTCCCTGGTGCCACCAGTTACCGTGGGAGTGTGGGCAAGTTATTGTACTTCTCTGTGCTTCAGCTTCCTCATCAATAGAATGAGGATAATAATAGTACCTACCTAAAAAAAATAATAGTACCTACCTCATAGTCGTTGAGAGTATTAAGCACATTTATATACGTATATATGCTTAGAACTATGTTCTTGGCATGGAGTAAGGAAGGTCCCAGGAAGGGCCGGTTATAAAAGCACATGCCAACAAGCTCCATCACTGGTCTTTGCTTGCTGTGTGTTGTGTTCTGTCACCATGACACAACATTGGTGTGTACTGTGGCTTCCTCCTGATGGATCTCATGGGATTCTTCTCTCCCTAGGGCTTAAGTGATTTCCAGGACACGAAGTTGGCTTGTGATGCACTAAGTGGCACCTTAGTGGCCTGAAAGAATGAACACTTATCTTTAAAAATCCAATTTTTTTTTTACCACGACCTAGGCAGCACGGAGAATCTGTTTGAACTGTAATTTAGGAAATGGGATTAAGAAATGTCAGTGTTTCCACATGATGAGATATTTTAAGAACTGCTGAAAGATGATGAGGAAGATAAAACTGGGAGAATTCAATTACTTTAGACCTTCAGAAAGAGCTGTAATTTCTAGCCTCAACAAATTGCCATTCTTAGATGCCCACGGAAGCAATCTCACATGCCCTGAAAAAGACTGATATTTTAAGTGAAACCTAGAAAATACAGAAGGGTTTGAAACAAATCAAACATAATGAGTTGCTCTGGCTGCGAAAGATGTTTTTGAATCAATCGTTTGAAGAGACACTCTAATAATGTGTATTTACAAGATGAGAATCGGAAAATGTGGCTCTTCTAAGAGCTTTAATTACACTGTACCGTGTACACCTGCAATGATTATCTTAAAACATGCCCCTTTCTTCCCCTTTTGATGGAAACCATATGTTGAGACAAATGGGAGTTTATGTTTTGCAAACTATCGAGCATGGAAAGCTGTAATACTTCACAGAAACAAATCTAATGGTTGAAATAGAACATGATACTAAAGAACCCCATTGTTCTGAGCTTGTGTGCGGAGAAGCTCAATTGTGTTCTGTGGTCCAGGTCAACACACTGGAACAAAATGAGTGTGAAGTGCTCCTTCATCAGTAATCGTGTGCACACAAAACACCTCATTCCCTCCCCATTTGATAGGAAGGTTACACAGACGATGAGTACACAATGCTTTTGTTGCTGTTCAGACAACAGATGCCAGGTCTGCCCTTCAGATGCCCAGGTTAGAAACGGATGCAGAGAGGAAGGGGAGGGTGGTCTCATATGCATATGCCATCCTATCTGCTGGCTCTAATGGACCATATTTGAACATGACTGTGACAACTTCAGTCCAAATAAAATCAAATCTCCATTTGACGAAGAGCCTCATATTCAGTTTAGTATTCAATCAAAAAATTACTAAAATTAGAGCATGTTTCTAGTACAATGAACATCCTTTGCACTCATAGTAAAATATTCAATAACTGGTCATTTTGCCTGTCGAGGAGGTGAATAAAAGCATTGCTGTTAATCATTTAGCAGTTATTTATTTGCCACTTTATTTTAAGTAGGCAGTTAAATTGAAACTGCACATGTTATTATTGATTTAGGTTTAATTTAATCCTTTTAAACAGAACAATGATTCCCAATTTATATGCCATTAAATCTTTTATGCATATGAACAGCAAATTCAATTTCTGTTTAAGTGTAAAGTTTTTAATGCTTCTTTAAGGAGCTATAAAACTGACAATTGTTTCCAAGGATTTCTGAGTTCTGTGCTCATCTTAATCTTTTTATCAACAGCTTTTAAGTAAATAAAATGAAATAAATCCAAAGGATTAAAAAATCACTTTTGCAAGTATGAAATAAAATGGTTCCACAAGTATACTGAAATGCTTTGGGGAGGCTATTTACAACCCAGAAAATTTCATTTAATGCAGGCATTTATTCTGCTAAAAATATTAAACATCTTAATAGAAGAAAGGTAGTTTAATGAACCGAAGGCCAAAGACTGTCTTTAGAAACACACTCAAGTGAGGGGACTGGATTGTTATCTAGTGAATTTTATTTACTGCAATTATAGTTTAGATAATTCCAGCTGAAGTCCCTTTCTTTTTCTTTTTGACAACAGGTTTATGGCTGCAAAATAACCAGATATTTGCCCCAAGTTCTTATTAGTACCAGTCTTGATTCAAGGACAATCTGAGTGTTAAATGAAAATAAATTATCTTAAGAGGGCGTGTTAGTAATTGCAATGTAAAATTCTCGTACCTCATTCCTAATTAAGATTATCTTATGTGAAACAAAGGCTGCATCTTCACAAGGGAAATGCTGTATGACACAGAACATATTTAGAAATATAATTCCTCTCATTCAGTGAGAGTTTACAGTGCTCAAGCCAGACATTTTCTGTGGAAGGCTTGGATATTCTTTTCATTCTCCAGAAACAATGGCTAAAAGCCAGGGACCCAGATTTACAACATTTCCAGGTGCATACACTTTCTTTAGATAGAGTCTCTTGTATTTTAAATGCCAGATATTTACAGCAACAGAATTGCCAGGTAGCTGTGACTTCATGGGAAAAAGCACTAGACAGGTCTTGACACCTGGGTCCTGGTCCAGATTTTTGCCACTGAGCAGCTGTGTGAACTTGGGTGAATTTGTTATGCACTCCAGGCCTCAGGTTTCTCCTTTTACAGTAAGGAATAGACTGACCTTTCAGAGTCCTAACAGCTCTCAGAATTCACTAATTTTTAAATTGAATTGGGTCTATCATGCGAAACTCAGCGATGTATATAAGCATTGGGGAAAAAAAACATTTATTTTAAATTCAATCCATTGGTTACAACCTTCCTAATCCTCTTGATAAACTTGCAAGATTGCAGGTGATGTAAATTTAAATTACACTTTGGGAGGTTTCAAACTCACTATTTATTTACTTATTTTAACACAGTAATGCATCCGCATTTGGAAATAAGCTAGAAAGGAACTCGTGGTCGTCTCCAAGGGCAATAAAATCCCAGGAGTCACAGTGGCTTTAGCATTTCTGGCGGGGACTGTGCCTCTGATAGACACAATTCATGCCCAGGCACACGCCTTACTCCCTCCTCTGCTTGTCTGTCACGATGGCACCGTGCCTGCTCTGAGGAGCACATCAGGGTTTGACTGCTGCATAGTTTGTGAGCAAGTGAGCATAAAACAGCAATGATGGGACTTCCCTGGTGGCGCAGTGGTTAAGAATCCGCCTGCCAATGCAGGGGACAAGGGTTCGAGCCCTGGTCTGGGAAGATCCCACATGCTGCGGAGCAACTAAGCCTGTGCGCCACAACTACTGAGCCTGTGCTCTAGAGCCCGCGAGCCACAACTACTGAAGCCTGTGTGCCACAACTACTGAAGCCTGTGTGCCACAACTACTGAGCCTGCGCACCTAGAGCCCATGCCACAGCTACCGAGCCTGCGTGCCACAACTACTGATCCCGTGTGCCACAACTACTGAAGCCACCACAGTGAGAAGCCTGAGCACCGCAACGAAGAGTAGCCCCCGCTCGCCGCAACTAGAAAAAGCCCGCATGCAGCAATGAAGACCCAATGCAGCCAAAAATAAATAAATAAATAAATTTATATTTAAAAAACAGCAATGATAATGCCTACGACAAGTCACTTCTCTGCTATGACTATACCCATGTGATCAGAAATAAATAACCAAAACGCTAGTAGCTATCCCCAAATACTGTGTGAAACCCCTTGAATTCGGTATATAGTAGAATGTATTTGAAAGAGGTTGGCCAGCCAATGGCCTTAAATTGAAAATCTACCTAATAAAGACAATATAAATCAACATGGATGAATGCTGCTAGAAACTAACAGGAATGAGAGTCGACTCCTGGAAGCTCTCAGAATGTTCTTGGTTATACTAGAATATTAGATCTAGCCTCAAGTGTCACATTTACTCTCCCAACCAGAGCAAAAAAAAGAAAAAACCAAAAAAACAAAACTCTACAACACTTATAAGAGGAAGTAATCTCCCCTCAGCTGCTTAAATATATCCAATGTGTCCTACAAAACAGTCTGGGAAATTGGAGGGGGAAATTAAAATACTGAGTTTTAGTTTTTACTAAGTCTCCCTTTACCCACTTTCTGTTTTGCTTATCCCATACTGCTACTGAAGTCCTAGAAATCATCATTCAATATTTCATCTGATTCTTGTATTATTAATCGGAAACAACATACAGTGGTCCCTTGGTATCTGCGAGCGATTGGGTCCTGGACACGCTGGGGATACCAAATTCCACAGATGCTCAAGTCCCAGAGCCGGCCCTCTGTATCCACGGTTCCACATCTGCTAATTCAACCAATTGTGGATTTTGTATGACTGCAGTACTATTTATTGAAAAAAATCCTTATATGAATGAACCCGCTCAGTTCAAATCCATTTTGTTCAAGAGTCAACTATATATGAAAGTGTTTGAGAGGAAAAATTATATACCACCATAAAAATGCAGATTATTATTCCTGAGTCCTTTTCTTACCTTCAGACAATTCTGAAATTCACTTCAACTAAGAATACCTTACTGTGCCTATCTCCCACCCAGTAATTTCTGGCACACGGTGGTTTATGAGACAGAATGTGGGATCTTTTGTGAAGGCTACACTTCCCAGGTGATGAGAGAGATCTCAATGAATGAAAACATTCCGTTTCCCAGGAGAGCTGCTGAGGAATATAGGCTCTATGACCTTACTGCCCAAGGTAAAATGGCATTAATATTTATAGTATTCTGAGGGCACAGGATCCTTTATAAATTTGTATTACTTTACTAAAATTTATAATTTTACATGCATATTTAATCTGGCCTCAGTTTACTCCATATTGAAGTTGTTATACCTTTAATTTTTGTTAGAGAGCAAAACTGAATCCTTTACCAGATCAGCCCTTGATCACCTATCTAGATACTTATAATTAGAGGCTCAGACTTTGATGTTAAAAGAGAGTTCATTCAGTTAAATTTCTGTCTCTGCCACTTAGTAGCTACGTACACCTGCACAACTTTCAGAGCCTTGGTTCCTTATCTGCAAAGTGGGGATAATAATGCCAATATCTAAGAGTCTCTTGTAAGGATAAATGAGATAGTATATATATCAAGCAAATAGTCCTACAAATGGTAGCTAATTATATTGAAGTATTTTTGTAAATAAGACCTTATCAAACACATATACTAGTTACTGTTCTGCTGCTTTCTGATTTTTTTTTTTAACATATGAGGTTTCAGAAGGCCCCAGAGCTGAAGAGGTTATTTCTAATGCTCTAGGAATTACATTGATCTCTTTCTTCTGAGTGCCGAGTGTCATGGGGCTAGTTCTGGAGTGGGGTTTAAGGATTATCATATGAAGATCCTCTTTCTACTCTTGATTCATTCACTGCAGTCAATGCTGCTCCAATTTCCATTAAGTAAAAGGTTTTCTCTAATCCATATCCATCGAACTGTGGCTTGACTTTGCTGAGGAACAAGGGAGTAATTGCTTTGAGGGGGTTCTAGTAACATCAAAACACCAGAGTAGGGTTCAAGTGATTTTGTCAGGCAGCTTTTAAAACGGTTGCCCATAAAAGCAAGAAGAAAGAGATTTTCTTCTGTTTTAAGGCAAGGCTTTGACTAATTATTTTGAACTACAATTCCCAGAATGCCATCTACCTGACAGAAATGAAAGTCTTCTTGAATTTCATACTGAGAGCCTGAGATCAATTTGTCTATTTCATGGCTAGTAAACTACTCAGATCCAAGTAACAATACACCTAAGAAAGGTTTCCAAGACTAAAGTGAGGCAGAGAAAGGGGCCAGTAACAAAACACTCACCTGAAGGATATTTTTGAGGCATTACTTGGCTAAATGCTTCAGTTCAGCTTTCCTTTGTAGTACAGAATTGGTCCTGTAAATGTTCAATGTGTGAAGCACTGTACAGCCAAACAATTACTAGGGCTGTAACCCATTCTAACCCTGGGGATTATAGTCTATCATTAAGGATTTCCAAGGCAAATCCGTCCAAGGAAAATACCATTATTTAAGGATCTCTGAGTCAGAAGACCAAGGCCCTAACGATGCTTTTGACTTTGTAAGTATGGTTTTTTATTTTGAAATATATTGAGTGGTATTTACATTGTCCTTGGGTAAAAAGCAAGGTTAAAGTCAGGTCTCTGAGCCCCATTCAAAGAGGAAAAACTCAACATTGGGGAAATGAGGTCACGTAATGGATCCCTGCCTTGTTCTTCATCGTAAAAGTACAGACAAGAATACCTGTGCACCACAAAAGATATTTCTTTTCCGATGCCCCTCCCACCCCCGTAGTAAATAAAAGTACCATTTATTACCTAGGAGACTATGACTCTCTTAGATTAGAGCTACAATACAAACATGGTTTAAAGGTCCCCAGCCTTTTTGGCACCAGGCACCGGTTTTGTGGAAGACAATTTTTCCATGGACAGGGGTAGGGGTTGGGGAGGGGGGGATGGTTCAGGTGGTAACGCGAGTGATGGGGAGCGATGGGGGGCAGCAGATGAAGCTTCATTCGCTGGCCCGCCGCTCACCTCCTGCTGTGCGGCCCGGGGGTTGGGGACCCCTGGTTTAAAGCATAGAGTCAGACTGCAGGAGTTTTCTGTTCCACTACTCACCCGGTGGAATAAATGGGTATAACATAACCGGTTTCTTTAAGCCTCATTTGCAATCTTCAAGATGGGATCATTATAGTGTCCCCCTGTTGAGGCTGCCATAAGGATTAAATAAGATGATACATGTAAAGCGTTTGGCACAGGGATGGGCTCGGGACAAGCATTCTATAAGTGCTATTGTTGTTAGAACCTTAAAGTAATCTGTGCCTTTTCTTGTTCCTTCCAACCCCAGTTCTAAACTGTCACCAAGTCCTATCAATTCTTTATAAACATATGTCTCCACTAATGATAAATTACCTATGAAGGAAATGAATAAAAGATTGCTACAAAGTATATACACTCATATAAGAGTATGTGTAGGTTGGGACTTCCCTGGTGGTCCAGTGGTTAAGATTCTGTGCTTCCACTGCAGGGGGCGAGGGTTTGATCCCTGGTCAGGGAACTAAGATCCCCCATAACGTATGGCGCAGCCAAAAAAAAAAAAAAAAAAAAAAGAGTATGTATTGATGTATGTATTGATGCATTGGTTACCTCTGAGAGGAAGACGGGGACGGATTTGAGAAGGGGAACCAGGAAACTATCTGTAGCATTTTATGTTTTAAAAAATATATCTGAAACAAACATGGCAATAAGGGTGAGATGGTATTTTTCTCTGTACTTTTCTGTAGGTTAGAATTTTTTCTTGATTAAAAAACTCAGGGAGTTTCCTGGCAGTCCAGTGCTTAGGACTTGGCGCTTTCATGCTTTCACTGCTGTGGCTCGGGTTCAATCCCTGGTCGGGGAACTAAGATCCTGCAAGCCGCATGGCGCAGCCAAAATACATAAATAAAATAAATAAAGTATTTAAAAAAACACCTCAACATCAATAACAAAGCACTCTGATGTTGGGTGGCTTCATCTCTGCCAGCTTCATCTTCCTAATCTGTAAAATGGGAATAGCAGCACTTTCTTGCAGGATTACAATGAAGAATTGAGTGAAATTCTTCAAAAGAGATGGTCTTTCAAAAGAGATGTCATTACTGTTATTGTTGTCATTGTAATTATTACCATCTGGTAGTCTCTTTGTCCACTGTGTTTTTACCCTCTAATTCATAATGCACCAGCTTGCAGAATAATCTTCCTTGAACACTGCTTCATCTCACTGCCCTCCCCCAAGAACCTGCATTTTCTCCTCCGGGTGTGCCCAACCCAGTCCAGTCAGGGGCGGCTGGCTGGTTAAAGCCTTCCTAAGCCCCTCTTTCGCCCCCCAGCTCTACGGCTGCACCTCAGTTATAGCATTTATCACTTGTACAGTGGACATACGAAGAGTGAGTTCGTAAGTCCAATTTGTTCGTAAGTCCAACAAAGTTAGCCTAGGTGCCCAACTAACACAATCGGCTGTAGAGTACTGTACTGTAATAGGGTTATAATACATTCGCATCCTTGAAAGTTTGCAACTTGAAGGTTCGTAGGTCGGGGACTTACTGTACTGTACTGTGAGATCCCCTAAGAAGCAAATGAGCTCGATTCAACTTGACATTTCCAGTGAAAGAGAGAAAGAGGGAAAGACAAAAAGAAGAAAAAGACTCAGGGCTGGTCTCTCATTCTGGCTCCCGCACGAGCCTTCGCTGTGACTGCATTCTTGGGACACGTCATTTGAGTTCTGTGTTCCATGTCCTACCCGCGGCGTGGGCTGGGGGCACTCCAGGACAGTCCCTGTCAGCAGGCCCCTCCTCTGTCTACTTTCCCTACACTCAGAACAGATCCTCTGCCATCAAGTGGGGCTGGACGTGCCACACACGTTCATTCTAATTCTATTCTTTTTTCCCCAAATCTTACCTAGTCTCCAAAACCCTGCCTGCCCAAGTTCTAGGCCTTCCAATAAACTTTCCTCAATTTATTTTAACCCTAATTAAAAAAAAATCTAACACATACAGAACTTATAGTCATTGTTCGAAGCACTTTTTATATATATACATAGACTTATTTTAGCCTCACGGTAACTATTATTACTATCCCATTTTTACTGAGGAGGAACTGAGGCAGAGAGGGTTCAATCAGGCTCGGCCAAGGTCACACAGCTGGTCAGTGGCACAGTCTGAACCCACATGGTCTGCTTCAGATGCTCTGTACTTTACCACCATCCCAAGACCCCTGTCTAATCAATAGCTTTTAACTTCAGTACTCTAGCATATCGTTTATATTTTCATTAAAACTGAGTAACATTGTACTCATTTGAATCCTCTTAGATGTTTTGGTGGCTTCTAGCCTAAAGTTAATACCCCATAAGTACCTGATTATTAGAAATTAAATCTTTATGTGATTATATATGCCCGGGAAGGTAGACCTCTTCTAGCTCAGGTAGGCTTCTACCCCCAGAACGTCCTTTACAGACAGTGATGGCAGTCCTGTGAGAGAAGCAGGCTGGCTCATTTGACAGATGAGAAAGAGTGAGCCTCAGAAGACTGAAGGGACTTATTTCAAATTATACACTAAATGGCAGTGCCTGGACCAACTCAAGACCACCTGGCTCCAAGTCATGGCATTCTGCTAGACCAGGCTTTCTGGGATTTCTGCAAGGTGAGGTCATAGCAGTGGAGACACTTGGAATATGGACAGGAAATAAGGAGCATAAGAAATGCAAATGCCCTTATTATTAATAACTATTCTCTTCTTATGCTTTTTTTTAAAAAATTTATTTATTGATTTATTTTTGGCTGTGTTGGATCTTTGTTGCTGTGCGTGGGCTTTCTCTAGTTGCGGCGAGCCCGGCTACTCTTCGTTGTAGTGGCAGGCTTCTCATTGTGGTGGCTTCTCTTGCTGCGGAGCACGGGCTCTAGGCACGTGGGCTTCAGTAGTTGTGGTGCACGGGCTTAGTTGCTCCGTGGCATGTGGGATCTTCCCAGACCAGGGCTTGAACCCGTGTCTCCTGCATTGGCAGGCGGATTCTTAACCACTGCACCACCAGGGAAGTCCATGCTTGTTTTTAAAAAATAGAAATGAATGTGACAAAAATCTTGGCTCCAAGCTGTCCTTAGCTGCTTGGAGACCTGTCTCACACACACTACAAAGGTGCTCATTACAACAGCCTGTCCAGAAACAGACTCACAGACTTAGAAAATAAACTTATGGTTATCAAAGGGGAAAGGTTGGGGAGAGGGATAAATTAGGAGTTTGGGATTAACATGTACACACTACTATGTATAGAACAGATAATCAACAAGGACCTACTGTACAGGGAACGCTACTCAATATTCTGTAATAACCTATATGAGAAAAGAATCTGAAAAAGAACAGATATATGTATATGTATAACTGAATCACTTTGTTGTACACCTGAAACTAACACAACATTGTAAATCAACTATACTTCAATATAAAATAAAAATTAAAAACAAAAAACAAAAAAACGAAAACCAAGAGCCTGTCCTTACTTTCACTTGGGACAGTACCAGTAATTATGTAACAATGCATTTCGGAACCCACTGTTTTCTTACACAAGCCAGTTCCTTACCTGTTATTCGCACCAGCATCTTGGGTATGGAGGTTTGTCTGAGCTGCTTTTCTGCTTGCTTCCTCTTCCGTCTCACTCAAGTCCTCCTCCTCTAAGCTGTCAGGGTCCATGTCGTTGTCCTGAATTCGGTCTTCAGGTTTAGACTGGGACTTGGTCTCTTGAGTGAGGCTTTCTGAATCAGATTCCAAGGAGTCTTTTGAAATCAAATGTAAGTCTTCTTTCTTAAAAGGTGGCTCCGTGGACTGGACCTTGAAGTTGGTGTGATGAACAGGAGACTGAATAGAGAGCTTGGGAATTAATTTACTATGAATCATCTTGAGAAAATACAAAAATGAACAGGGATACTCTTGTGGATGGCAGCAGCTGGCTGAATATTTAAAGTCGTGGCTCGCAAAAGAATTTGCCTAAAAAAATTATATTTATGTTACTCTGTGACTACTGAAATCTCTTTAATTCCAATGTTAATCAAAAAATTAAATAAGAGAGACTTGTTATTACCTGCAGGCTTTTGTATGCCCCCTTCTGTGTGTATGAGAAAGGTCTATTGGAAAAACTATTATGTTTTTCTCTCTACAGAAACACATCTGATGTAGAGCTCATAAACAGTCCGAGTAATCAAATGCAGCTTTATTGAGAAAATTAAATGACTGGATTCCTTTTTTGAGCTTCCAAAGGCCTGTTACAGATAAGCCCAGACAAAGCGAAATGGCTAATTATGGACAGTACTTCAATGCCTTATTTCCAAGACCCAGGGCACTGATATAAATATGCCATGTTCAGTAGTATTTATGGACAGAGTAAAAACAGGTTCAGGGTCTGCCTTTTGGAAAATAAAGGAGGGGGAGAGAAGTAGAGTATGGTTTCCACAGTTGGAACTGCAAAGCTGATGGAAGCTGTTTTGCTCCTAGACCTGTACTGGCTGGCTCTATCGTTTGGAAGACTTTTTGATATCCAGATTGCTGTTAGGTAGGAATGTGTAATTTAGGTGGACATTACATGGAGATCAACCTCAGCTCAGAGGAAAAAAAAAAAAAAACCACCCATGATAATGATTAAAACTGTTCAACAAAAGATTTGGTGGCCTTGTGAATTCTGCCATTCAGTGATTCATAGCAGAGGCTGGGTGTCCACCTACCTTAACGGAATGCTGTTCTGGGGAATGTTGGGTGGGCGGAAGATTGACCTGAATAACAGCTCGGGTCCCTTGTAACTAGCTTAAGAGTATGATTCCAAGTGAGCCCTCCCTGTCTCAAAGGGCTGTCATAAAGACTCACGAGATGGTTTACGGAAAGGATGCTTTGAGTTCAGATAGGATTGAAAGGAAATGATGTTTTTGGATGTGCTTCCTTTCATCTCTACCTGGCATTTCTATTTGCTCTGTCTTCCATCTCACTGCCTTTATGCTGTTTTTTTTTTTGTTTTTTTTGTTTTTTCTGTAGGTCAGGTAACATAAACAACCTTTCTCATCAGAGATTACTGTAAAATTTGTTTTAATGGCTTGCTTTTGTTCTTTGGGCAAATCCTCTCTTTAATTAAATAACACGACCTTCTTCCTAGTCCTAGTTGACCTTGTTGCTAATGTTTCCAAGGAACATCCTCAACTCCTTGGAGGAAAGCACCTTAACAAACAAAACAGACCAAAGGTAACATTCGTACTTCAATACATCTGATATTTAAATATCTATGGTTTTCTTTTTAATTCAAAGTTCCCCCTTGTTGGTAGACTAACATATTATTGTCAAACTGCACAGACCAGTTTGCTGTGTTAATTCTCTTATTTTAAAAATACGAATTTCATTCTACCATATTATTTTAATTTTGATAAGCAGATCAACTGTTGCTTTTAGGATATTTTTAGAAAGTGGCAAATCCCTCAAATACTAACACATTTTAACTGAAACAGTTTGTAATAAACACCAGTCTTACTTTAAGAGTTCAAGTCACTGTACTTGGGATCTTAAAGAAAAAAGCTTAAAATAATCATTATATTTCAATTTGGAATTGCTTCTTCATGAAATAATTCAGTCCCTTCAATTTCTCTTTTAAATGACATAGACTAGGATTTCTTGGAGTTAATCAGTTAAAAATGTCCATAGAAGAAGATATAATTTTTGTCATTAATGAAGTTTGGGAGATTATGAAGAGAGCAAAGGCAGATACCATCCAAGTTGGGTCTTCTGTGGAAGGTGTGATTTTATAAAAGCATGGGATTAAAGTAGCAAAAGCTGATAGCTGAAATAAATTAAAAGTGGGCCTTTTAAATGTAGTGAATGTTGCTGCCTAGTGGCACAAAGTTTTTCACTGAAATTTCTGACCAAGAGGGGCTGACACATCTCCTAAGTAAACAAGACAGACAGGGATAAACCGGGGGCACTAAGAAACGGCTAATTCCCTAGGGGTCCCCTCAAGACCTTGGGCCTAGCCCATTAGTACTGGGAGAAACACATTTCCTTCTGCAGGTGAAAAGGAGCCCTGCTTTAAGGACTCACCTACCAAGATGAGTGGTAGAGGAAAAGTTGCCCTGTTTTGGAACAAGCCCAAAGCTGCCCAGAGGGGAGCTGGGTTTGTTTTCTCCCCCCGCCTTTTCTCCGATGGACAAGACTGGGCAACCAGGAGCATTTTAAGGCCCAGGAAGTGATGGGCCCGGTGGGTCTGATGCCCTGGACCGGTCTAATCAACCCACGCTAGGGCTGTTCTGGGAGTCTGGGCGCCAAAGTCTTTCCAGATCCCGGCCACCAGCCCCTGGGCCCCGTCCCTGCCTCGGCCACCGTCTGCCCCTCCCGCCTGGGTCCCAAGTGCTTCCCGGCGCGGGCACCTCTGAGTTCTCCCCGACCAGATCCAGTTTCCTCGAGAGGTTTCCTGCCGTCCCCACTCTCAGTCCCACCCCTCCCGATCCCCTCCTCTGGCGCACCGCCCACCCCGCCTGTCACCTGCCCGGCGCTCCTGGCTGCCGCGACCCCGGCGGGCCCTCATCCTCAGCGCCTCCGCAGCCCGGCTGCCCGGCGCCTCCCGGTCCCGCCCCGCGTCGCCCAGCGCTGCCCTGGAGACCGGGACCAACAGGGCCCACCCCGCGCGACTCGGCCAGCACGGCCGTGGGTGGGGCCGCACCGGGAGGGCGGGGCCGGTGCGGTCCAGGCCCCAGCATCCCAATAACTCCGTGCCCTGTCTTGTCCTGGTGGAGAGGGTGGGAACGGTTGTGATGACGGTGGCCAGGGGAGAGCTCCCAGCACCCCGGGAGCTCTCGAAGAAGCCGCTCGCAGGTCACACTGGCTTTTCCAAAGTTGTACTGCAAGGAAAGACAGGGCACCGAGTTGGAGGAGATATTTGCAACACATACTGCTAGGAAACGTGAAGAACTCCTACAAGTTAAGAAGGCAAAGAATCCAATTAAAGAATGGGCAAATGACTTGAACAGGAATTTCACAAAAGAAACCCAATGGCCAATAACTGTCTGTTGTTGATTGAAAAGGTGCTTAATTCGTTAATAATCAGAAGCGGATAAATTAAGACCACCGTGGATATAGCTCCATACTCACCAGTTGGGAATGCGTTAAAATATCTGACAGCGCCCAGGGTTGGGGAGGAGGTAGAGCAAAGACCCCCTCATATACTGCAGATGGGAGTGTGAGGTGGTGCAAACACTTTGGAAAATGGCTTGACATTAGCTAGAATGTGTACACCCTATGATTCAGCAATTTCACCTTTAGGTATTTTACCCCACAACTGTGTGTGCTTCTGGGCACCCAAACTGGAAATAACTGAAATGTCCATCAACAATAGAATAGTTAATTAAATTGTACTATTCCGTATACTGACATACTATACAATAGGGAAAATGAATGAAACTCAGCTGTGTGCAATGACACAGAGGCATCTTAAAAATATATTGATAACATTGAGTTTAAAAAAACCCCAAATAATTTTGTATATAAATATTTATAAAGGCAAAATTAAACTGTCTTATGTTTATGGATGCATACTTAGTAAAGAAAACTATGAAAACAAAACCAAAGTAGTGATTCTCATAAAGTTAGGATTGTGGTCGGTTCTGATGGGCAGGGCAGGGTGGGGGTTTTTAGGGAAGAGTGCCTTTGAGATTGTATTTCCTGACTTTTAATGCTGGTTACAAAGATATTCATTTTATAACAATTCATTAAGCTATACATTTATGTACGTGTAGAATATTACACTATTAAAAAAAGTCTTCAAAGAAGAGTGAGGAAAGGAAGGGTTGAGAATTATATTCATATTAACACAGCATTAAAACCACAAATAGATTTGAATAACTGACTTCAAAGAGGCAGGAATTCTTCAATATCAGTTGCCTCATTAATGATCGGAAACACAGAGAATTGGAAAAATCTTGAGTACTCAATTTTACCATTTTTTATTCTGCTTTTTATTAGAGTTAGATTTTTTTTTGACAAGGGAATTAAAACCTTTATTATGGTAAAATAATTGAACCCTACAACATTGCTTGATTTATTTGATTTGATTATGACTCAGGGATACATGACTGATTAAAGCTACATCCTAGTTTTGTTTCATATGCTTGTGGTTGATGCTATTATTTTTAAAAATATCTATTTGCTGTCACCTTTGACTTTTAGTTCAACAATGATTTATTAATTTACTGGTCAAATTTCATTACAAAAACTTAAAGTAATTTTCTTCCACCTTCCCTTATTTTATTGAAATAAATATAGTTGGAATTGACTAAGAGGCCTCTGACTGATTTGGAAATAACTTTTTTTATTAGTGGCATCTTTTCTTTAGTTAATTAATTTTTTAATTGAAGTATAGTTGATTTACAATGTTGTGTTAGTTTCAGGCGTACAGCAAAGTGATTCAGTTGTGTATATATATGTACCTACATATATATGTATATACATATGTATTCTTTTCCAGATTTTTTTTCCATATAGGCTATTACCAAATATTGAGTATAGTTTCCTGTGCTACACAGTAGGTCCTTGTTGTTTATCTATTTTATATATAGTAGTGTGTATATGTTACTCCCAAACTCCTAATTTATCCCTCCCCACCACCATTCCCCTTTGGTAACCATAGTTTGTTTTCTCTTTTTTCTTTTTTTTTTGGCCACACCACATGGCTTGCGGGATCTTAGTTCCTGGATCAGGGATCAAACCCCGGCCCCGGCAGTGAAAACACCGAGTCCTAACCACTGGACCCCCAGGGAATTCCCCATAAGTTTGTTTTCTAAGTCTGTGAGTCTATTTCTGTTTTGTAAATCAGTTCATTTGTATCATTTTTTTAGATTCCATGTATAAGTGATATCATATGATATTTGTCTTTCTCTGTCTGACTTACTTCACTTAGTATGATAATCTCTAGGCCCATCCATGTTGCTGCAAATGGCATTAATTCATTCTTTTTTGTGGTTGAGTAATGTTCCATTGTATATATGTACCACATCTTCTTTATCCATTCCTCTGTGATGGATATTTTGGTTGCTTCCATGTCTTGGCTATTGTAAATAGCCTTTGAGATTGTATTTCCTGACTTTTAATGCTGGTTACATAGATATTCATTTTATTACAATTCATTAAGCTATACATTTATGTATGTGTAGAATATTACACTATTAAAAAGTCTTCAAAGAAGAGTAAAGGAAGGAAGGGTTGGGAATTATGTTCATATTAACACAGCATTAAAACCACAAATAGATTTGAATAACTGTATTCAAAGAGGCAAGAATTCTTCAATACCAGGTGTCTCATTAATGATAGGAAACGTAGAGCATTGGAAAATATCTTTAGTACTCAGTTGTACCATTTTTTAAAAAATGAGTAACAGATTTTTGTTTGTTTTGGCTGCATTGGATCTTCGTTGCTGCACGTGGGCTTTCTCTAGTTGTGGCAAGCGGGGGCTACTCTTCGTTGTGGTGTGTGGGCTTCTGACTGCGGTGGCTTCTCTTGTTGCAGAGCACGGGCTCTAGGCGTGCGGGCTTCAGCAGTGTGGCACGTGGGCTCAGTAGTTGTGGCTCACGGGCTTAGTTGCTCTGCGGCATGTGGGATCTTCCTGGACCAGGGCTCAAACCTGTGTCCCCTGCATTGGCAGGCAGATTCTTAACCGCTGTGCCACCAGGGAAGTCCAATTTTACCATTTTTCATTCTGCTTTTTATTAGAGTTAGATTTTTTAAAAAACTTTTTTGACAGCAGGGACCTTGTCTTGTGAGGATACAACAGGACCTCAACGTTACTTGAAGAAATGAAAGCAAGGTTGCTGAAAGCATTGATGTTATTCTGTCCAGCATATTATACAGTTAACATTAGAGCAACTGCAAACATGCAAACAAACTCTAAGCAGAAAGATTTATTCCTCATAGCAGCTAACAGGATATGTTATATAATCAGGGCTAAGTCATTCACACTTTTTGACTGTCTCATCTACTGGTCTGTGGAAATTGATGCTATGGTTCTTCAGACTCTTCAAGCATTTTCTGCATTATCCAGAAAAGAGTTTATTCTGCTTGTCTGAAAATGAGTGGTTCCTATGAGTCAGGAATCCACCAAGCCAGCAGCTACTTGCAGAGACTAGTCACGCACAGAGGATGGAATACCCTGAACTTGATTTTCCTCCTTCCTCCTCTGGAATGGCTGTCCTGATTATTCTTACTCAGAGTCACTAAAGGCTGGAATAATGAGCACAGGTGGCAGTCAGACAGGAGACAGAAGCCACAGCAGTTATTTTAATGGAAATAATTTAATATGAAGATTTATTAACTGAAAAGTAGCAAAGGGAGCCCAGGTATCCTGGGAATAGTAGCTACAGGAAACAACTACCCCCCCTATTTCTGGGAGAACACAGGGAAGAATTTGTAACGATCAGCATTTAGAAGCTGGAAGAAAGGGGCCAGTGCTGGGACGAGGAGGAAATTCCAAGCTGATGAGTGCTGGTGTCTTTAAGAGGTGTGATGAAGCTGGTTCTGGGAGCACTGGGAAAACTGGCACCCACTGCTGCTGCTGAAACAGGCTGAGCTGCGGGAGTGAAGAAGTATGTCAGGATGACTCTTGAGAAGAAGAAGAAGCAGGGGAGGAACTGTCCCTTTTCCTTTTCAAGCTGTGTAGTGTCCCTCTGCCGCCCCCTACTGGCAGAGCCTAACAAGGAGTGACTGGCCAAGGAGAAATGAGGTTTGCAGAAGTTGCCCCCGTATGATAGCAGAGTGCATGAGTGTGTTTGAAGCTGAGAGACAGTGGTTTAATAAGCAGCACAGTGATACACTGTTCTTCAGAATTCTTAAGGATTATAGGGTGCATGCATATGAACAAAATAAAGCTGTAAAGTGCATTATTATTATGGTAATAATGATAATTTACATATGATTAACAACTTCCCAGGGTTTGCAAAGTGCTTTTGCATATGTCATCTGTTCAGAATCAAACTGGCAATCTGATGCTGAACTAAGTAAAACACAAAGAAGAATGAGAAGAACAAGTCAAAAATGATCAAAATAGTTAGTAATAGGGTAGTTCTCCACCCAGGGTGGTTCTGTCCACCAGAGAACATTTGGCAATGTCTGGAGACATTTTCTGTTGTCATGACTTAGGGGAGTGCTACTGGCATCTAGTGGGTAAAGGCCAGAGATGCTGTTAAACATCCCACAGTACACAGGACTGCCTCCACAACAAAAAATTATCCAGTTCGAAATGTCAGTAGTGCTGAGGTTGACAAACCCTGCGCTAGACTAACGGCCCTTGTTCTGTGGCCACAAGGTACCCAAGTGCATGATTCTGTCTTTGTACCGACACATGCATGGCACTGACTTATGATTAGCTGTTAATGGTTCTGTCACCTCCTCACTATACTATAAGCTCTGAGAGACCAAGGACTAGTTGTGCCCATGACACCTAATAGATGCTCAGTATACGTTGAGGAAAAGCCACAATGCCTTCACTTCAGCACTTGAATGGAGAGTAGATAAGTATAGCCCATCAGGCCTTTCTCTAGAGATATGCTCATATGTGGCACATAACTAGGATGATTAAATAACTTATTATTAAAACCCAGAATACATTCAAGAATTAAAAAAGAGATGCTATTAATAAATAAAATGAGACAATAGCTATGGCCTGAAATTGTCTTGGATAGCCGGAAAGTGTGGTTACTCTCTATAACTCTAACAAGTTTAAATGTCTGGTTCCTTCACTTATATGTTAAATTAGGAGAAGTAAATTAGGAATGAGGAGAGAAGGGCACTCTGAGGACAGAAAGAAGGGACAGTACCAGCAAGTAAAGGAACAGAAATAACATAAGAGATGTTCAAAAAGACCCAGAGCCACCTGGGGTCCTTTGGTGTAGGCAACAAGCAACCGCATAGTTGAAAACCCTGTGTGAGAATCACGGTATTACAGCAAGCATGATTAATTTTCATAATGATTAATTTTAAAAAAACTCATATAAAATAGAGCAGTTTAATAAATACTAGAAAGGTAAAACTCAGGTAATATATTTTACAAAGACTTTTATCCAAAATATTAAAACGTTTAAAATTTCAAGGGATAAACTCTCCATCATCCAGAAAAATGTACTTATTTAGCATAACCAGTCTTGAGAATTTTAGAGGACTGAAGCTGTGATAAATATATGTAAACGCAGTTCAACAGGGAGATGTGCAGGGGACACTAACACTGTTCTAGGAGAACTAGTCGAGTGCTGGGCGAGCCTGGAGGGAGGGAGGGGAGTTGTGCCTGCTGGGATCAGAAACTTTAGGAACAAGATGATCCCATACGATGGCTCTTATGAACACAAATTAACAAATAATCAACGATTGCCTTTCTTCTTCTGTTTTGATTCCTTGGTTTTCTTTCTAAAAATAATTTTAAAACGTTTGTATTATGGCAATTTAAGAACATACAACAGTAGAGAGAAAGGTAGCCCTCGTCCAGCTTCAGAAAAGATCAATCTGTGAGCAATCTTGTTTCTACACATACTGTTCTCTACTCCGACCAAATTATTTAAAAGTAAATCCCAGCTGTTAGGAGGTTTCATCTGTAAGCATGTAAGGATGTATCTTTTATTTTTTTTAAATATTTATTTATTTATTTATTTTGGCCGCGCCTGGTCTCAGTTGCTGCACGCGGGATCTTTGTTGCGGCAGCGGGCTTCTTAGTTGCGGCATGCGGACTCCTTAGTTGCGGCATGCGGACTCCTTAGTTGTGGCATGCATGTGGGATCTAGTTCCCTGACCAGGGATCTAACCCGGGGCCGCTGCATTGGGATCTTGGAGTCTTACCCACTGGACCACCAGGGAAGTTCCCTAAGAGACAATTTTTAAATAATTGCAATAGCATTGTCACATATGAAATAAAATTAACAACGACTCCTTAATATCATTTAATACTGAGTCAGTGTTCAGACTTCCCAGGCTGTCTTCTATGTGTCTTTTTATATTTGGTGGGTTTGAATCAGGATCCAAACAAATTCTACAGTGATTTTTTAAAATAACAGCTTTATTGAGATACAATTCACATACCACACAATTCACCCCTTTAAAGCGCACAATTCAGTAGTTTTTAGTATATTTATAGAGCTGTGCAATCATCACAACTAATTCCGGAACATCTCTCCCAAAGCAGTCACTCCTCATTCCCTGCCATTTTCTCAGCCCTTGGCAACCACTAATCAACTTTCTCTCTCTATGGATTTGCCTCTTCTGGACATTGCATGTAAATGGAACCATACAATATGTGTTTGTGTGTGTGTCTGGCTTTTTCCACATGGCATAATGTTTTCAAGGTTCATCCATGTTGTAGCATGTGTCAGTACTTCATTCCCTTTTTTTTGCTAAATAATATTTCACTGTATGAATATACTATATTTTATTTACCCATTCAACCACTGATAGCCATTTGTGTTATTTCCACCTTTTCACTATTATGAATAATACTGCTATGAACATTTATGTACAGTTTTTATGTGGACAG
The DNA here is from genome assembly GCF_009873245.2 of Balaenoptera musculus. NCBI lineage: Eukaryota > Metazoa > Chordata > Mammalia > Artiodactyla > Balaenopteridae > Balaenoptera > Balaenoptera musculus. Next base: position 10,232,617 of record NC_045792.1, read on the forward strand.
TTCTTTCTTTTTTTCCTATTCCCTTAGGCAGTTTTTTTTTCCTTCCAGCTTTATTGAGATATAACTGACATACAGCAGTGTATGAGTTTAAGGTGTACAGCTTAATGATTTGACTTACATATATCATGAAATGATTACCACAATAAGTTTAGTGAATATCTATCATCTCATATAAAGTTAAGGAAACAGAAAAAAAATTTTATTTCCTTGTGATGAGAACTCTTAGGATTTAATTTATTAACAACTTTCATAGAGTAGTGTTAATTTTATTTATCATATTGTATATTACATCCCTAGTACTTATTTATCTTATTACTGGAAGTTTGTACCTTTTGACCACCTTCATCTAATCCTCCCTCCCTCCACCCCCTGCCTCTGATAACCACGAATCTGATCTCTTTTTCCATGAGTTTGTGTATTTGTTTTTGAAGTATAACTGACCTACAACACTTGTTAGTTCCTGTTACACAACATAGTGATTTAATATTTCCATACATTTCAAAGTGATCACCATGATAAGTCTAGTTACCATTGTGGAAGTTTGTTTTCAGTTCTCTTGGGTATATACCTAGGAGTGGAATTGCTGGAGCATATGGAAACTCTCTGTTGAACTTTCGAGGAACTTCCAGACTGTTTTCCAAAGTGACTGAAACATTTTACATTCCTACCAGTAATCTATGGGGGTTCCCATTTCTCTATGTCCTTTCCAAAATTTATTATTGTCTGTCTTTTTTTATGATAGCCATCCTTGTGGGTGTGAAGTTCTATCTCATTGTGGTTTTGATTTGCATTTTCCTGATGACTAATGATGTTGAGCATCTTTTCACGCACTTATGGCTATTTTTGTTACACGGTGATTTTTCAAAGTATTGCAAATGTATTTTAAATTTCAGATTAAAGAGTTGGTAGCTGAACAGTCTCCAAAACTGATTTGCCTTTGATATATTCCTTGCTTTCTGGTATAAAGTGTTTCAGGCCCGTCTTATACGTTTCTTGCCCCAACCTGGATTTAGCCATTTCTTCAAGGAGCTTTGGGTAGTTTTAGTTAAATGTTATTTAGAGACCACAATCTGGGCACTGAGAATGCTTATTGCTACTGAAATGGTAATTGTCTCCAGGTCATTTCAGTGGGAAAAGCTAGAAAATACTTTTTTATTTCTTTTTCCAAGAGAAAAATACATTATAAGTGCATGCTTTTGTTTTCAATTCAAATTTAAGAATACAGAGTTTTAACTTATTTGATTTTACATTTATATCTCTTTCTCTTGTGCTGAAAATCATGGTTCCAATGATATTAACATAATTAATTATGCACTTTATCCTACACAATATATATTATACTTTCAAAGTGGCTGTCCCGGTGTGGTAACTAACAATATGACTACGGAAACCAGTTTAAGATTTGTTTGCAGTTCTTTTTGTCGTTAGGATATATCCTGTTGGTGTACACAGTCAAATGTATATTTTAAGGTAAGCTGAACTAATTCTTCTCTGTGTGCATTTTTTTAAAAAGAAATTAATTTTTACTTTTGATTTAATTTTTAAGCGGTTATGTAAATCATTTACATAGTTCCAAAGTCAAAACTATAAAGTCAGGTACATTTCGAGAAGTCTAACTTCTAACTGCATCCCCTCCACTCAGTTCCCTCTCAGCTCATATAAGCAATGATTTTTATTAGTTTTAGCTTAGCCTTCCTTTAAAAAAAAAAGATCATATTTATTTATTTATTTGTAACCTACCCCTTTTCTCAGATTAAAGGAATCTATGTACTCTCTTCTTTGCTTTTTTTTTTTTCCACTCAATAACATAACCTGGAGATCACCCTATAGACATATGTAATGAGCTTTCTCATCATTCCTTTTCATGGTTGTATAATACCCCACCGTGTGCCCAACCAGCCCCTTATTGATAGATACTTGAATTGTTATAGATGTGCTGCAATGAATAGCTGTGACATTGTGATAAGAAATATGTATATTTATGGTCTTCATTCTGGTTCCTGGCACAGAACTCCTAAAACCCTTGTAATTTCCTAAGTAATAAGGGTGATAGGAGCAGCATTTATTATAATATTTGGTTTTTGTCCTGGGTTCCTGACACAAGAGCTTATAAATCCCTTTTATAGTTTCTTGAGTGACAGGAGTCAGGGGAGCCTCTTCTATTGTTCATTATAAGCCTCTTTCAATCATCCTTGAGTTTATGCTAATGAGGTGACTCTTGGTTGGGCCCTTAGATAGCTTCGGGATATGAGGGCTGGTTACCAGAGGCACCATCCCTGTGATCAGAGGGTTGGCACTTTCAGCCCAACCCCCAGCCTCAGGAGAGGGTAGAGGAGCTGGGTATTGAGCTAATCACCAACACTCAATGATTTAATCAATCATGCCTCCATAATGGAACTTCCGTAAAATCCCCTAAATGATGGTGTTCACGGAGCTTCCCAGTTGGTGAACACAGCCATGTGCCAGGAGGGTGGCATAGCCCAACTGCATGGGGACTGAAGCTTCTGTGCTTGGGACTCTTCCAGACCTTGTCCTATGTGCCTCTCTATCTGGCTGTTCCTTTGCATCATTTATAACATCCTTTATAATAAACCAGTAATAGTAAAGTGTTGCCCTGAGTTCTTTGAGCCACTCTAGCAAATTAATTGAACCTGAGGAGGGGGTCATGGGAACCTCCAATTTGCAGTTAAATCAGACACAAGTTGTGGGTAACCTAAGAACCTACTACCAGTGACTGGCATCTGAAGTGGGGGCAGTCTTGTGGGACTGAGCCCTTAACCTGTGGAATCTATGCTAAGACCAAGTAGTTAGTGTCGGAAGTGAATTGCATTCCAGGACACCCAGTTGATGTCTAGAGAGTTGGAGAATTGGTTGGTGTGGGGAAAAAACTCCACACATTTGTTGTCAGAAGTATTGTGAGTAAAAAACTGTTCATAATGTCAAATTATAATTTTTCCATTTACCTTTGGGTTAGATTCCTAAAAGTGGGATCGCTGCTTAAAAGGTACGTACCAATGTAATTTTGTTAGATGTTGACAAATTCCCCTTCATAGAGGCTCTATTATTTTACAGTCCCACCAGCAACATAGGAGAGTGCTTGTTTCCCTACAACCTAGCCAACAAAGTGTATTGTGAAGTGCTTGGATTTTTGCCAATATGATAGATAAGAAATAGAAGTTTAGAGTAGTTTTAATTTTGCATTTCCTTGTTACGTATTTCTTATGTGTTTAAGAAAAATTTGACTTTTTTTTCCTTGTTCCTTTTTGATGGTATAGTATTGATTTTTTTTCTTCGTAGTTTTTAGAAGCTCTTTATATTTAGGGATTTTACCGTTTGTGATCTTAGTTGCAAATATTTTTTTCCCAGCTTGTCATTTGTTATTTATTTACTTTTTTGCCACAAGAGGCATTTATTTTTATGTAGTCAAATTTATCAATCTTCCTCCCTCTTATTTTTGAATTTTGAGTCACAATAAGGGAAGTTTATCCCACTCCCAAGTTATAGAACAATTAACCGATTTTTTTCCCCTGGTATTTCTATGGTTTCATTTGTATATTTAAACCTTGCATCTATTTGAATTTCATTTTTGGTTTATGATGTGTTTATCAAGTTTTGCCTTTTTCGATACGGCTGCCCAATTAGTGAAATGTTGACCTTTTCCAACTGATTTGAGATACCATCTTTATCACATATAAAATTTTTATTTTATTACATCAGTATTAAAACATATGCTTCTAATTGCTACTGATTTTATTTTGAAATGAGGTGATAGAGTTCATTACAAGTCTTCAGTCTGACTGGGTCTTTCTGTGAGTCGTTCTTCAGTAACAGCCCCTTTCTGCCCTATTAGCTTTAAAGTTAAAATTCTGTTTATCCAGTTATCAGGATGTTCTCAGTAAGTAGACCCAGACTCAGGGGTCCCTATGCCATTGTCTAAAACTAGTACAGGGAGAAAACAATGAATCTAAGGTGGAGGAGAAAAACACAAACATTTGTTATGTACTTATCACATGTCTTAATGCTGGACTAGACACTTCGCCTGTATTCTCTCATCTCATTTAGTCCTCACACTAATTCTGTGTGGTGGGAATTGTTATCCCATTTTACAAATGAGGAACTTGAAGGTACAGGAAGTTATTCTATGACCAAAACCAACTAAACACAGTTTAGGAATAAGGAATTAGGGAAAAGCAAAAGAAAGAGAGCATCCCCTGTTTTAAAGAGTAATATTTAGGGAATTCCCTGGCGGTCCAGTCTCAATGCCGAGGGCCTGGGTTCGATCCCTGGTCAGGGAATTAAGATCTCACAAGCCGCGGCGCGGCCAAAATAATAATAATAATAAAGAGTAATATTTAGTTATTGTCTCTAGCAAAGGGGGTAACTTAATTTGAAAATTTCATCTGGACATCTGAGACTTAGTCTCCCTCAAACCACTTTGGAAATCACAGATTTTAGTATTTTTCTAATGGGACACAATTTTTATTTCACAAATTAGGGCCTGGTTCAAAAGAGGCATCCTGTCTTAATTAAAAATTGTGACCCATTGTTTCAGGGGATTGCAAAAGACCTGGCAGAATTATTTTTTATGATAAATGTCACTACAAGGTGCTCTCACAAAGTTTAGTCTCTCTACCATTAGGCAAGATAGCTTTTAAAAAAATAAATTGTGAGGCATTTGGGGAGAAGATAAGAAGTTGTTGTTGCCTTAGTTTTGGTTTGTTTCTGTCTGAAAATAAGATGTAGAGCAGAAAAGGTAGGGAAAAATTAGCATACTTGAACAGGTCTAGAGCAGTGATCTATGATGACAAATTTGCTCATGAATGCATTACAGGAAGGAAAAGCGCTTCTCTCTTAGAAGGTGTAACACTGTAAAACTAGAACTGCATTTCATCTAGATCAAAACCCCATTATAAATATAGCAAATTACCATGACTTCAGCCAGGGGAAGTAACAGGAGATTATGCTGTTGGGTTAAATTAGTGACCTCGTGAGTGATCAGCAGTTCAAACCATCCTCTTCCTCTGTGGGGAGCCTCCCTACTTGATGTGTGCTTAGTCTGTTGGGTAGTATGATTTTTCTCTCTGTTCTTTTTACCTAATGAGAGATGCTTGGAGCCAGAGAATTTTGGTTTGGTTTTTCTTGAGTCATTTGAGAGGAAGTAAAATAAGCATCTTTCTGACTTCATCTCCAAAAGGTAAAACTAAGAAGGATCATTAAATAGAGATTTCTTGGTTATTCTTTAACTCCATCTTCCAATGAGCAGAAAGAAGTAAGCATGAAACGCTCTCTTAAGTTATATGTAAGGAATGAGACAAGATCCTGCTTTGGTCTCTTTAAGAGGCAGGAGCTCAAGGTTCTAATCCTGTCTCACTAATCAGTTGTGTGGACTTTGATAGCTGACAAAACCTCTCTGGGCCTCCGTTCCCCTTCTAAAATACAAAAGAATTGCTCAAAATCAGTGTTTCCCAAATTGTGTTTGTTAGAACAATAATATTCCATGAAACAACTGTTTTGTAGTTTAAAAGGTGCTCCATTTAGAAGCTGGAAATAATTTAAAACCCAGTTCACCCAGCTTACATAACAACATAGGGATCTTTACCTCACTTAACAAGGAGTTCTGAAATACTCTGCAGCTTAACAAAATCATCAAGGATTAGTTGTACTCTGTCTCTTTTCTATTGCATCCTCGCCACATTAGCTACGATTCCTTGATGGGGAGAAGACAGCTGTGGCAGTTCTAAGCATCACTTCTAGTTATGGCAACATTATAGGGGAAGCAAGATGTTTTCATTCTGAGTGTCTCTTTTTATCATTAAGAGAAATCTTTCCCAGAAGCCCTGTAGGAACTTCCCCTCCTGTCTCAATGGCCAGCATTATTTTTTTTATTTATTTTTTTCAAGTATAGTTGATTTACAATGTTGTGTTAATTTCTGCTGTACAGCAAAGTGAATCAGTTATACATATATATATATGTATTCTTTTTCATATTCTTTTCCATTATGGTTTATCACAGGATATTGAGTATAGTTCCCAGTGCTAGACAATAGGACCTTGTTGTTTATACATTTTGTGTATGATAGTTTGCATCTGCTAATCCCAAACTCCCAATCCATCCCTCCCCCACTCCCCTCCCCCTTGGTAACCACAAGTCTGTTCTCTATGTCTGTGAGTCTGTTTCTGTTTTGTAGATAAGTTCATTTGTATCATATTTTAGATTCCACATATAAGTGATATCATATGGTATTTGTCTTTCTCTTTCTGACTTGTTTCACTTAGTATGATAATCTCTAGATCCATCCATGTAGCTGCAAATGGCATTATTTCATTTTTTATGGCTGAATAGTATTCCACTGTATATATATATACCACATCTTCTTTATCTCAATGGCCAGCATTATTTTATGTGCCTGAGCTGAAACTGACCACTGGCAAGGGGAGTGGAACCATGGCTGATTCAAACCAATCATGATTCTTCTTTATGGCTGGGGGGGAGGCCTCCCTCCCCTGAAGCACAGGACTACACAGTGGGGGGTGGATACTAGAACAAAATCACAGATCTACTAGAAAGGAGGAAGCCATTGGCCAATGGTCATTGGGTGGGCAACCATCACAGATTGCTTTATGTGGTTAAGTGAGTTTGATCTTCGCTGGGTTAAAAAAGCCAAACAGATTCCTTTATAAGAAGACTTTTCAGAGCCTTTACTGTGCTAATGTGCATCATCTCTATGAGGGAGATATAATGTTCAACCTTTTCCAAACTTATTTGACCCCAGAAAACTTTTTTTTCTTTTCGCGGAGAATCCATTAACATTTCTAGGTCACCAGGGTTCCTCAAAATTTTAGGAAGTGCTTGAGATGAACTCAAAGATCCCTTCCAATGATCATATTCTATCGTTATCTATAAAACTAGATTCAGATTTGTTGAGATGCAAGAAATCTATCCATATAGCTACTGTATTGGTTAGGGTTTCTGCAGGAAACAGGTGATACATTCACATTGGGCAATTTGAGGAGATTTAATAAGTGAACTCCTTCCAAAGCTTTGGGGGAACCACAGAAGACAGTGCAGGATCCCTCTAGGCTTGATGAAGTGAGGGAAGCAAGTAGACTCCTGAACTAGAGACAGAGAGAACTGCCTGATGAGGGATGTGACCTCTAGTCGAGCGACCCAGTCAGTTCCTAGCAATCTTGCACACACATCCTCTGCTCACCTGCCGGGAATCCACATTCCCCAGCTGGAAGCCAGAGAGAGGGCAAGGCAGCCTGCTGATGTTTCCGAAGTGACAATGTTCCAGGGCACCCGGCAGGTAGGAACGGGGGGAGAGTGAGGAGGGGCAATTGAAAGATAATGAGCACAGCTACCCAACATCTCATTTTTTCCTAAATGTCCCCCTGGAGTCACCCTAGTATAACAGCTGGAGGGGCATAGCATTGAAGCCAGACAGACCCAGATCAGCATCTGGGCTCTCTCCTTACCTGGTTAAATGCTCTCTGTAGTCTCCTAAGCCATTTTGTAGAGTTTAGAGCAGCTCTTTTGTGTCAGATGTGCATTATAATACCTACCTTGCAAGAATGTTACGATGATTAAATTAGATTACCTACATAAAGTGGCTCATAATAGGTCCTTTCAAATGTCATTTTTCTTTTACCTGTCTCCTCTCTGCTATTGGCCAAATATACATTGAGAAACTACCATAGGCTGGGCACCATGAACTTTGACTATTTTTTGTCCACAGAATGCATTGGGCCTGTGGATTGGGGTGTAGTTCTACATCAGGTAGGACTAGATGACTCAAAAGGTCCTTCTACCTCCAGGAAAATATAATATTTCTAGATATTATTTCTAATTCAGCTTTAATGATAATATTTCAACTTCAGCTATGTTTTGAAAAATTTTGATTTGTGCTACGTCAGGGCACCCAAACCTGTTGGAATCACCTAGGGAGCTTTAAAAAAAAAAAAAAAGCAGATTCCAAAGCTCTGCCTTTAGGTCTGCTGAGACCAATCTTTCAGGACAAACCTGGGAATCCCTGTTTTTGAAATCCTCTCAGGTAAATCTGACAATCAGCTAAGTTTGCTTACCTCTGCTTCACATGGTATCAATACTATAATGTTGGCATATTCATTTGGCCTCTTGAGTAAAAGGCCCTGGAACAATGGAAACAGTCCCAGTGAACATCCTTGGGGAGGATTAACCTGCAAACATAGACTCAGAGAAGCACAATACAGCAGTGTGGTTTGATCAGCCACGACAAGCACCATCTCTGAAGAGAAAGTGTTTTTCCTTCTGGGTTGTTTTCAGTTTAATAGCTTGGTGAATGATTTGTCTGAGCCGCTACAAAACTATAAATGACATGCCTCATCTTGATGTCTTTGTACATTAAACCTCTCTTAGAAATCAGGACATCTGGCTCATTTCCCTTCTTCTAACTCCACCACTTCCCTTCTCTTCCAGAACAATTCAGTCCTGAAGTCATTAGGCGGGGTCTAGCAAAGTCGGCATCCACAGGGGGAGCTGGTGGAGAAGCTGTGGAAGCCCGGAGAGGGGTGTCTGAGCCCCAGCCCTGTGAGGTGGCAGTGCCCCTAGAAGGGCTGCCCAGCGTGAAGGGTCCGAGCCTGAGTGGGTGAGGAGGGTTACCATCCAGCACTAAATGTGTGGCCAGGGCTTCCAGACAGTGCGGGGGTCAGAGCCCATGCTTGGTGAGGAGAGCATCCACAAGGAGAGGTGGGGGGCACAGAGTGGGGAGTCAGAACTCGAGCATGAAGAGAAGGACATCCTCAAGGAGAACAGGATAGTAGCAGAGATGGGAGATGCTCACATACAGGGGATTGAGCAAATCAGTGAATATGTTAAGGATAATGAAAGCTGGATTTCTCAGAAAAGGTAGTTACAAGTACAGAAAGGGGGAAAACTAGAATAAACACATGGTTTTCAATAGATAAATTTAAATATATCCATACATGGACACATATATATATATATATATACACTGTATGTATGCATTCTCATACATTCCCTGGCTCTGTCTACTGAGATAACTTGAAAACAATGATGCCCCCAAAGCAATGAATACACCTGTTCCCTGGATTTTGGCTTCTAAGTACCATTTTCCACTAAAAGGAACCAGGGATCCTTAGAGAAATGGCTGATTACAAGGCTGGGGCAGAAAAAGTTTTAGATGAGCCTAGAATATTTTGTACCAGAAAGCAAGCAAGTTCTCGAAGCTTGAGGACAAGAAGGACACAAAAGCCTGTTTCCACATTTGATCATCAAATTAGCAGCTGATTAATTTGACAGTAACAGAGTATAACCCAGTGACTAACGTAGGATAGTAACAGATTGTAGCCTGTTTAATAACAGAGGAAACCATAAGTCCATACGGGTATCCATCAATAAGTGAGTAACTTGAAAGTTTGATGAGGAACAGGATATTTACATAGTTTTAAAGCATCTCCCCACAAAATATTAACTTAGAAAGGAGAAAAGAGTAAGTTTACAATGGAGAAGTTTGGCAGACACCACCTTCATCAAGTGATCAAGGTGGATATCATCAGTAATGGGATCAATAAAATGCAATGTGACAAACAAAACATCCCTGACGTGATAGTCCTGTCAAAGTTGCATAACCTGAATCCAACCACGAGGAACCATCAGACAAAGCCAAACCGAGGGACGGTCTACAAGATAACTCGCCTGTAATCTTCAAAAATGTCCAGCTCGTGAAAGGGAAGGCACTGTGTGCCAAACTGAATGGGATGAAAATGAAACATGTGATTCTGAACTGGATCCCCTGGGAGGGTTGGGACAATCGGTGAAGTCTGAGGTCTGCAGTACAAAAACGACAATGTTAATTTCCTGATTTTGGGGGTTGCGCTGTGGTTATACAGGAGGGTGTCCTTGTTTGGAGGAAATACACACTAAAGCATTTGGGGGGTGACAGGACATCATGTCAATGTACAGTGGTTTAGAGGGAAAAGTGTTTCATTCTATCTTTATGCCTTTCAGTAATTTTGTGATTGTTAAAAAAATGTTATCATGAGAAAAAAATCAGCCTGGCTGGATCTGGCCCCTGTAACAAATTACAAACTCAAAATTTTTATGCGTGTGGTAGAGCAATGGAGGGGCGGCAGGTGGTATTAGTTTAGAATTAGTTTATTCAGGTCCAAAGAATGAGAAATGTCATAAATGTTAGGGGGGAAAAAAAGACATGTCACATGTCACTTTCACACGTGAAAGTGAAGGAAGGAAGGAATACGACTTGGAACAACCACTAGAAACACAAATACATATTCTGCTCTTTATTAAATAATTTTTAAAAAGCATCTATTAGGTCAGTAATCGGGAAATTCAACTCATTATTTTCTTTTGTACGTGTTTTTGTAATGAAGTGTCCTGGTAAAAACATTGTCTACCAGGTCAACTCTTGTGATTTAGCAAGACAATTAGAAGAAAATGGAAACTTTGGGTCTGCCTTGAACTAGCACTTGTGTCTTGGGGCATCAATCTTGGGACCTTCATGCTTATCTGTCTCACTCATTGTTTTGCATGACTTCTCCCAGACAGGGAATGGGCTGGTTACAGCTTCTTAAGGTGCATCTTGAAAGTAAGCTCCTAGGATTAGAGACCTTCTTTGGGTCCTTTTCATCCCGAAGTTCTTTATTTGGAAACCAGAAAGAAAGACAAAAAAATATTTTTTTAAAAGTAGTTCCACTAGAGCCCAGCATCTAATATCTCCTGTTCCCTTTACGGTAAGATGTTAGCTGGTCACACTGACCCTGATCCCAAAGTTCAGTAGAATCCTCCTGCTCTGAAGTAGTGTCAGGCATCACAGGTTCTTTCTCTTCTTTTTCTTTTTTTCTTTTAACTACAAAGCTTTATGTCCATGGGTTAGTCCTCATTTGTTGCTCTGAGTCGGGGGCAGATTACACTTGGAGGACACCGTCTTGCATTGCACGCAAAGTACTTTTTTTTTCATGTGATGGTAATTACATGATGGCTCCTTCCCACAGGCTGCTCCACTGAGGTGATGATGAGGCTGCCCTGAAATCCTGTTTTCTGTTGCAAGGAGCACTACACGATGCTCTCTGGTATATGCGTGAGCTCTCCTTTTAATTTTGAAGGTTGTGCCTTTTCCTTCGTCTTTGTTTTTGCCTCTGAGTACAACTGTGTGATGTAGTTCATGCAGCTCTTAGAGCGGGAAGCTGAAAGAAAAACGTGGCGAACACGAACATTTAGTTTGAACAACATTGCACCCATTTATTTGAAACACGTGGATTGCACGTGGTGTTTGTAGGTCCGAATGTTAATGGGTTAAAAAAAATCGAACCTGAAATTCACTGATGTGTATATATGGTCTTGAACGCCCTGTTATAGTCTAATTTTTAAAATGTCTTCTTATGTAAACTATGTGCTCATAAACCTGAAATAAAATATATAGACATCTCTGCTATCAAATAACGTATGTATTGCTGGACAAAAAAATACATTGCCTTTAGCATAATTTCATACTGAAAGTAAGAGGGCTTATGGGAAAAAGAAGATTGGGGCGACCCACTGAAAGCCCATGCAACTCTGTACACAGAGCCTGGAAACAGCTCCAGAAGGTACCTTTTAAGTGAGCAAAAACAATAGAGTTGAAATGCTGGATTTGAGGGTGCTGAGGGAAGGAGGGTGGAAGTGGGGGTCAGAGCCCAGGAGAAAGTGCAACTTCCCACAGCTGTGGCAACCCATCCCCCCAGGGAGTCGGGGGTGGGGCAGACCTTTCTGGGGAGGCAGTCCTGAGTGCAGATGCTCCTTTTGTTTTTTTAATTGTTTTTAAAATTTTATTGAAGTATAGTTGATTTACAATGTTGTGTTCATTTCTTCTGTATAGATACTCATTTTAAACTTTCTTAAAGGTGAATTACAAGGGCTTCTGCTTGTTCAGCAGCTGAGCTGAGGGCTTTTCTTTTCCTGCTAAAGGTTATAATTCTGCTCCCACTGTTCTGTACCCCTTGCCTGGGAGCATCGGCGTAGGAAACAACCCCAGTTACACGTTATACTGACGTCATTCTCCCCCTGCCAGTCGTGGGAGGAGACGGATGTTATAGAAACACGCGTGGTACTACAACAGCCTGTATGCAACTGACACACATTTTCCCCTCCCACACCCAGGTCTCGCACAGACCTCTCACTTGTGCCCCTCTTCCTGCTACTACAGCTAGTCTTTCTTTCCGTTTCACACCCTGCTAGGTCAAAACCAAAAACAAAGCCAGAGGTGTTGTAAAAGAAATGCTTCTTACAAAGCCTCAATAAAACCAGTAGGAACTAGTGGCAAAGCTCACTGCATCTTCTTGCAACTTTTGGCGGGTAGAATAAGTTAATTTGCATGGAGGAAACAATGGTTGGAAGGTGTAAGATTCTTGCTTTGCTGTATTCCTAGCTTCTTTCTACTGGATCTTTGTCAAGAGTACACACACACACACACAGAGTCTCCTTTTAGACTCTTCTTTTCATATTTTGCTTGAAGAATTGCAATGAAGTCATCCAAAAGACCTGGATCATTTCTGCTTGAATTAGTTAAGCGTTATATTCATTTATTCAATACAAATTTATCCAGCACTCCATCTGTGCCAAGCCCCATGCTAGGATCTGGGGGTACACATAGAGTAGATCCAGTTGGTCACCACCTGGAGGTGTACTGTGGTAGCTAAATTAACACACCACACATGACAGTCTGGCGTGGGAAGAGTTTCACTGTAAAGGTGTATATAGGATACTGTGGCACACAGGAGGGTTCTACCTCTGTGTGACAGCGAGGACTCAGGGATGGCTTCCGAAAGGAGCATACCTCCAGCTACCCGAACTTAACCGCTACTTTTTGTTTTTTAAGATGTATCTCCTCAAGTTCTACAAGACGATTTATGCGATCTGCTTTTTCTTGTGCTAAAAATCAAACTTTGATTTTTATTCTCCTCATTAAAGGCAACAAGTTAACCTCATTTTTCAAATCTCAGGTCACATGGTTGACTTACTTTGGCTGTTTTTCTCTTGGGATGATGTTTCTTCGTTATTTGACCTCGATCTGTAACTTTCTAGAGTGTGCTCTGAAATTTCATTTTCTGCAGGAAGAGAAAACTGTTATTGATTTCTGGTGCACAGAGCATCATCTATATTCAGAAATGTACGTTTTGAGTAAGAGCAGACCTGTTTTTATACCATAGTGGGCTTATCACTCCCTCCCCCATACCTCATGTCCTCATTCGTTCAACAAATCGTTTTTTATTCTCTACTATGATTCCTGCAGGCACTGTGCCAGGCAGTATAAGAGCTGCGGAAGTCAAATGACCCCAGATTAGAATCAAGTACTGTCTTTTGGGAAGAAACAATTCCAGTAGCCCTTAAAGAGGCATGGGGGTGAAGTATCAATGGGAGATTTTGAAACGATAGTATGGCATTTGCCTATCGTGCAGATACAGCTGGAAAGCCAGACCCTGTGTTTAGGTATATTTATGATGAAAATGTTAGTGCATCTGAATATCTCGAGACATTGATATTAAACTAGGAGAAGTGGTACTTTTAAGAGGGTCATAGCCATTCAGAGATGTAGTATTTTGCCATGGGACATCATGATTTCTCTGTTACTGGAGGTATTCAAGCCGTATGTGGCTAAATCGGCAGTGTCCAAGATCACCAGAATGCAAGTCACGCGTGTAATTCAAAATTTTCTAGTGGCCCTGCTCAAAAAGTAAAAAGAAGCAGGTGAAATGAATATGTTTTATTTAACTAGTAGATTCAATATAGTGTTATTAGACGTATTGTGTGTGTGTGTACTGAGCCTTCAAAGTTGGGTGTGTGTTCTGTCCTTACAGCACCTCTCAAGAGCCACAGTTCATACGCTGACTAGCCATGTTGTGGCTACAGTGTTGAACAGCCCAGGTCTAAACAACCGCTCAGAATTAAAGAGGGGATTTAATCCCGGCACACATTTAGGGAATGAGTACAGCAGATGGTTACTCTGGGTAACTTCTAAGGTCCCTTCTGTTTCTGATATGTGTTGAGTCTGCATTTTAGTAGATATCTTCCATGCTAGCTAAATAATTTTGTTTTTGTTTCCAATGAAATAAACTTTTAAATCAGAATGCTTAGGGAAAATTACTAACGTATGGTTGACGGAGGCTGAGTGCATTCCTACAGAGTAAGAATGGGACCCAAAACAGTCTATTATATTCAACCTTTTTTTTTTTTAAACTTTTTTAATTTTTTTTTTTTTTAATTTATTTATTTATTTATGGCTGTGTTGGGTCTTCGTTTCTGCGCGAGGGCTTTCTCTAGTTGTGGCAAGCGGGGGCTACCCTTCATCACGGTGCGCGGGCCTCTCACCATCGCGGCCTCTCCCGCTGCGGAGCACAGGCTCCAGACGCACAGCCTCAGCAATCGCGGCTCACGGGCCCAGCTGCTCCGCGGCACGCGGGATCCTCCCAGACCAGGGCCCGAACCCGTGTCCCCCGCATTGGCAGGCAGACTCTCAACCACCGCGCCACCAGGGAAGCCCTATATTCAACCTTTGATTGACCATTCCTAGAATAGGAGCTCCCTAAGAGCAGGGACTCGGTCTGTCTTGTTGGCAGATGTGTCCCCAGTGCCTGGAAGAGTGCCTGGTACACAGCAGGTGTTCAATGAATGCTTATTGAATGAATGAATGAATGAATGAATATGCTATTTGGTATCTTTTTGTGAGTAGAAGACTCCACAGTTTAATGCCAATTCCTGGAGCTACTCTAGTTTCTCTTGGTCGTGCACTCCTTAACTATAGTTACTGGAGAATCACATCCTGTGTTTACTGCAAAACAAACAGTTGCTTATTTGAATGACAACACTCATCAAATAGATAGTACAGCATTGAATGGAAAAGCTTTAATTGACAGAATTTCCCTTTGGGCTGGCCAATTGTTTGAGCATCTTGTAGCCTCCGTCAGGTTCTCTGCCCACTCACCTTTTTTCCATATGACGTGTGCTTTCCGAAGCTTCATGATGAAGAGCTGGACGATGATGAAGAGAATGAAAATGAGGAAGGACACGAGGGTCAGCAACAGGATGCCGCTCTTCTTCCTCGTCAGTCCCGCAAACTGGTGATTCGCTTCTAGAAGGAAAATGAAAGGATTTTAGACAGTTCGAGGGTTTTTTTTTTTTTTTTTTTTTGTCACTGAGGAATATACACAATATTTGCAAAATATAGTAGAGGCTAATACACAGCTGAGAGGAAGAGACGACAGAGAGCTTTACCCTGAAAGTAAAGAGATTCATGTCATTTATTCTCTGAAAACAAGCAAACAGGGATACAAACAGACAAAGCAATTGCGTGGGATGATTTGAAAAAGGTTTTAAAGTTACATAGATATCCAGCTAGTTATTTTTCATTTCTAGCGGAAACATGTGAGCATATTAAATTATAGTCAGGGGATACAAATTAGATGTAAGGAATGAATTTTTAGCAAAGTGTAGTTAAAGTAGCAAGAGAGATTGTTAAGGAGTTTGTGAGACTATGCAAACAAAATGAAATTTCATTGATCTTGGCTAGGTTAAATGTGGTCGCCATGAAGGCATCTGGAGATGAACCCGATGAGCTCTTAAAGATCCTTCTAGAATTCTGATTCTATGGGCTCTAATTTTGCTAAATGTCATTCACGGTCCCTGTCATCTCAACCAACAAGCCATTGAGGAGTGTCAGCCACGTGTAGAACATTGTGCTTAGAGTTGCGTAAGGCACAATCCCTATGTTTTCGGGAGAGTTGTGTATATATGCAAACAAACAAGTTAATAGAAATAAACAGAATTAAGATATCTGTGCCAAATTCTAGACCCACGTGTGTTAATATAATAATGGGTTCAGGGATTCTGAGGCAGGAGTGGTGCCTGAGTTGGTCAGGAAAGTGTTCAGTGAGGATATTGGGCTTGAAGGAGGGGTAAGGAGAGGAGTGAAGTGGACTTTTCCTTTCATCAGGGCAGTTAGGGTAAACAAGGGCAGGGCAATCAAAGTGGGATGAAGTTTTCAGAGAAAAATGTGTATTCTGGTCAGGACCTTCTAGAGACAGGACTGCAGAGGTAGGTGGTAGAGAGCACCTTAGGGAGGGTTGACGGCTCACGTTCCGTGCTGTGGACCGTGAGCCATAGCAGTTTTCTGAACATACGTGTGATGAGTGCAAAGGGATGTTTTGATAGTAGGTGCTGAAAATGCACAGCAAGGGGAGAAACTAAAGTTACAATACTTCCAGCAGGACACGATGAGGGTCTGCCTCGGGGAGGTGGCAGTGATAGTGGACAAAATACCTAAAAGAGAAGACTCCAAAGTCCTTGGGAACCTATTGATTTTATGTGTGTGTGTGTGTGTGTGTCCACACACACACACACACACACAAGAGGGAAGGATGTCACCAAGGTTTGGGGCCTATGTGATGCTTTGGACAAGCTGATTTTGTGGGAAAAAGTGCTGTTCAGTTTTTAGACATGTTGAGTTTGAGGAGATGACAGAAAATTCAGCCAGAGATACGTGGGAAATGGAATGAAACAGGGACTAATGCTCTGGAGAATGTTCTGGAAATGCAGGTATGGAAATCTTCTGCCTGGTGGCAACAGAAACAATCTTGGGAATGGGAAAACTCTTTAAGCATTAAGGCAATAACCAAGGATGGAGAAGTAAAATCAAATCTACATAGAAGAAGTCAGAGGAGGAAGGGACATGAGCTAACGGACATGAGAAGGAGTGGTTAGCAAAAGTAACAGGACCAGGCAGAGTATGTCAAGGAAGCCAGGGAGACAACTCAGTAAAGGGACAGGGAGTGACTGACCAATAGAAAGGTCAAAAATAATGAGGACTGAAAAAGGCTATTGGATGTATTGATTAAGAGGTTAAAACATCAAGTGTTTATGCTAAATAAATAAGTGATGGGAACACTTACCAGTGGCCAAGTGAGAGACTTGAGTGGTTTGTTCTTCCTCTTCCTTGTCAATCTCTGATGTACTAGAATCTTCCATCACTGCAACTAAGGTGAAAGTAAGACATGATATATACATATGACCATGTATGTACTGTGTAGTGTGTATATATGCACAGAGCCATCCCAAAGCAGCTTTGGAAACCAAATTAAGTGATCCTCATTAAAAAAACAACAACGAGGTCATTAGTTCATACTGACTTCTTCCAAAAATAGTTGCAAATGGTCAGGATCAGTTTGCCTTTTTTTAAGGTAAATGTTTATTGAACACTACTCTGTGCCAGGCCTTAAACTGACCATTTGGTATATATTACTTCCCACTACAGCTCTGAGCAAACAGAGGTTTTGAGGAGTTAAGTAAATTGTCTAAAGTCCTACAGCAAATAAGTGGCAGAGCCAATACTGAGACTCAGAACCCCAAATTTCAACCAGTATTTTATACTTCCTTCCTGAATCAGGCCTATCAGTTGAGACAGTTTTAGGGTGCTTCGGGATAGCAACTGAACACTGAAGAATGGCATCCCAAGCCTGATGGATAGAAAACCCATAGCCCGAAATGCACAAAGCAATGATTTTTATGTTGAAAATCAGCTCAGTTGTCATTCAAACCTATGCTTACTTCCCCCTTAGAAGTGGGATGTACTATGATGATTTTTGCTAGGTAAGAGAAATTATAAAAATGAGATCTTTTTTTCCGATTTTGTTGTTTATCTTTCCTTTTCTTTTTTTTTTTTCCTCTGCCGTCTCCTGGTTTTTAGCCCATTGCACAGCGCCACGATGTGGACCCCAAGGGGAATGAAACCACCCCTTCTATTGAAAATGGGTATTATTAACAGTAATAAAATTGTAGAAATTGAAAGCTGAAAGGAATTTTAGAAGCCATATTTCTTAAATCTTATATATGAAAAAGCAGAGGAGGAAATTGAGTTATTCAGTAGTGGTGTAAACCAATTTAAAGACAACAAGATTCTAAACACGTTTTAAAATATTGGATTATTAAAGCAAGTGAGGTGGCAGCTCCACTTCATAATCTTTTCCGTTTCCATCGCCCTGCAGAAAAAGTGTGTGTGTATGTGTGGTACATATGTACTTATCAGTGTTTAAAGGACCTAAACATTTACTTTTCAGAATTATTCACGATAAACATTTTAAAAATGTGATCTCATACTCAGAACTATGAACATGATAGTGATATGAAAGCACTTCTCCCACCGCATGACATTTTTATAGAGACACTATTTGAAACAGAAAGAGGACATATAGGAATTTATGCCTTTCTGGATGAGGCTTGTCTTGCTCAAAGCACCATGACAACGGCATGCATGCATTCATTCATTCATCCATTCATTCATTCACACTGCATTTTGTGAGTATCTGCTATTGCCAGATACTATGCTAGGTAAAATACAAAGATAAGTTAAATATATGATCATTGCCCAGAGCTAACCATCTAGTGCTTTACTGCCTAAAAAAGCTGGTATTATAATCCAGTTTTTCTAAATTCTTCTCCCTTTATAGTTCAATCCTGTCATCAAAAACTATCTGAGTTCTTGACAACCAAGTAAGCGATGAGCCTTCAAGGGTGATTTTGTTATTCAGTGACAACACCGAAACTCCAGATTCTGCTTTTTGCTTTTTGTTGTTACCACGTCTTTATTTTGTGTTTGGTCTGTTCTAGATGGAAAACAAGTCTCCTATAAATGAATTCAGCATTGCCTTTTACCACAGAGGAATTCAAATGTCACAGTTGTGTGTGTGTGTGTGTGTGTGTGTGTGTGAGAGAGAGAGAGAGAGAGAGAGAGAGAGAGAGAGCGAGAACTTACAAGGTGTTAGTTACCCTGAAGCCCATCCCACTAACTGATAGGGTGCTTCCCCAGGTCACCATAAAGCTGGAGTCAGTTGCAAGGGGTCCTATATGGTCTTATTACAAATTAAAAGAAAAAAATGTTCTTAAAACTTAGAATTGGAAAAGTGACCTTCCCAAAGAGGCATGATTTTTTTTTTTTAAGTTTTAATATTTTTTTCAATACTTACCGGTACTAGTGGACTGCTGAGGGTCTTGAGAGGATGGAGAGCTTGTCTCCAGGGCAGCTGAAGCTGTCTCTTGATCAGTAACTAGGAAAGGGGAAAAACAAAATTCTGCAACTACAGAGAGCAATTTTACCCACATTGTGCTCAGTACAATAGGTTGGAGAATGTATTTGGCTGCTCTTTAGTAAGCACTGAGGTTCTGCAGCAGCCTCAGAATTATGTGCAGCAGAATTCTGCAGCTCTTGCTCTGGTGTTTGAATCTGTGTCCTGCTGATTGTCCATCTGCTAAGCTGCCTGGCTTAGAAGTGCAGCAGGCTGGACCTCCGTGGAGTGGTGCATTCGGCAGTGGTGGGCAAAGACTATTCGCCGCCTTTATCTGTATCCATCTACCTATCAGTCCCTCTGTCTGTCTGTCTGTCAATCCAATCACACATCTACCTGCTTATTTATTAGGTGGTTTTGGAGTCAGACTGGGTTGAATTCCAGTGCTGCTCCTTGCCTGCTGCTGAGTGAGTTTGGACAAGATTCCTAATCTCTCAGATGCTCAGTTTTCTCTTACCTGTAAAATGGAGATACTAACACATTTACCTCTTGGAGTTTTTTGGTGAGAATAAATGATTTCATTTGTATAACATGTTTAGCACAACACCTGGCTATTTATTAAACACAGTGCTTACTAAATGCTATTGTATGATATAAAACAATGTTTAGGAATGTTTCCAGAGGTTCAGCTTAGCATAGATTTGACCAGTCAATGAACAGGCCTGTAACCACGGAGCTTATAAAAATGGTGCCTATGAATTTACAAATATTGATACTGATATGTAATATCTTTATGGAATCTACAAGTGTTTCTCAGCCCTTTTATTTAATCAAAGAACTTTCTGTGGTTTTGAAAATTATTTTCTTAATCAAACATTAAAATTTTTTGAAAACTATAAAAATGCCTGAATCACGTGCCAAGGGCTCTGAGAAAAGAAGAACCACTTAGGAAACACTAGAGAAATAGTAATATAGATGATAAGCTCTGCGGCCACAAGGAAGCCAGAGAAAACTGAAGAAAGAGTAGAGCTGCTGGCAATGTAAAGCAGGAAAAGCTTCAAGGCAAGTCAAATAGAAGTGCTGGAAGCAAATTATAAGACGAGCATAATATGGCAACTACTGGGGACGCGTAGAATAAAATTTGTCAATCATGACTAAGATTTAGAATAATGTATACTATGTGAATTCAGATAACCATATAGTTATGTACAAAACAGGTTATATATATTATATGCACTATATATACTATACACATTGTATATATTGTGTCTATGCCATAGTGTATATATACAACTGTGCATATATGTACAATAGTCTGTGTATGTGTACGCATACACACATATATATATATACACACATACACACACACTGGAGTTTGTATTTACTTTGATTTATCCTCTATTTAGCAAAACTGCTAAATAGATTCATTTACACTGAATGTTGTTTTGATTAAGTGGATACTGGTACATGATGATTTATCTCCCTAGTTGGTGAGAATGTTATAGACCTCTGCTATCCAATATGGTATCCACTAGCTATACTGATTATTTAAATTTAAATTAATAACAAGTAATATTAAAAATTTACTTCCTCAGTTGCACTAGCCACATTTCAAGTTAGAGTTTTGGAAAACCTGTATCCACCACTGTGACCTTGACAGGTTCCAAATATTTAGGCTTCTGATGAGATTAGTGATGATATTAATGATGTGATTTTGTTACTGAAATGTGCCAACATTTGAAAGATTTGTATCAATCAATGAATCAATATTCTCCAAATGACCAAGGCATGATGTGCCTGGATCATTTAAAGAGCAAATTTGTTCAATGGATTTTAATGTAACAGGAGTATGAAAAGTTCATTGACGTGGTTCTGGAGTCCACAGAGCAGCTAACCTTTAAGAAACTACCTCTTGTCAAGTTTTAGTGTAGCGTTGAAGAAGAGTATCCACAATTATCTGAAAAGGCTATTCAAATACTCTTCCCTTCTCCAACTTTGTGTGAGGCCTAATATTTTTATATAGTTTAAGCAAAACAACATATTGCAAGAGCTTGAATGCAGAAGTTATGAGAACCTATTTCTATTAAACCAGATAGTAAAAAGATTTTTAAAATGTAAAACAATGCCATTTTTCTATTTTTTGGCATTGCAAAATATAGTGTTTTTCCATAAAAATATGCCATTTCTCTTTATTTGAAGTAGGTTAATTATTTTAAAAATAAATAAGTAAACATTGTTCCTACCAGGCAGAGTGTGGAGATGAGAGGGTCAGAATCCTTATTGTAAATATGTTCCTGGGCATCCTCAGCTAGCAAACTTTTACTGATCGGATTTCTAGCATCTGTTGGTCAATGTAGGAGCTAGTCAAAGAGAAGAATTCATAGACAGTTGGAAGCACCAACAGGTGATCCTGGTGTTGTTCTGTGAACACTTACTGGGGATCTGGCAGTGGTGCTAAATAATCGACAATCAGATCATAAATAAAAGTCAAGTTTTAGCCTGATATTATTATTGTTAGAAACATTTTATGGCTATGATTTTTAGTCCTATAGAACTATGGCCATCAAGGAGGAGAAACTGTGATTTCCCCTTCAGCGGTAATTTTTGTAGATGGCTTGAACAATTGCTGACAAGTAAAAATATATATTTTTGATATTGTTGGTTCTTTTATTTAAAATCCGAAAGTCTTTCAGAAGCATTTAGATAAATAAAGCCTCATTTTCTCTTTGGCGACCCTCCCACATTCCCCACGTGCTCCCTTCCACCGACGGGGGTGGAGGCTGGGGACCGGAATGAATGACAAAGAGGAAGGAGGGACTTCCCTGGTGGTCCAGTGGTTAAGACTTCGCCTTCCAATGCAGGGGGTGCAGGTTCAATCCCTGGTCCGGGAGCTAAGATCCCACATGCCTCACAGCCAAAAAACCAAAACATAAAACAGAAGCAATATTGTAACAAATTCAATGAAGACTAAAAATGGTCCGCATTAAAAAAAAAAAAAATCTTAAAAAAAAAAAAAAGCAAAGAGGAAGGAATATTTGCGTCAGGTTACAGTACAGCCCGGTCTGTGGGCCCTTGAGTCTTGTAAACCCAGCTTCCTCAAGACCTGCTTTTGGTTTGATGAGAAAGTGAACGGCGGCGAGCTTGGGGTAGTGAGCAGGAAGCTGTTGGCCACAGCACCAGCACCCACAGGGCAGCGTGACAGTTTTCCCACAGAGAGGTTCTCGTTAACAAGTGCTTCTCCTCATTGGTTAGTTCATTTGATAAAGAGCTTTTTCAACAAAATGCACTGTCACCCAACAGCTTCCTCCTTCACTAGTGTGAGTGGATTCTTATCCTCCAGGAATCTCTTTTCTCACTGAGAAGAACTTTTATAAAGTAATGAAGGTCAGACTCTTATTAATGATAGATGTGTGATTCATGCTTCTTTTCTTTTTTTTAAAGATTTTTTTGATGTGGACCATTTTTAAAGTCTTTACTGAATTTGCTTCTGTTTTATGTTTTGGTTTTTTGGCCGCGAGGCATGTGGGATTTCAGCTCCCCGACCAGGAATCAAGCCCGTATCCCCTGCATTGGAAGGCGAAGTTTTAACCACGGGACCGCCAGGGAAGTTCCCATGCTGCTTCTTATAGGACACTTCTTGGCTCAAAAAGTTTTATATAGTTTTGAAATTACTTTTTAAACTTTTGGTGAAGGAATCAGAGAAGAGAGATTCTGAAAATGGAGGCAACTCCTCTTCACATTTAATGTTTGATGTTTTTTTTCTTTTAGTTTTCATTATTTTTATTTTTTGGTGTTCTGCTCAGAATATTAACATGGGTAAACTAAAATCTCCAAAACGGTTGTAACAAAATAAATCTAAAGCATGATCATGACTTAATGTGACTACATGAGTGTTATATTAACATAAAATGATATTGACAAGTTTAGATTTATTTCAGTTAATATTGTCTCCTTTTGAGTTAAGTACAGAGAGGTAGTATTCTTCACATGATCTCTCCAAACACATGACTGCAATAAAACTATTTAAGGTCAAGTTATGCCAGCTGTCATGATCAAAAAGCGACCATGACACTGTTTGCATATGGCACTCTGCTAGGCTTTCTGCACAACGGGGGTTCCTCTCAGTGTTAGAACAGTTGCAACCCTGTTGGCTAGCAGGAGACATTTCAATCATTAAAGGAATTTGCTATTAAAGAAAGCCTTGTTGACCGTGAGCTCACTCTGAAGGGCTCTTCCTAATCCATTTAATTTTGTTTGATAGTGTAATATTAAGGTAAATTTAAAATAATTAAAGACAGTCATTGGTGGTTCTTACCCAAATCTTCAAACCGGAAAGGTGCTACCAGTTTTCTTCCTTGCAGGCCTTTGTGTCGGATAATGCAGCTCGCTGTTGAGTTTTGGCCATATGTGTGAACTCTGAGTGTGCTGGTGCTATTACACTTCTTCCCATCAGTTTCATATTCATGGTGGGTTTCACCTATGGAGCAATTTAAAGAGGCATGTGAGATTGTGGCTGTTTAATGCTGTTGGACGTGTTTGGGTCTCTCAGAGACCAATGGCCTTGACATCTTGGCAAACCTGTTAGACTTCTAAACTCACTCTAACTTCCCCCAGCTGCCTGGGACATGCTTGGCCCTAGTCCCAAAGAGAAGCAGATGAACAAGAGGGGATAAGTCTCTATAAACCCTGCACTACTGGAAAAAAAAAAAAAATCCAAAGCTTATCATGTTTACACAGGAAAGATAGCCTAATGTTGTGAAACACAAAGGCCCAAGACCTTACTCAAGTTGAATGAATAAGGCAAATTAAAGGAGAGGTCCAGAATTGGCACTGGACTGAATCTATGGTTACATAAAATCAGATGGAATGTCTGTTGAAATGTAAACAAACTAGAAATAGTTCCCAAGCACCACAGTTTGTTTTCCTGCTTCAGTTAAAAGGCTCAAAGCTTAGATTCTTTGTTACCAAAATATTTTTGTCTGTCGTGGGCAGTATGACATAGTACTCCATGGTATAAGCAAGTTCATATATATTCCAATTACATATATTATGTTAAATGTATATTTTTAAAATAACTTTATTTATTTTTGGCTGCGTTGGGTCTTCGTTGCTGCGCGCGGGCTTTCTCCAGTTGCGGCGAGCGGGGGCTGCTCTTGGTTACAGTGCGTGGGCTTCTCAATGCGGTGGCTTCTCTTGTTGCGGAGCATGGGCTCTAGGGCGTGCGGGCTTCCGCAGTTGTGGCTCGCGGGCTCTAGAGCGCAGGCTCAGTAGTTGTGGCGCACGGGCTTAGTTGCTCCGCGGCACGTGGGATCTTCCCGGGCCAGGGCTCGAACCCATGTCCCCAGCTTTGGCAGGTGGATATTCTTAACCACTGCGCCACCAGGGAAGTCCCTGTTAAACGTTTTTTTAATTTTATGCCTGCTACAAAGTTTATGCTCAGAGGTAATAGCTATATTGTACCTTTTATTTTATGAAATGTTATGAAGCCATAATAAATATTCCATTTTAGTTTTCTACCTTGTTTTAAACAAAAACATGTAACCATGTAACCATGGCATGGTATTGATTGGTTAGTAAGGATAATTTGTCTTCAAACAACTGATGAAATACTGAATGGTGTTTTCTGGCCCCTTCTGCCACCAGAGGGTGCCAGAACATTGAAAAATTCCTTCGGCATATAAATAGGAAGGAAAACAAAGGAGGAAAGAGAACCACTTCTTCCCTTACCTTGGAGCTCCATGTCATCCCCTAAGAGCCAGGTTATCCGTGGAGGGGGCTTACTTCTCACAGTGGAGCATTGCAGTATGACATGTTCTTCTCCATTTTGCATGCTAACGGAAACTTCCAAGGTTGGCGTGACAGGAGTTGCTAGAAGAAAATTGATTTTTCTTTGCTTAATTAGCTGGTCTCTATATATCAGCAAAGCACAGAGCCTAATAATCTGCAGGGATCATTGTAGGGGGTGGTCTAAATAATGGGCGTATTTTTTTACTTGACCTTTCTCAGAATATAGTTAAAGGGCTTTTAGGTACTTGTAAAGCTACTCTGGCTGTAATCAGAATGTTTGTCGCCCAGTGTGTGATTAGTCTCTAGAAATTCCCAGGCAGACTTTGTTAACAGTAATTATTAAATGTTATATATGAATGTATTTGGCTGGTAGAACACTAAGTGAGGAATAGAGGCTTGAATTCTAGTCCTGTCTCTGTCACCAGCTATTGTAAGCACTTGGGTAAATCCCACAACTTCTTGGTATATCAGTTTCCTTGTCTGTGACATGAAGGAGCTGGTTTATGAGTTGGCTGTTTCAGGTCTAAACTTTCATGAGTCTAGGACTCACCTCAACGTAAGTTACCTCTGTCCCCTCCTAACATCAAAGATGCATTTCTCTTATAAAGGGCCCACTGGCCCTTTTTCTTTCTACTCCTGTCTTGGAAATCCTTTTCAGTTAGGCTTACTTCTTCCTCTTCCCTATTCTACCTCACACTGTGGTCCAGAACTGCACTCTTTCATGTTTATTTACTCATCCATCTGCCATTGAGACATTATGAGGTCGGTTCCAAGTATGCACTAGATGCCTTAGATGCTGGCAATGCAAATAAGGAAAAGACAAGGCCCTCCAAGGAGCTACAGTCTGGTGATAGACTCAGCCCCTAAACTGTTAATTGAAAGACCAAGTGTTAAGTGCAATGACAGCGGTAGGCATGGGGTGTTATGAGAGCTCAGCAGGGCACACAGTCAGTCTGAGCCAGAGTGGTATTTGGGGTGGCCAGTAAGATGGGGAGAAGGTGGTCCCTAAGCTGAGTCACATTGGTTCTCAAAACCCCTAGGGAGCCACTGTCCCTGGAGACTTAGTCACCATGCCTTTACTTTATGGCAGGTACCACACTCTAATAATGCAAGAAGAGAAGTCTAAGAAATTCTTTGTCTGATATGTGGATTTATGTTATTTAGAGAGCAATAAAAAGCAATGTTTTTAATTGATCTGTTCTGCCACGAAAAGCAAAAGGGTAAAGATAGTAAGACTTACACTGAACACAGCTGACCATCTGCAGAGCTGAGCAAGTTCCAACCGATCGATCGGGAGCTGTGCCTTCCTATCCGTGCCTCCCAACCCCACACCCACCCACCCGCCCGCAACAGAAGAGAGGAACTTGTTTTGTAGAGGATGTGAGCTGATTGTCCAGTGCAGTTACATCTGAATTCATGCCATCTTAGGATGTGCTGTTAGAAGTTTCTGCTTGATGTCCGTATGTGTTTTGCGCCTTCCTAAACTAGTGTGCAAACGCCTTGTGGGCAGAGATTGTGCCTTTGATTCTCTGCAGCCTAGCACAACGCCTGACACAGAGTCGCGGCTCATCCAGTACTAGTTTTCTTTCCTTTTAGTTCCCTGCAGAGAAAATTTAGTTGATGCCAAAGACAAATTTCACAAATTCACATTTTAGTCTGGGGCTTGCCACCCAAGATGCTGTTTTCCTTTCAACAAAAGATGGCAAAGGTGCCCAGGAAATGCCTTGCTCTAGGCAACACGTTTTAACTAAAATATTAAGTTTTAAAATGGTGTATCACATTCCTAAGTATATTGTTCCCAGGCTGGGTTTACTGGCATTCGGGCACCTACCTAACACGATCACTTTCACTTCCTTTGTTCTCACGGAGGTGCCGTAATGCAGACACTTGTACACGCCTTCATCTTGCTGTGTTACATTCAGCACCCTGATGGCGAGCTGATTGGAGGAGTAATGAAGAAGCTGGTATTTGGAATTTTTTAAAGCTGTACAAGAGGGGAAAAGAGCTATTATGAGGAGAGATATCAGATGAATGCAGACTCGCAGTGGATTGATTACTCACAGAAATAGCTTTTGATTTTCACACTTTAAAGGAACAAATGTCCCATCTTCAACTGAGCTGCTTTCCAAATTCTGGTGTTACCAGCTGGAGGCCTTGAATAGTTCGAAGTTAGTTTAGGAAATGAAATATTTTGATTCTAGGATCTGTGAAATAAGCAATTTGCTTTATTTATGCTTGTAGGAAATTAAGAGCCCTATGCTGGCAAAGGGTTCAGGTTGCAGGAGGATGTTAAATATTTTTTTTTTTACATTATGGAAAATGCCCCACTAGGATTTACGTCTTTGAAATCTGATTCATTTGTGATTGTCTTGTCACAGTGTATGTGCTGAATGGAAAATAAATGCACTGATATTCATTGCTCCAGCTAGGTGCTTGTTATTTTTAATTTTTAAAAGTTCATTATTATTTGAAGTTTCCCAAAGATGACGACTTAGTCCTTCCAAATGTTTAAGGAATGGCCAAACAAACAAACAAACAAACCCCAACATAAAATCCCCCACAGCTCCAGAAAGTTCTAGCCAATAGCAAGTGTTCCTTTTGATTCTATCTTGACCTGGGATTTCCATCTCAGGTCAAAGGTCGTTTAGCAAATCAGAGGCTCCTTAAATGAGTGGTTTTATTTTTTCTAATGTTAAGATTTATAATGTGAACAAGCCTAAAATAGTTAAATTGTGAATGGCTGACCAAGGAAGGTTGTTTCTCATCTGGAATAATTGTTGTGTGTCCTGGGACACTGATGTTACCTGAGGTGGAATTCAGGTGTTCTCAATCTCAGCACTACGGACATTTGAGTCCATAATTCTTTGTTGGGAGGGGAGACTACACTGTGCATTATGAGATGTTTAGCAGCATCCCTACTCACTAGAGTCCGGATCCCCTTGCCTCTCCCCGGTTATAACAACCAAAGCTATCTCCAGACATTGCCAAATGTCCCCCAGAGGGCAAAAAGTACCCTTGGTCGAGAACCATCAAGCTAGATCAAGGCATCCTGTTGCAGAAATTTGAGAACGTCCATCTTCTCCCAGTTTACCCAAAACAAAGCAACAGAAAGCATTATTTAACAGAATTCTCTCTACGTAAATTTTCCTCTCAGAACTTTTAACAATTAATATCTACTTAGTCTATCAGAATCTAGTTGATTTAGCTTAAAATAATATAGTTATTTTACATTGAACCTGTCAATATTTAATAACATTTTCAAAGCACATCAAATTTTTTTAGAGGCTCTGCTTGTATAAAGCAGAATGAAATTTGCTGTGTTGGAGACTTTTCCAAACATTTGACAGTTAGGAGTATTAAATGGAGATATAAAATGGTCTCATAAAGGGGAGGGTTTCATAAAATCCTGCCCAAAGAGATGAACTAAATAGACGTTTAAAAATCCTTTCCCACAAGAAAAAAAAAAATGTAACATGAGGTGACAGATCGTAGCTAAACTTATTGTGGCATCATTTTCCAATGTATACATATATCAAATTATTATGTTGTACACATTAAACTAATACAATGTTGTATGTCGATTATATCTTAATAAAATTGGGGAAAAAAAGAGTCCTCTTCCATCTCAGGCAACTAGGACTCAATGTGTATTTCTGAGAGAGGAAGATTGCCCTCCTTTTCAAAGTAATATGTCCTGTCAATTCCTATCGCCTAGTGATCTAAAGGTTCTGTTAAGACCAACAAGAGAAGGGGAGCCATCTGGAAGAGGCTTTGAGATGCGGCTTTGGATTGCTCAGATGGAAAACAAAGTAGCTGGCTCCAGATGTGGGGTGATGTGTTGGCTGCCTGAGGACCAAAGGCCCCCCGGTCTGTCAGTCTGCTACCCGTCTGTCATCGTGCTGTTGGTGGTTTTCATGGTCGCTGAGAGTCAAAAAGTGACATGGGGGTGAGGTGGAATGATGGAAACGTACTTTGTCATTTGAGCCCCCTTTACCAACCGTTTTGGTGGGGTTTCCATTTCAGACTTCCTGTCAAAAAAAGCATCCGCGTGTGAAATAACAGGCTTCTGGGTGCTATTTACATGCCACAGTGGGTGGAACCAAGCCCACCGTTTGGGTGACTCATGCGTGCTTTCTGTCCCACCAACCTGTCTGTCTGGAAAATCCCTCAGGTTGAGGTCTGGCAGTGATTTACTTTTCCTTCACTTACCGGGATGCTCACTGAAGAAAATGGTGAAGCCCGATGGGGCCAGCCACTGCAGGGAGGTGGTCTCCGCCTGAGAAATGACACACTTTAGAGTGAGTGTCTGCCCTTCCTCCACGGTGACGGTTTCCGTGTGGCTGGTCCGAAAGGCCTCTGCAGAGGAAGAGAATTGGGGACAGTCACGCTGGCACGGGCCACACCACTCCCGAGCTGAGGCAGGGGTTTAGACTCAACGCAACCTCATTCATCATTTGGTCATTTACTACACATTTCTTAGAGAAACAAAACGTAAGTCAACATCAAAAAACGCGAGGAAGGGAGGGAACGCGGTGTGCAGGGGCAGTAAAGACGTCTCTCGAAAGAGGTCTGAATGAAAGGGTGGGTTTTGATGGGAAGAAAGTTGAACATCTATTAGGCATTTGCCCTGCCATATGCCGGGAATTGTGTCTTCCATGTTACCAATATTTAACGTAACTTTCAAACTAACCCTCTAGAGGAAGAATTATTTTGCTCACTTGACGATGAGGGAGTAGAGGCTCAAGGTCATAGAGGTCCTGGGGCTGGCATCTGTGCCCACGTGTGCAGGCTGGCAAGCCCATGCTCACGTAACTAGGTCAGACTACCTAAGTGATGAGATCCCGGAAAACTCAGCCTTTCTGGACTCTGTTTATAAAACAGGCGACTTGTGTCTTCAAGTACAAATTGGGGGTCTTGGATTCTAGGAAAGAATGTTACTTCCCATCGGGCTCTTGGGAATTACGGAGCTGCCCATCACGGTGAGTAGGTACGCCCCACCCGCAGAAGAGCTTCTCCACCGGAGGGAAGATGTTCTCAGATCTCTTCCGATTTAATATTCCACAGCAGCGCTTTCCCCAGGCAAACGTGGGAGTCTTATTTCCCCAAATCACAAACCCCAGAGAATGAGAAACAATTGGTTCTAAGCAGCTACAAAGTTATCCTCTCAAAAAAGAAACTGATAGAAAAATAAATTGGCTTTATTGCCGATTTGGCACATTTATTGCCCTTTGTTATTTCTTCAAGTTTTAAATTAAAAAAAATTTTTTTTTCCTGAGGACGAGACAATTCTTGTCAGTGAAAGTACCAAACACTTCCATAAACAGAAGAATACCGTGGGGTTATAAAATATGAACAGCAAATGCAATGAGTTTTACTGCATCACCTTAAACCTTAAAAAAAAAAAGAAATAAAAAAAGAGAAGCAAGAAGGGAGTTTATTTCCTTGAGATAAATTTCAAATATTAGGAAAAGCGCTTTGGAGAGCTCTGGGAATTAATTGGTGCAGACTTTTTAGTTTGTTCCATTCCTAGGTCATTAATTTCAACCTAGCCTCCGGCAATAAGAACCCAGAATTACTGTATTGTATTCATATTGACTTTCATGGGAAAACAGTTTGAGTCCTAATGGAAAAACACTCATATCATCAGCCAATACTATGATGAACAACAAGGAATCAATAAAGAGAGATTATTTTCAAAAAAGCATTGAGTCATAGGCCAGAATTCTGCTTAGGCAGGTCATTTGGAAATATTCTCATCTATAAAATCAACCTATAATCGAGTAATAAGGCTAATATTAGTAGAGATGCTTTGAAATGACAATGGAATTTCTTCCAAGGTTAAGCAACTTTTGAACCAAGAATTTGAATCTAGACCTAACTTGCATTGCTTCGTTCCATTATGATTCCTGCTTTACTTTCTAGTTCTCGTGCATTATCTTGCTTCCCACAAACAGATTGAAGTTTCAAGAGGGCAATAACTATGTTTTCTATTTCTCTAAAATTCATTCCTTACAGAAACTATCACACTCTGAGCTTGGAAAGTAATGGTTTAATGCCAGCTTTCATGATGACACTCTAATGCAGGCACTGGATAGATATCTATGCTCTCCTATTGTTAGTAAGAATACTGAGAGGCAGGAGGGAAGTTACTGCATAAATAAATGATAGAATAAAAACTTGTGTTAAGCAACATCTCCTGATGTCATCCTTCGGGCCAGAAATGGACACTTAGAACTTTTGCCAATGTTCTTACCTTTGGTAAAATGATTGTCTAGACAGGAAGCCCACATTCGGGGAGAAGGGAGTGGCGAGATTTGTCTGCTGCCTGTTTATGAATAAATGTTTCCCATTTTAAAGGTGTATATCATCATTGTCTTTTTCTTGGGATGCATGCTTATGAATTAAATAATGTCATTTGATTCTCACAGTGTCTTAAAAATTGTACTAAAAGGTAGTATGGCTTTTTAGCATATGCTAAAGAATTTTATCTCCCAAGATGAGTGTTTGCTCTTGCTTTTGAGAATTCAGGATCAGCTGCTGACCACAAGAATAGGTGTCTGAGTTCCAGATGGAAACGGCTGTGTTTGAGGCATAGAATACTAGTCGTTTCCTCTACTCTTGGCTCCTAGCCTTGCTTCTGGCTTTATAAGCCGACTTATCTTGCAGTGCTGTCATGTAGACCCTGTGTTTGATTCAGAGACAGGAAATCATTGTAGAAAGGAAGACTAGCCCAATGAGAAGTCACTGAGCCACACTGCTTCAGTGGTAGTGCTTAAAAATATTGTCTAATGTGTCTAAGTCACGTCAAAGGGTAGAAGAGGAGCACAGTGGGTACCTAAGTTTTGATGGCACGTCTTCTAAGAAAAAAGTTCCCCATGATCCTCTTGTTGCCATTGAAAACTACAGTGGAATTCGTCTTTAAAATCTTTTTTCACCTAAGTTTAGAGTCAAACTTTCACCTTCTTTGTCAGAGGGATGGGGTGAGGGGTATCTTCTTTGCTCACCACTTCCTCCCCTACAGGTTCTAAAGACATGTATATCCTTATTCACCCTTAGGCTTTCTAGTGTAGACCCTGAGTGCCCTGTGCCTACTTGCTAGTTCTCCCTGTCTGGGCTTCAGACTTCTCACCCACAAACGAGCCCGACGTGACTCCCAAATGCTGGACATACAGAGCTTGACAATGAATCGCTGTGATGTCTCTCCTGGAAGGTCACCACTCACTGCTGGTACGTCATGTTTACTGAGTGGATTATTGACTGCTGGGCTTGGGCGTTATCTCCATGACTGGGTTTATCCATCCATGCACAGCCATGTGTTACGAGGCCGCTAGTTAAGTCTGAAGCTATAGATTGTGACTGTGTGACTGGTTTATACATGGAAAGGGATCCTGTGACCTTCACCATCATCTCCAACCCCCACCGCGTGAACCAGTTGTCCTATGAGTGGAATGGCTTCGTGCCAAAGTACGCGCGACTGACCTTTCAGCTGAAGGGCAAGCAACAGCCACAGCTACCTACCAAAGCGCCCGTAGATAAAACCTGTGCAGCTCCTAAGAGTCCTTGGTTTTTTCGAAGGTTTGGGGAGTTGCAGTGTGTCCACCCTACTCTAGGTCATCACGGTAGGCTGAAGAAAGAGTAAGATATTCTTTCTTTTTCTTAGTAGCCCAATTATTGCATGCAATAACTTTTAAAACTCCAGAAGAGAGCCAGTCTGTCCTGCAGGGACCCCGCATTCAACACGTCCAGTTGGAATGCATCATTTGTACTGTCCCTTGTGCTCCACACACACCAAGCACAGACACACCACCTGCTCCGCTCTGGTAGTTCCCTGTAGCCACCAGTGTCATCCCAAGCCACTGCAGGCCAGGTATCTGAAAGGCACCCCAGCCTCTTCCCTCTCCAGAACATCTCTTTAATCAATTCATTCCTCTTTTTTTCACTACTATCACCACCTCCATTGTTTCTTTCTTGGACCATTGCAATAACCTCCTTCTAGCCTCCACTCCCTCTAATTCATCATCCTCGTCTGCTTCAGAATCACAGTTAAAAGGTATAAATTGGATCGTTTGATTCCTTTATTAGAATATTTGCTATGGCTCCCACTGCCTGTAAGAGTCAGGCCAAAATTCCAGATAACTTGACTCCCATCTTTTCCTCCAGTCTCGTTTGCTGATACTCCCTTCCAGATGCTCCATGCAAATGGCTACTTGCTGTTTCCAGAAAGTTCCAGGCTCAAGAAGATACTTTGCCTTTGTCCATGCTGTTCTCAGCCTAGAACGCCTTTCTTAGCTCCTTCAAGGCTCAAGTCAAATTACACCACTTTTGTCAAAGCTACCCAACCAGCCTTTAGCCTCTCCCTCCCCTCAGCAAGCTCCTCTCTCCTCCAGATCCCCAAAGGCTTCGAATAAACCTCCCTTACAGCACTTCACACATTACTTTTTTGGTTACAAGTATGTCTCTGTGGGTAGATTACAGGCTCCTCGTACAAAAGTTGTTTGCTAGTCATTCCTTTTATATTCCCAGGGCCTAACACAACGTAACATTTTAAGTATTTTTTCGATCAATGGCTAATCATGAGTAAATGTATATACTCAGTAATAAATATTTTAATAGGATGCTCATTTTGTTATGTTAAATAATAAAGATGGGCTAGGTTAAAACCAGAGACACACAGTGAGTTAATTCCCAAACCAGAGCTGTATTTGCTTGGCTCTTATGAGGTTAGCAGGCAAAATATGCTTCGATTCAGATCATTACAAAAAGGCATTATTATTATTCTTTAGATAGATTTGATAGAGAAAATTACGAGTGTGAAAATGAATCAGACTTTCTCAAAATCAAATTATTTCCAGTATAGCTTTAAAGAATCTGTCTCAACAACATTTCAGTAAATGGATGACTCTTTCCTGGTCAAAGGAAGTATCAGGAGGACCCTACTCAATTTGCAGCTGTTTTTTGTTTCCTGCATCCTACTCTCCACTAAACAACCAGAATAGAGGGTGCAAATTGGTGGATTTTCATCATCTACAATATAGGTAAATGGGAAGAATTTGAAAAATTCTCCATTCTTACTGTGTTTTACCCACCCTAGGGGCTGCCAGTAGGAGCCTTGATAAGAGGGCAGGCTCCAAGATTATGGGACTTTTTTTTTTTTTTTGGTCTATAAGTTTTTGGCACCCATAGAAGTTGTGCAGTGGAAGAAGGTGTAGTGATCTTCCCGTAACTCAATTAGCTAAAAGCAGCTGGCAATTTATGTTGCCCAAACTGCTGATTTGCTGCCCTTTTGCTGGTAAGAAAGCAACATGGTCAGCTCCTTTCCTGTTTGGGACTCTGATGGGCGTAAGTAAGCTTAGGATAGAGTGGGCAATTGGTTCCCAAATACCACTGAGCCTAGATGCCCTCTGGCTGGCCCTTTGGATGAGGTCTCAGTTTGGGATTTTTCAAGAATGAATCTTCCAAGTTGTGTAAATTGTAGCTTTCAAATTTTTGATCCACATTAAGAAACACATTTTCTATCACAACCCAATACACACACACTCACTGAAAACTTTCATGAGACAATACTTTTACTATGTGCTTTGCTGATATTTACATTGTCATTTACTAGCTGTGAAAACTTGGGCAGGTTTTCTAATTTCTTGTAACCTCAATTTTATCATATGTAAATTAGGGCTATGAATACCTCCCTCAGTATTTTTGCTAGGATAAATGAAATAACATATAGTACCCAGCACTGTGCCCGATACAATAAATATACTTCTCCCCTTTCTTTATAAATAGTATTTGAATAAGTTATATCCTGAAAGTCTTATCTTAGGTTTACCTTAGGATATGATTATTGCAGTTTTTTATTTAAAACCTTATTTCTGTGAGGTATTTTTATAAGGGAATAACTCGAGTCCTGAAAAAGTGAGCGTCAGTTAAAGGCTTTAAACTTGGGAATAGTTGAAAGCATTCTAATTTTAGCCATCTAAAGGTACTTTTTCTGAAGGTATTAGCTCTTCTTCAAGACACTTATTGAAGAAACTATTATTTATTACAAAAATTGAATCTTTATTAAGTGCCTCACGATGCAGGGACCAAAAAAGAGGGCACTAATTGAAGTGTATAAGATAGGAAATTGAAGTACTATGTAAAGTAGGACATCTAGTTTTTAAAAATACTGTTCTTCAGATGCAGTTCTGTGGTGAATGAAGATTTAGAAGGACAGCTGCTTTACTTAGAACACAACAATACATTCAGTTTTGGAAACAAACATTCAACAAGCAAGCAACACTGTATATGTGTAATTTCCTTTGCAAGAAAATGATACAAGTTGCAATCAGAGATTCAGGAACAATACAGCCTGCCCCCACTTTTGGGTAGGAATAATTTGACCTGCGCTAAAAAGGTAACTGTGTCTTTCTTTAATGTTCAAAACACTACATTAGAATTAAGCATCGGGGGCTTCCCTGGTGGCGCAGTGGTTGAGAATCTGCCTGCCAACGCATGGGACACGGGTTCGAGACCTGGTCTGGGAGGATCCCACATGCCGCGGAGCGGCTGGGCCCGTGAGCCACAATTACTGAGCCTGCGCGTCTGGAGCCTGTGCTCGGCAACAGAGAGGCCGCAGCAGTGAGAGGCCCGTGCACTGCGATGAAGAGTGGCCCCCGCTTGCCACAACTAGAGAAAGCCCTCGCACAGAAACGAAGACCCAACACAGCCATTAATAAATAAATAAATAAATAAAATTTAAAAAAAAAAGAATTAAGCATCAAAAAATCACATTTGAAAATTATAATGAAATGTAAAGTATAACTGACTCAAAAAATAAGCACAAAGTTTTCACTGGGATCATCATGATCTGAACGAATTAAGAGTTATATCGCACTTTGCCACTTTCAAAGTACTTTCACATTTGAAATTTGATGCTTATAACAATCTAGTTTGGTAGATCAAACATTGTTATCATCTTCATTTCGAGATGTGGAAACTGTTTCAGAGAAATTAAATTATTTGGCTAAGGCTTATACGACAAGGAAGTTTTAAAAAATCCCAAACAGATGCCCTTTCCACTGGTATACCCTTAAAAGACAGAACCAATAAGCTTGTTAACACTTTGCCATAACACAGATTCCACAGAGACACACACTACAATGACCCTTTCTAGACCCTGTAGCCACTGAACAAGAGATTCAATAAATCCAGTAACATCCCTCAGATGTGTGATTTCGGCGTGGCGTGGAAAGTGGCAGGTTTACCTGAGCTGCTTCTGTAGTCGGTCCTCCGTGAGAGCAGTTGACTGGTAGATAGATGTGCTCGAACATTAGGTCAACTGAACATCAAAAAACATGAGCTCGAAGTCCTTACCTTGTAAGGGAAACCAAGCCAGCAAGCTGCAAAGCCTCCACCACATACTGTGCTGTGCTGCTGCCACACTTTGTCAGCTTCCTCTGGACTCTGAAACAAACAGAGCAGACTGGTTTCTTTTGAAAGGGGGAGGCAGTGGCTCTGTGACCTCATGTGTCTCACCTCCTCCATCAGCTCTGGAAGCCCCCTCTTAGTTAGCTGCCCCCAAAATACCTCCTGGTGGAACATTTAGGGGACCACATGTGTCACCTCGATTGTGGAGAGGGGTGAGTGATGTGTTGGTGGCACAAATCTTTCTACCGCACGTGGGTAGTCCTGGTAAGTCGACTAGTTGCAGGGCTTTTGGGGAGAGGAGGGAGTGCAAGAGATATTAAAATGTTCCTGTGTAGTGACGTCACCTTGTTTTCACTTTTCTAGTTTATTAAACAATTAAAATTAGGCAAGTTTTGCTGAACCCTTGTGAATATATTTCTAACTCTGGAAACTATTTCTAGTGGTTATCAGGGGGCAGAGTTCACGAAATCACAGATTTACTCATTTAAAAAATCTGTGTGTCTATTTACCCATCCATCCACCCATCTGTCATTCATCCAGCATCCATCTCTTTATTTATCTAGCCATCTAGTATGCACCGCTCTAAGATATGATCAGATATGAAAGAGAAAGCCTTGTGTTTAAGGAGAATATGATCTTAGTGGGGGTGAGAGTATGCAAATGAACAATTTTTGGTATTTAATTCTCATTTACTGGACAAATTGAGGTAGACTTTATTTCATTTTTCTGGGGACACACAGCAAAATACAAGTAGACTTATGTTTATAAAATAGAGGTTAGTCTGCAATGTTTAGAAAATTGTAAAGGAAATAATATTTACTGGTTCTAATTGAAATGTGTTAGTGCTCTTAAATGTGTTGATAGTTTGGGTAGGGAACATTATATCCATCAAAAATGTCTTTCAAATATTTTACCTATTTTAACAGGTAGAAAGAGAGTAAAAAACTGAGAGAAAAATTGTTTCCTGTAGAGTTTAGCAGGATATAATGTCCTCTTTCTCAAATTGTTTGTTTAAATGCCTTGGGCCCCCAGCTGAAAAAAAAGCAGATTGGTAGGGTCCACTCCAGATTGATTAAATGAGAATTTCACTGGAATGAGGAGCTACTGGTATGTCTAACAAGGTCTCCAGGTATCAGAAGGCAAGTGTGAGAAGCACTGATGGTGAGGGTTTTCTGGAATTGAAACCATGAGATGTGAGAGGTAGCCCTGTCTCTGCTACCGGCTGGTGTGGCTATAGGGCCATAGAAGGTTCTCCATAAATGCTTGTTGAATATATTGATATGTATGGAAGCAGGGCATCAGTAGTTTGCATCGTACCATTTTTCAGAATAGAGAATTGAGGAGTTTGGTTGAGATGACACAGTGACTTAGTGGCAGAACTGAGAATACAAACCAAGACTTCTGAGTATTTGGTCTGATTTCTCTTTTTTCCCCCATAAGATTCCCTCCAGGGACTTCAAGTTTTTATATTTAAGGCTCCAAGGCTGTCTAAGCATTTGATTGTCCTGCTCATGTCTTGTCCTTGCTTTAGAGTGACACTTGATCTGTCTGTACCCCCTTAAGGCAGCCCAAGGAAAGTGCATATAAGGTGTCTCTGGGCCTCCCTTGGAAGGTGTGAACTAGCCTGTGGCTGGTTAATAGTTTCCCACATTTGTTTTCACCTAGAAGAATACTGGTTCCTTATAGAATTTTCTAACACTTCCTGTCAAAGCACATGAGGAAAAGGCTGTACTTTTCTTCTTGACACAATGGTAAAGCCTCATAAAGCCAGAAACATGTCTGGACTTAATGACTGGTTGATTTTCCAGATCTTGAGCTTATCATCTAAGTTGAATGTATGAGGAGGTAAAAAAAAAAAATCACTTTGACAAGAAACAAAGGTAGAAGTGTCATCTTGGGAGTTCTCATTTTAAGCCAGTGGGAAAAAAATCTTGGACCCGGTCTGAACTAAATTCAGGTAGGGCCTGGAGAAGGGTCACTTTGCTTCTCTCTTTTCCAATAGTGGTTTTCTGTAATTTTCTATTTGGTAAAAATGTGGAGAAACAGGTGGAAGTAACAGAATGAATACAAGACTCAGGTGACCAGAGAATAAAACGTTCTGAGACTGACCTAAATTTACAGTGTAGTTTGTCCCAGATCTACTGATTTAATGTGGTTTTAGTGCAATATCTGTGAATCGAATGGTCTTTTGAGAATGGATTCGCATGAAATTTGCCAAGTGTTCGTTTCACTGTAGACAGGTAGTCTTTCTCGTTCTCTTTCAAAAACACAAATCTGGTATGTTATTCTTCTGCTCAAAAACCTTTAGTGGTTCCCTTTTGCCTGAAGGTTATAGTGCAAATTCTTTAGCAGATCATTCAAGGCCAATCACACCCTGGCCCCCATTTCAGCCTCCTTTCCCTCCATTCCCCATACTCATAGAAAATTCTTGTCCTATTTCAAGCATCCAGTACGTCTATATCGTCATGGTTCACACTGGGTTGTAGTTTGTACTGCCCTCTCTGCCTAAAATGGCTTTCTCTTTCTGGGGTGATTCTATTTGTCCTCTGAGGCCCAGATTGATTGGCACTTCTCAGAGAGGAATAGTAACTAGCGATTAAGAATGTGGACTCTGGAACCAGTCTCTCTGGAATCAAAGCCTCGGTTTTCTCACCTGTGAAATGGGTAGAATGACAGCACCCACTCACATGGTTGATGTGGGAATTAAAGGACAAATGATACATAGTAAATATTATATGAGTTAGCTGTTGCTATCCTCTAGTCTCCCAGGAAAAAAATCAGTTCTCCACTTTTCTTTGCCCCCATGATAATTTCTCTGTTTTTATCATACTAGCTGTTATTCTGATTTCTATTATATTTAGTTGAGTACCCATGTATCTCCCTTGCTAGCCTCTGAGCCCCCGAAGGAAGAGTTTGTTTCTTATTTACTTTAGTGTTCCTGAAGCCTGGCACAGACCATTTCATAGTATAGTTTATTTTTTATTCTTCTTTTAAAAATTGAAATATGGTTGATTTACAATGTTGTGTTAGTTTCTGCTGTACAGCAAAGATATATATATGGTATACATATGTATATATGTATACCTTTTTCAGATTCTTTTCCATTATAGGTTGTTACAAGATATTGAGCAGAGTTCCCTGTGCTATACAGTAGGTCCTTGTTGGTTATCTATTTTATTTATAGTAGTGTATATATAATCCCAAACTCCTAATTTATCCCTCCCCTCCCTTTCGCCTTTGGTAGCCATAAGCTGATTTTCTATGTCTGTGAGTCTATTTCTGTTTTGTAAATAAGTTCATTTGTATCATTTGTTTAGATTCCATATATAAGTGACATCATGTGATATTTGTCTTTCTCTGTCTGACTTACTTCACTTCGTATGATAATCTCTAGGTCCATCCATGTTGCTGCAAATGGCATTATTTCATTCGTTTTTTTATCACTGAGTAATATTCCATTGTATGGATATATCACATCTTCTTTATCCATTCATCTGTCGATGAACATTTAGGTCAATTCCATGTCTTGGCTATTGTAAATAGTGCTGCAATGAACATTGGGTGCATGTATCTTTTTGAATTACAGTTTTCTCCAGATATATGCTCAGGAGTAGGATGGCAGGATATTGTGGTAGCTCTATTTTTAGTTTTTTAAGGAACCTCCATACTGTTCTCCATAGTGGCTGTATCAATTTACATTCCCACCAACAGTGCAAGAGGGTTCCGTTTTCTCCACACCCTCTCCAGCATTTATTGTTTGTAGAATTTTTGATGATGGCCATTCTGACTGGTGTGAGGTTATAACTCATCGTAGTTTTGATGTGAGTTTCCCTAATAATTAGCAATCTTTTTTAAATTTACTTTTTATTTTTTTAATTATTTATTTATTTATTTATTGGCTGCATTTGGGTCTTCATTGCTGTTCGTGGGCTTTCTCTAGTTGTGGCGAGCAGGGGCTACTCTTCGTTGTGGTGCGCGGGCTTCTCATTGTGGTGGCTTCTCGTTGCGGAGCATGGGCTCTAGGCCTGCGGGCTTCAGTGGTCGTGGCACGTGGGCTTCAGTAGATGTGACATGCAGGCTCTAGAGTGCAGGCTCAGTAGTTGTGGCACATGGGCTTAGTTGCTCTGCAGCATGTGGGATCTTCCCGGACCAGGGCTCGAACCCGTGTCTCTTGCATTGGCAGGTGGATTCATAATCACTGCGCCACCAGGGAAGCCCCATAATTAGTGATCTTGAGCATCTTTTCATGTGCCTGTTGTCCATCTGTATGTCTTCTTTAAAGAAATGTCTATTTAGGTCTTCTGCCCACGTTTTGACTGGGTTGTTGGTTTTTTTGATATTGAACTGTATGAGCTATTTGTATATTTTGGAAAATAATCCCTTGTCAGTCACACTGTTTGCAAATATTTTCTCCCATTCCATAGGTTGTCTTTCTTTTGGTTTTCTTTGCTATGCAAAGGAAAAAATTAAGTTTAATTAGGTCCCACTTTTTTTTTTTTAATTGGGGTATAGTTGTTTTACAATGTTGTGTAAGTTTCTACTGTACAGCAAAGTGGAGTCCCTGTGCTATACAGCAGGTTCTCATTAGTTATCTTATACATATTAGTGTATATATGTATATATGTCAATCTCAATCTCCCAATTCATCCCCCTTGTTTATTTTTGCTTTTATTTCCATTACTCTAGGAGATGGATCCAAAAAATATAGCTGTGATTATGTCAAAGAGTGTTCTGCCTATGTTTTCCTCTAAGAGTTTTATAGTATCTGTCTTACATTTAGGTATTTAACCCATTTGAGTTTATTTTTGTATATGGTATTAGAGAATGTTCTAGTTTCATTCTTTACATGTGGCTGTCCAGTTTTCCCAGCACCACTTACTGAAGAGACTGTATTTCTCCATTGT
Source organism: Balaenoptera musculus (assembly GCF_009873245.2). Taxonomy (NCBI): domain Eukaryota; kingdom Metazoa; phylum Chordata; class Mammalia; order Artiodactyla; family Balaenopteridae; genus Balaenoptera; species Balaenoptera musculus. The sequence continues at coordinate 10,273,758 of NC_045792.1, forward strand.
ATATTTCTTGCCTTCTTTGTCATAGATTAATTGACCATAAGTGTGTGGGTTTATTTCTGGGCTTTCTATCCTATTTCATTGATCCATGCATCTGTTTTTGTGCCAGTACCATACTGTTTTGATTACTATAGCTTTGTTGTTTAGTCTGAAGATCATAGTTATTTAAAAAATAGCTTTATTTAGATATAATTGACATAATGAATTGTACATATTTAACATGTACAGTTTGATAAATGTTGACATATGTATACACCCATGAAATCATTATTACAATCAAAATGGTGAACTATCCATCGCCCCCTAAAGTTTCCTCCTGCCCATTGTAATCTTCTCCTTCCCTCTTTACCTTCCCTCTTCAGGCAACCACCGATCTACTTTCTGTCACTGTTCTTCCATTTGGCATGATTATTTTGAGGTTCATCTCAAAATAATTTGTCGAGGGTTTATTCCTTTCTATGGCTGGGTAGTAGCACATGATATGAACTTACCACAGTTTGTTTGTCCATTCACCTGTAGATGGACTTCTGGTTGTTTACCATAGGATAGGGTTAAATAATTGTTTATTAAATTGAATCAGCTGTAGTGAAACTTTAAATAAGGGGAACCTGGTGTGTTTCCACATCTGCTTTTTGTGATAATCTCCTAATTCAGAGAAAAAGCTCAGGTTAGCAAGAGATGTTAAAGTCAATGCCCGGTCCTTAGTGGCAACCTGGAGTGTACACTCAGGTGTGCTACACAGATTCCTCCGTTCCGTCCCCCAGAGGCTGGGAGGCTGGGACGTGTCACTGCTCCTTCGCTGAGAATTGCCTTCAGTGGGGAGAATCATTTGCCCAAGTCACCCTCCTCCATGGGTCCCTCGAGAGGGGCTGAAAGGTTCCTGTGCCCTTGCCGCCAGGTGGAGCGCTCTAAGGGAAATGGGCACAGCTTCAGACTCCCCTTGGGATTAGGATTAGCTGAGACCCTTTGTTGCCACAGCATCCCATTTCAGCATCTCTCTCCGCCCCATCTTGCTTCCTTCACAAGTGTTGTCCTGAGAGCGTGGCTATAAACTCCCACACAAAAATCTCCATCTCAGCATCTGTTTTCCAGGGAACCTGACCCACAACAGCACCTGAAATAGGTTGTCAAATGAGTGAGTGAATGAAAGAATGAATGAATTCTCCATCTGAGATAGAAACACTGCTCTTTTTCTCTGAGCCTAGAAGGATGCTTGTCTTACTATTTTTTTCAGAGCGTTAAAGATCTTACTTTAAATTGCCCTCTGGGAGATGATGAATATATCTTATTCACCCATGGATGTGCTATCAACTGGTTGCCAACCTTGAGAAATGTCACAGTAGTCCACTGGACTCAGAAATGACAAATGGTCCGTGGGGGAAATGCTGCAAGGCAGGCTCTGAGTGACATGCCCTTGTGGTTTTCATGGTCCTTCCCCCTCTCAACACCCCCACTTCAGCCTGCAGCCCACAGGGGCTCAGCAGGGGAAGGGAGCAGTTTGTGCCTGCTTAGCAAGTGGAGGGAAAAGGTGAGGTCAGAGCATAGTGGTCAAGGAGTGACCTTCTACCTATTTTCTCATGGAAAAGTGTCTACTGACCACGTTGTATGTGGGAGGTCTCATAGCTGATAGCCCATTTGTCACTTTGATCTGCGTTTCATGAAATCCCCATGGTATGTTTTCGTACTCATAGGAAGTAGCATTTGATGGGGTTGTGGTGTTGGGACAGATTTGAGAGAAATAAACAAACATCATCACCCTGATCAACCTAGGTTGTCAGGAAGAAAAAAAATTCTGAAAAGGAGATTTATCAAGTAGGTGAAAGATGGACTGTTTTAAGGGTCAGAAAGGATAGGGGATTTCCCCATGCGCAGAAAGAAGCCCCTGGGGTTTTTGCTGCAATTACAAGAGGGGCCTAAACTTTCTTCTTGACCTTTCATGGCTCCTGTGAAGAATCTGTGACCTTTCCCAAAGCCAGGGCCAGAGGTGGCCTGGCCTGCATTTCCCAGCAGATGCAGGATGCCCAGTTCACACCTTGGCGGGATTCTCCGAGCACTGTTGTCGACTTACACAGAGTGGTAGGGGAGTTTGCAAACCAGAGCAGCAGCCTCTGTAACTAGTTATTGATTGAGAAAAGGGCTTCCTAGGAGCAGCAAAGCTTAGCGGGATGAATAAGGGGTGGTGGGGCAGACAGACCCGGACTTGTCCACTGGGCCCTGTCACTAGCAGCCCTGTGGTCCGGAGAAGACTACTTGTCTCTTGGTATCAGTGTCCTCATCTGTAAAATGGGAAGAATAATGACAGCATAAGGTGACTGGGAGGTATGAATCAAACACGTTATCTATCGTGCCCAGCACGGCGGCACATCCAAGATCCTCCATCAATCTGCAGACCTCAGGGAGCTGGGACTGCATCTTGTCCCCACAGCAACCACAGCAGGTGAGACGTTCCTGGAAAACTAAAGGGCCAGCTCAGCTTTTGTTCTTAAGGTTTCTGCCTACAACCTAATCAAATGGATCATTCTGAAAACAGAACCCAAGTAAGAGCTGATTTCAGAAGGAAATTGTGGTTTGGGGGAATGTACCGCAGAACAGCGAGCTCCAGCTTCAGATCTTAGCTCACAGATCTCCCAGGACGAGTGACTTCCCTTGGTGTCTTCATGTGCAAATGAAGGGGTTGGATGAGAGCAATTGTTTTCCAACTGTGTTCTGAAGAACCCATTTATCCCCCAGGTGCCTCAGCGTTCTGCAATATTTTCCTTAAAATTTCTTTCAAAAATATTTCAAACTATTTGTCCAGGCTCTGGAACCAGGCTGACATGGCTGGGATCTTAGCTCCAACAGATCCAGCCATGTGACTTTGGGCAGGTTGTAGAATCTAAGACTCAGCTTCCTCTTTTGTAAATTGGGAATAATTATAGTATCTTGAAAATAGGGTTGTCGAGAAGATTAAAGAGGTTTGTTTACGAGCTAAGCCCTCACTAAATGCTGGCTGTCATTTTGCCACCTACTGGACATCACCAATCTCTTCATTTGTTATGCAGTAGGAATGGTTTCTGTGCTGGACTCTGGGCTTAGAACAAAATTCAAATGCTTCACCGTGGTCCACAACAGAGGCCGGCAAACTTTTTCGGTAAAGCGTCAAGAAGTAAATATTTCAGGCTTTGAGTGTCTTGTGTCCTCTTGTATTCACCTCTGCCCTTGTATCCAGGAAGCAGCTGTAAGCAATATGTCAATGAATGAGCATGGCCATGTGCCAATAAAACTTTATTATAATTATAAAACTAAACTTAAAATAAAACTAAAAAAAAACAAAAAAACTTTATTATAGAGACTGGAATTTGGATTTCCTATAATTATTGAGTTGTGTCCCGACATAATATTCTTTTTTTTAAATTGAAGTATAGCTGATTTACAGTGCTGTGACAAGCTCTGCTGTACAGCAAAGTGACTCAGTTTTACACATATATACACATTCTTTTTTTAATACTCTTTTCCATTATGGTTTATCCCAGGAGACTGGATATAGTTCCCTGTGCTATACAGTAGGACCTTATTGTTTATCCATTCTAAATATAATAGTTTGTATCTACCAACCCCAAATTCCCAATCCATCCCTCTCCCTCCCCTCCTCCCCATTGGCAACAACAAGTCTGACCTCTATGTCTGTGAGTCTGTTTCTGTTTTGTAGATAGGTTCATTTGTGCCATATTTTAGATTCCACATGTAAGTGATACCATATGGTGTTTGTCTTTCTCTTTCTGAGTGACTTCACTCACGTAGTATGATAATCTCTAGTTGCATCCGTGTTGCTGCAGGTGGCATTATTTTGTTTTTTTATGGCTGAGTAGTATTCCATTGTATATAGATATGTACACCACATCTTCTTTATCCATTCATCTGTCCATGGACATTTAGGTTGTTTCCATGTTTTGGCTATTGTGAATAGTGCTGCTATGAACATAGGGGTGCTTGTATCTTTTTGCACAATATTCTTCTTTTGATGTTTTTCGACCATTTAAAATTGTAAAAACGTTCTTAGCTTGTGGGCTGGACAAACACAGGGCTGTAGGCCAGATTCTGCAGAGCCCTGGTGTACAGGGCCCTGTGTTTCTGGGTCTGCCTTCCTCTCCAGCCTCATTTCCCCCCACTTCCTGCCACGCTCATGAAGGTTTAGCCCGCTGACCCCCTTTGTTCTAACCCTTAGCTCCTTCCCACGTGGGGGCTTTTGCACTCATCCTGTCTCCCCAGGATCCTCCTCATTTAGCTCTTCACCACCACCAGCTTCTACTCAAGCCTCCACTGCTGCTTTCATTGCCACTGCTCAGGTACACCAAAGCTGGCCATCCCATCTCAAGCAGGATCCCCTGCCCCGCATCCCTTCCAAATGTACTGTCTATCATATAACCCATTTTTCTCCTAAACAACATGGATCAACACCTGTAATTATCTTGTTTATTTGTGGATTCATTGTCTATCTCCCAAATTCACGAAAGCAGGGACCTTGCTTTTTGATTTGCCGCTGTACCTCCACCTGCCACCTGCTAGGAACGTAGCATTCAATCAGTGTTGTAGAATGAAGGATAAGTCCACAACCTCAGGATCTTAGTATCTTAATTTCTCTCATGCGAGTTAATAATACCTGATCTCCTTACCTTGAAAAATTGTTTTGAGGATCAAATGAGAATGTGCTTTTAAAACTATAAACAATTATACTTGGGGAAGGTGGTAAAATCATTAGGGCAGCCTCTTAGACAAATCACAGAATTCAACAAACACCCCAACTTTTACCATTCTCCTCTTACTACAGAAGCTAAATTATGGGGCAAGTAGTAAAGTGACACCAGTGTGAATGAGGCTGTTTTATTCCTTGTCCCTGATATTCCCCATAGACAAGAGGAATGGCTAGATGAGTGATTTTATCTTGGCCTTAGCAAAAGCGATTATTTTTTTATTTTATTTCATTTAAATTTTCTGGTAGCCACATTTTGTTTTAATTTTGTTTTATTTATTTATTTATTTATGGCTGTGTTGGGTCTTCGTTTCTGTGCAAGGGCTTTCTCCAGTTGCGGCAAGTGGGGGCCACTCTTCATCGCGGTGCGCGGGCCTCTCACTATCGCGGCCTCTCTTGTTGCGGAGCACAGGCTCCAGACGCGCAGGCTCAGTAGTTGTGGCTCACGGGCCTAGTTGCTCCGCGGCATGTGGGATCTTCCCAGACCAGGGCTCGAACCCGTGTCCCCTGCATTGGCAGGCAGATTCTCAACCACTGCGCCACCAAGGAAGCCCAGTATTAGGTATTTTATATTATCCTATTTGATACTCTTAAGCATGCTCTAAAAAATCATTATGTGCCCATTTTTCCAGGTGAAATGAGTTTAAGGGATCTAGGAAGTAGCTGAGCCAGGATCTGAACATGGCTCTATCTGACTCTGGAATTAGGGGTTCTTCTCTGGTACAATATCAAGTTCCTCTCCAGTGGTACAAAGACTTTCTGAATTGTCCCATCAATACAATGACAACCAGCAAGCTACATAAACCTTGGCATCCTTTCATGGTCAGGAGCAAGCCGTCTGGGTTTTACATGTTTATTTTGGGCAAAATGATGCATTCTCTTTCTTCCAAAGGAAAACTGCTTTTTGGTCCTCAAACAACTTTCCAAAAAAAAAAATTTTTTTTTTTGCTGATTTAAGCTTAAACAGATCCAAAGCACAACGATTCGTTTTCTTTGGATGTGCAGGCCGCCTGTACACATATCACAAAAGGGCAAAATGAGCTTGGGAAACTGTCAAGCAGAGAACAGCCGAGAAGCAGCCCCAAGGCTAACCATAGCTTGGTCTTTTGTCAGATCTGAGCATTAGCTGTTAAGTTTCCTCAGGAAGTAAACCCTGCGAGGGTAGTAGCCAGTTGTGCCAATGAAAATCTGTGTTCGTGTTCTCGGTATACATTTGCATACATGGCTTATTTTAAAACCTATTAGCTTAACGTATCATTACTTCAGAAATGGGGTCTATGGCTTTTAGTAGTGCGGAACCCAGTTTGAACTGGAATTGTCCTCTCTCTGACCCAAATTCTTTCTCTATGCATCATTCCTGGTACACCTCCTCCGGGTGGGCAGTGGTGAGGGACGAAGCCTTGCACGTGGGGCAGAGGAAGCGTTTTGGAGCTCACTCTTTCACTCCTGGGTGGGTTTTCACCTCTGCAGCCAGGATGGCTCAGAGAGATGCCCAACCAGAAGGGACCAGAGGCCCACGGTGCTGCCGGAGCCTCCTCTCATTTCCATCAGCAGCAAGTGCCCCTCTGAGGGAAGGATCCCACTCTTAATGGACATTTATGAAATAATAATGACCACAGCAACGTCTGAGGACATGATAGGAGTCGAGACCACTCAGTGTAACATGAGATCGCTCTGGATCGACTGAGGACACAGTTTCTCTTTATTAAATCATCTAGGAACCACTTAAATGGAGATGCTCATGGAATGGAATGAACTAATTACAATGGTGCCAGAGCTGTACGGAGAAGAGCACGCAGCCGGGAAAGCACAGACGCCACAGGTACTTTACAAGGAATTTGGCAATACAATTAGGTGTGGTTTCCTTTTTTATAATTACAAACCCTTTTCACCAAATAAATATGCCTGAATCACATAGAAAAATAATGATACAATAGCCTTATAAATGAGAAAGAAACCAATACACCTCCCCAAACAGCAGGTTTAAAATGGTCTATGTGTAACCAAAGTGCTTCAGGATGGTGTTCCCATCTTGCGTGGCAATCAGAGAAAGAACCAGTACATATTTCCCATTATACATACATATGTATCCTGTACAGAGTCCAAGAATAGTTGAGCAGCTGCAAAATTCCGATTTCTGTGTGAGTGATGGCAACTAAATGGTGCAGTGTAAAACATTTGTAAGAACTGATGGTATATTAAGTTTGACTATTCATCATCATAATTTTAAGCTTACATACACTGAACAAAATAGTATATGTATTTAAAAATCAAGTGATTTCCTCTGCATTTAGAGGCAATTTTTCCCCCTTCCCTTGAATTTTTGTTACAGCTAGTCACTTCCCTAGGAAAATTCAATATGGTGCGGTATTAAAGGGAAGCAAATCCAAAGTGAATCCTATGTTTAAACATGAAAAGCATCTGCCATCACCTAACAAATATCCCCCATCACCTTAGTAAAGTGAATGTTAACCTAAAATAGATATTAAATCGCTCGTTTCCCTACCCTCCTCCGCCCGATCTCATCCCTCCCGGCGAGGCAGCAAGACCGGCGTCTCTGAGTTCTCACACGTGTGCAGGACTACAATTTAAATGCAAATAACCCTGCGCCTCATTATCTGAGAAGCTGGTGCAGACGGGACAGTTGTGACTGTGCCTGCGAAAGTTAAAGGAGGCTCATCTGTATTCCAACACACGCGTGACTTAGAGTAAATTCAAAAGAGCAATTCATCACCGCTTTCAAATTAGACACTGGGGCGGCAGAGTGCCTAGGTTACGAGGAATACCTCCCTTACCACACAGGGACGCCTTTCTACAAAGGCAACGAGATAGGAACCTCTCTGCAGTTCTTCAGTTAGTCCCCAGTGACACTAGGTAATTGAAATAAGAGACTTGATTTAATACGAACACGGCTAGTTGAGTGGAAAAGATACATTTATGGTAATGCTAAGCACAACTGGATGACAATCTACAGGCATTCCAAATTCCACTGACAGGAAAATGACCACAGCAGCCTAAAATGCAAGAAAAGTATCAACAATGATTTACCAAACTGACATCACTCCAGAAGGTATTTTTTATTTTTTATTATTTTCATTTTTTGCAAAATTGTCTTTCAAATATAAGGTTACTTTAAAAGAATTCTTTGGTTAAAGTATAATTAAAATAAAAACTAGAGACTCCCACAAGCCTTTCAATACAGGGTGAAAAATACCCCCCCTCTTTCAGCCATCAGATGGCCATTTAATCAGCCATTCAGATTCTATGAATCTAAATGTAATGGAAAACACTGTATTCTGAACTCCTTGCTGGGGTGAAGCAATAAGCTCCTAGCTACCATTGCAGTGATGGAGAGGGAGCCTGGGAAAATGAAACCCCCAGCTTGTGCATTAAAATGTGCCAATTATTCTAGTCCACAAAGGAATAGACGTGGCATTTTAAAATCACTGAAACCAAAGTCTATCTGTGAATAATACTGAGCCATTAGCGGGTTGATGTGGCACACTTGTGCAGGCAGCAGACTGTTTCGGACTTTCAATCCCAGATTAAATCCTTTAGTTAATTTTATCTCAGTTTATTTCAGATAACTTTCAACATTAAAAAAAAAAAATTTCCTCTCCACAGGAAACCATTTGCTTCTTCTAATCTGGCATTTCCTTCCTTTCTCCCTTGCTTCCTTCCCCCCTCCCCCTCCCTTCTACCTTCCTTCTTTCTCCTAGCCCCCCAAAACATTTGTTAACAAGCATCAGCCTCAGCTGAAAAAAAAACCAGCCTGAACTTCGAGTTGTAATAGCAATTTAGAATTTTTAAATGGATATGAAATCATGTAATACAGTTGTCTCTTCCTTTTATTACACACAGATTCAACACAATTTCCAAAGAATTTCTCAACTGGAGTCCAAGTTTAGTTTTTTAATTAGGTAAATGTGAAAAGAGAATTTCATGAGAATTCAGATCATTCAGGCCATTTTGATCAACAATCTGGATAATTAAAGCAGAGGAATAAACTCTTTGACTCAAGGTTTTCCACCTAAATTATTCAGAAAATTATTTCAGATCTTTGCCTTCCTTTGCTCACACAGATGATGGCCTAAGGCTTTGTCCATATTGGACTAAGGACACTGGACCATAGCCCAGCTAAACCAACCTATCAGGTCATCAAAGGCTTAAGATCATGGAGAAGGAGGGAGGGATAACTTGTTCTGAAGTTTGTTCAATACAAGTACAGACCCTGTCCAGAACACACTGCTACAGTTTTTCAAGGAAATCGAATACGAGATGTTCGAGCATTATTCTGAGCATTGAAAGTCCATGAAAATTTGTGGAGAATCTAATAAACATTATAGGTCTGATTACAGTGGATTCACCTAATTACAGATAAAAGAATGACTGGCAGTGACATTGCATTGGCCATAATGTGACTTTTCTCTTAAAACCTTTAATATGAGTATTTCCCCCAGTTTAAGATGAAAACTTTTATATTAATCAATCATGTCAGCACAGAGTTATTTCTAGACCCAGAAGCTGGATCAGTGTTTGTGCAATGCTGGAAGAAATCAAGATTTCTTAAAATATAAAATGCATGACATATTTCTCTAAGTGACTTAAAAAAAAAAACTCAACAATAATCCTCTTGCGGATTAACATACATAGCCAGCATCCTTTCACTTCCTCTTCTTTTCAAGGATCATCAAATTCTAGTTTCAAATAGGAGCATAGATCTATTTTTATATCCCATATGTTTTCTCCTTTGGGTTTTGAATCTTGTTTAATGCTACAATATATATTGATTTGTTTTACATGAATGTTCTCTTTAAATGGCTGAGATTTCATTTTGCACATACATTCTACAGAGTGAACTATACCATGCCAGAACATTGTCTGCTGCCGTCAACAGTCAGCTAGTCACACAATTAACTAGACATTGATAACTGATGTTTTGGTTTGACTGTCATTTGTTTTTCTTTTAAATAAACTCCCTCTAAATTCAGGAAGCAAGTGTGACAAGATGCCACAGGATGTGGCTCTCCCAACTTTCCTTAAGTAGCCCTACCTACCTCTTTTAAATTACCATAGCAAAACAAACAAACAAATAAAAACGACAGCACAAGCAGCAGTGCAGTCGTGACTGTCATCATTTAAGTTAGTTCCCTGACTTCATAATACATCCCTGGATGTAACTGATGCATTTATGGGTGTTCTGTTATGGTTGACAAGTACTGTACGCGTACAATGACCTGACCCTTGGTGTATGGTTTGTAACGACGTCCATATTGCACAAGAATGAGCTTCTTGCTGACTCAAAGGATGTATTTCACATACATCTGAAAATGTCAACGTCCTTAACCAGTTAACATGGTCTAGACTCTCGGGGCAAAGACAAGCAAATCACGGTGATTCAGAAGTCCTGTGGCTCGTTAGGCTGTGACACGAGTAACTCCTTTGATATATTTGGCAAGTTCGTTGCTCCTACAGTTGAATACTTCACACGTTTATCTTATCTTCCTCCTGAGTATCCAAAAGTGCTTTGGAGAGTAAAAATGCTCTGTCTCCCCATTTCACAGATAGAGAGAAGCAAGGGGGTAGGATGGTGGCAAAAAGCTGTAGTCCGCTTTTCTCTAGAGGAAATGTGATGTGGCGGTACCAGGGTGAAGGTTAGAATCTGCCAGCAGATGGCTTGAGCCAGCAGCACTGGTGTGGGTAGAAATTGATGGGAAACCGCATGTTTTCTAATCACCTTAAAAGAATTCGGCAGCTTGGTTTTAACTGGAACATGGAGTTAAAAAGAAAAGAAAATCCCATCACCGGACTGGCAGCTTGGTGTCCCTCCAGCTGGATTTTCCTGCACCCTTCCTCAGAGTGGGCTGGCAGCTCTCTTTGGGAGGACCCAGGTTCCTTAGTCAGCACAGACGGAAGGGAGGAAACATCCTCTGCTGTAGCAGATGCCCCTGTATAGGAAGACCATTCTTGAAAGCCTTGTTAGCCAGGCAAGAGTCCAGGGAGAATGAATTTTTTCCCTGAATCAAATCTTTCTCTCCTTGACGTGGTCTCATCCTAAGAACGTCAAAGCCTGAAAGGACATATGCTAAATTATTCTGAGCTGTCCATTTAGGATGTGGTGCAGACTTTCCCACTGTTACTAAGTACACAAAAAGACACTTCTCCCAAAGCCTTCCTCAAGTCTTTTCTTCTTGTTCGCTCGTGTGGTTATTCTTGCAGCAGGGTCTCTCTCCAGTTGAAGCCCCCAGTTGGTCCATGGGTAAGAGGGAGGATTGGTGGGTCTGTCAGCTGCCAGATTCCAGTTTCTCCTAATTCTTCACAGGAACAAAACCCCAAGTAGGGGATCTGAAGTAAGACAGTAAAGAAAGGGAAAACAGAAAACAGAGGTTGAGTGCTTTAACTTTTACCTAGACGAAGGAAAATTCAAAGGAATGAATAAGGACTTTGTAGGCAAGCATCCCCTCCAAAATATTGAAAATGAAATGGACAGAACTGATAAATTAGAAGGAAGAGTATTTACAACGCAAGAGGATTCTTCGGAAGGATTCATTAAACGGTGAGCTCTTCTAGTGCAATTAAGTAATTGTTTATAGATGGTTTCTGTATAGCACGGGAGGAAAAAAAGGAACTCATGTATAAAGCTAAGGCTCTAGGAGTTCATCCCTAATTGCAAGTCAAGCTGAAAACGCAGCTCAAACATTTCTGAAATTATACTTGGACAATGGGAAAGATTATTCAAGTTTTAAGAATTTGTTTTATCCTGCTTTTTCTTTCATTTTTTGGCATGTGTATCTAACATTCAGAGCTGAAGCTGTGCCCTTCCTAACTTCAGTAGGCATGGCATTTCAAAAATTATTTGTGTGTGTGTGTCCAGAGTTGCATTTATGAACAAGACAAAAATCTCTGCCCTCAAGCAGCTTACAGACTAATGGGAAGGACAGACACATACGTAAGTTTTTAAAAAAATGAGAAAAGAATTGCAATCGAGTTTGAACCAGGTTCTCTGGGGACAGTTACAGGAAGCATATAACTCAGCCTGGAGGGAAGTGTATGTGGGAGGGTGGCTGACGGGAAAACCTCTTCCACAGGCATGAGAAGGAAGAATCCAGATGTGTTGGTCAGCCTGGTGGGTTTTCTGTCTTGCTGCCTTGTTCCTGGGTTTGCCTTTCAGCCTGACCATTTTGAATCACTGCTTCCTTTGGCCTATCCGCCAGGACCTTTCTTCCAGCTGAGCTGTCAGATGCTGTGTTTTGGCCCACATACCTCCTCCTTATCCGTTCCATGGTCCCGCAGGGAAATCCAGACAATTTGCTTATGATTCTTAGCTACTTCTTAAATTTTAGCTCTTAGAAGCTACAACTAGCTCAAACACATCTTTTTCTCTTACCCAAGGCCCGATAAAGTACCTTAAACAGAGCCCCATTCAATACATCTTGGTTGACTAAACCAATAAATGTACCTTCCCAGCTCCAAAGAACTTCGCTTTCAGCCAGCACTGAACCATTCTGAAACTCCAAGGCCCCACAGGCCCCTGAAATGCAAGCAGGAATTACCTTTCGGACCATTTGTACAAAGTCCTTGGAGTTCTGAGGTGACAGGCCCTGAAGCTGGCAGGTACACGCTTCAAGGGAAGATGCGTGGGCCACAATCAGGATGTTATTTCCTGGGGGCAAAAAAGCAAGGACTGAAAAGACTGTTTCTATCAAGACATATGTAAACCTTGTAAGTACTGAAGCCAAGTGTTCCAGGGAGAGGCAAACATTCTCAAGAAGGAGACAATTCGGCCAAGCAATATTTTGAAAATGCTTTGTATTGTTAAGGCAGCCTAATGTCATTAAAAACAAAAAACAAACAAAAACAACAAAAAAACCCAACAACAAACCTACTTTTAATCTTAAAGTAATTAGAGTCACAGGAGGTAACAAATATGTATTTTACGTATTAAATATACATGTGTATATTTTATATATACTATATATACATATTATGTACTATGTATATACATATACATACATATATATACAATATGTACCTTGCATATATACTATACACACACACACTAGGTAGGTCCCATGCACCCTTCACACAGCCTCTCTGATAGTAACATCTTGCCTAAGGTACACTATCAAAACTAGGAAACAAACACTGGTATAATCCACATAGCCTATTCAGATTTCACCAGCTTTAGCCAAATCTATCACATGTGGAGCTTTTGGGAACCATCACCTCAATCAAGATACAAAACTGTTCTATGTCTACAGGGCTCTCTGCTATTACTTCTAATATATTATAGTTTTTGATGTTGCCATTGTAGAGCTGTGAGCACTTGAGACTTTCTGGTTGATAGAACATGCTGAGTTTCTTTGCAGTGGGGATGGGTGGTACCACAGGGGTGGTCATGAAGTGAGTTGGCTTACAAGTGATAACTGAAAGGTGGGAACCATCCACGATACTGTTGACCAGGGCTACCCACTGTTAACATTCTGGTGTATGTAAATCCAGCCTTTGCTCTATGAAGATAAATATTTTAACTTTTAGTGGGGGATGGGAATGTGCAGACTCTTTTGTAATCTGCCCTTTTTACTACAAATATTACAGTCCTACATATCATTAAATATTTGAGTTCAATGATTATAAAATTCAGTGGCAGACTTGAGTCGTACAGCACACTGCTCTTGGTTGGTGGTAGTAGTGACGGTAGGTGTATTTGTGTCGGTGTGTTTGTGTGTGCGTGTCCATGTTCCTGGATCAAATTATAGGCAAAACAGTGTTATGGTAAAGAATTTCTGGAAACTGTAATAGGGAACCTCCTTCAGAGAGTGGAAGATAAATAGCTGAAATGCAGAATTCTGTTATTTCATAGAGTAACTAAGTCTGATGTATTTCCATGGAATATCTACCATTTGAGGTACTCAAGAGAATAGTACAAATTTAACATGAAAGTATCTATAAGAGAGTCTGGAAGTATTTTTCTTTCCTACTAAGCAAGTTTGTCAAAGCACGCTGAACCATCTTGAATAGCTGATTAACCGTGGTGGAAAAATGATCACAGATTTAACTATGGAGTCCAAAATAATACCTACCTTTACTTTTACATTCACTTATTATTTCCTTTGTTACTTGGAAACTTCTACTGATATAGGTGTCATAGGATTCTGAAACCACTAATTTGCTGACTGGAATGTGAGGTCTGCAATAGAAAAATGAACAAAGGCATTGAAAACATTTTGATCCCAAGACAAAGCAACTGACATTACTCTAAGTTTTATTTCAAGACCTTTCTAAAGTTCCCATATTTCTGTTTATCCATTTCCCTAGAAAGGATGGAGGCATAGGGAAGAGTATTTCAACTATGTAGAAGTGGGGTCCAAATATGCAGAATGTACAGAAATAAAGGCCATGTGTGCATGGTGTCAAAGTGACCAGCTGAAAAATGAAACATTCAGTTCAGGTTTCCCTTGCAGGATAACTCATAGCAGTTTGACTAATTTTACTGACAGTCCCAGGTCACATAAATAAGAGGAAGCAAAGCAGAGGTTAGATCTCTTTATCTATTTAAATCACCAGAGATTTCCCAAGCCTCCCTTTAGTAGGCTTGCACATGATAAGCAGTAAGGATAAGTTTTACTTAATCTTTTCCCAGTTTTATTGGGATTTCATTGATGTATAACATGGTGTAAGTTTAAGGGTATACAATGTATTGATTTGATACATTGCAAAATGATGACCACCATAGTCTTAGCTAACCACCTCCATTATGTCACGTAATTACCATTTTCTTTTTGGTGGTCAGAACATTTAAGCTTTACTCAGCAACTTTCAAGAATATAATACAGTATTGTTAACTATAATCACAGTGCTGTACATTAGATCCCCAGAACGTATTCAGCTTTTAACTGTAAGTTTGTACCCCTTTGACCAGTCTCTCCCTATTTCCCCCTCCCCACGGTCCCATGGGTGTCCATGCTACTCTACTGTCTGTTTCTCTGAGCTTGGCTTTTTTAGATTCCACATATAGTGATATTATATGGAGATATCTCTGTGAGATCTTGTTTTCATTTCCTTTGGATATATCCCAGAAGTGGGATTGCTGGATCATATGGTAGTTCTATTTTTAATTTTTTGTGGACCCTCCATAGTGTTTCCATAATGGTTGTACCAGTTTACATTCCCACCAACGGTGCACAAGGATCCCTTTTCTCAATAGAACTACCACATGACCCACTACTGGGCCTATACCCTGAGAAAACCATAATTCAAAAAGAGACATGTGGGCTTCCCTGGTGGTGCAGTGGTTAAGAATCTGCCTGCCAATGCAGGGGACATGGGTTTGAGCCCTGGTCCAGGAAGATCCCACATGCCACGGAGCAACTAAGCCCATGCGCCACAACTACTGAGCCTGCGCTCTAGAGCTTGTGAGCCACAACTACTGAGCCTGCATGCTGCAACTACTGAGCCCGCATGCTGCAACTACTGAAGCCCGCGTGCCTAGAGCCCATGCTCTGCAACAAGAGAAGCCACCGCCATGAGAAGCCTGCGCACCGTAACCAAGAGTAGCCCCTGCTCGCCGCAACTAGAGAAAGCCCGCACGCAGCAACGAAGACCCAACAGAGCCAAAGATAAATAAATAAAATAAATTAAAAAAAAAAAAAAAAGATCTTGCTGTGATTTACGTCAAAGAGTGATCTGCCTATGTTCTTCTCTAAGAGTTTTATAGTGTCCGGCCTTACATTTAGGTCTTTGATCCATTTTGAGTTTATTTTTGTGCACAATTGACTTCTGTATGTTGACTCTGTATCCTGCAACTTTGCTGAATTTGTTGATTAGTTCTGACAGTTCTAGGATTTTCTGAGTCTTTAGGATTTCCTATATATAAGATCACGTCATCTGCAAACAAAGAGAGTTTCACTTCTTCTTTTCCAATTTGGATGCCTTTTATTTATTTATTTATCTTGCCCAACTGCTCTGGCTAGAACTTCCAGAACTATGTTGAATAGCAGTGGTGAGAGTGGCCATGCTTGTCTTGTTCCTGATCTTAGAGGAAAAGCTTTCAACCTTTCACCATTGAGTATGATGTTAGCTGTGGGCTTGCCATAAATTGCCTTTATTATGTTTAGATATGTTCCTTCTATACCCAATCTGGTGAACAATTTTTATCACGAAGAGGATGGTGTATATTGTCAAATGCTTTTTCTGCATCTACTGAGATGATCATATAATTTTTATCATCTTTTTTTCTACTAATGTGGAGTATCACATTTATTGATTTTTGTATGTTGCACCATCCTTGCATCCCAGGGATAAATCCCACTTGGTATATGATCCTTTTGATGTGCTGTTGAATTTGGTTTGCTAATATTTTGTTGAGAATATTGGCCTGTAGTCCTCTTTTCTTGTAGTATTCTTATCTGGCTTTGGTATCAGGGTAATGCTGGTCTCATAAAATGAAATGGGGAGTTGTAAGGATAGATTTTTAAAGGAGATATTAGGTCCATTGGATTTGTGAGCTAATAACGCTTCACCAGCCTTTCCTTTTCTTTCTTAGTTTGAACACAGACCACATAAAGACCACAGACCACAACTTCTCCTGGCAGTTGGAGAAGTACAGGGAACATAAAGATGAAGAAAACCCAATTTCTATGTTTGAGGAGCTCTCTGTGTGTGGTTGGGGTGAGTAAGCTATTGATGTAAATGATAATTATGACACGATGTACAAACGCATATAAGAGGATGGTCAAAGCAGGGCCCTCCGATCCTGGTGACCCTGAATGTCTTCAATCCCGGTCACTTCCGTCTGCTTCCACCTTCCTTTGCTATTTAGTTTTCTGGTCTATGAGATGTTTACCTTGTTTTTGAGTACAACTATGTCATATTTTCTATTTTCTTATTTTGTCTTTCATTGTTGGTATTTATTGCATGCAGGTGCTAGTGAGTTCTCAAAGTGAATTCTCATGGCATCTGCATCAGAATACATTGCTATTGCTGCTGCTGCTAAGATTTACTGAGAGGTTCCCATGTGTCAGGCTCTGCGCAAAGCACCCTACTTGCGTTCTTTGAACATAGCCCACCTAGCAACGCTTTTGCAAATTCTGAGTGTATGGATGACAAAACTAAGGCTTAGAAAGGCTACAGCTGACTTGCCTTTGCTTACATCATTAGCAACTCTTAGAGCCCGGATTTGAACCTGTGTCTGAGATTAATACCTATAAAGTTATCCTTCACCCTGGATGGCTTCTGACAGTGCCCTCCCCAAAGCTGCCCTTCTGTGCACTTGGGTTTACTGTCTGGAGAGGAAGGATGCTGTTCCATTTGAAGGTAACTTGCCTTCATCTAAATAACATTCTCTCTGCAAGCATACTATTTCTCCTAGGAAACAACCTTCTTTCTGAATCTTACAACACCCCGGGTGATAGGGAGAAACATGAATCCCCACTCATTAGGGATGTGCCTCGTTGTTCTGGAGCAAACCCTTTCTTCCCATCCCTACTTCTCATCCAGTTCCATTACCATTTACATCACCTGGTTTCCCAGGACCCCTCCCCCAACACACACACATACACACTGTGACAAAAGGCCTCTTTGTTTGGTTCAGGGAGTCACTGCAAGGGTGAAACCACACTGTAATGTACAAGATTTGTGTAAGTGAAGAGTTGGTAGATGCTAGAATCCAGTTCCTCCTGATCAGTTCTTGCCTTGAAGTGGAACCTATGAATGGCTTGCATGTTTGAACGAGCCCTGAAGGGGACGGGACAGTCAAAGCTCTCTCACTCCTGTCAGCTGCATCCTGCTTCTAGCCGCACCTGCAGGACCCCTGTACTATTCTGGGACTCAGGTGGGCCTCCAACCACCAACTAGACCTGGAACCCAGAGCTCTGGGTACACAGGTAGTACCCTTGGAATAGTATTCTCCCGTGTATACTCTCCTCTCCCCAGCCTACTTTGGTCCAGACTATAGAGCAGGCTTCTGCCCTGAGTCCCACACCAAAGTTTGATTTGTTGTCTCTCTAATACTCCAGATCCATGGCTCCCCCATCCCCTTTTCCCTGCCTCCCCCAGTCAGGGTCCTGTTCTGAAGCCTCATCCAACTGGTGTGTATTTTGTTTTTTCTGCCTTGCTCCTTCTCTCCTAGCTCCACTGGGGCTGCTTTCTACACCCAGCCCCCAGGATGGGTCTTGTTGCCCGTGGCTGACGCTTGGATATTGGTCACCAGCCTAAATCCACCTTCCGGCCCCTCCTCCCTCCTGTTCAAGGCGACAGGGAGGGATCTATGAGCAGTGCTTGCTTGACTTATAATACCCTGCTTATCGGTTCTTGCCCCTCTGCACATCACCATGTTTCTTCAATCATTTGGGCACCACTACTTGCTTCACAAGCCCTGCTCACTTGACATAATTAATTTCAGAGTGAATTTGACTCTAGGGGTTGTGCCTCTCACATGCTTGATGGGTGAATTTCACGACTGATTTATAGAATTAGAGGCTTAATCTCACCACCACCACCACCCCCAACACAAAATGGTTGAATAGAACTTTGATTTTTTGTAGAGGAGAAGGAAATCTGGAATATGAACCGCGTCCTGACCCCCAGGTTCCTGGCATTCATCCTTCTGTTCATACTACTGGTGGGGTGTGTGTCTGTGTGTGCATTGAAGGGCTCAGGTAGAATGAGTCTGGGGACCTTTGTAAATAGCTTGGGAAGAATTGCAGGATGCACTTAAGGGGGAATCTGAAGGCATAGTTGGCCTGGGTGGGGCTGGGTGGTAGGTGAGGAAAGTCATTTTACCAATGTTGGCAGTAACTTTTTCTCTTTCCAGGGCAGAGGGGTGATGGCTGTTGGCATGGGGACAATAATTTATTGCTGCTTCCCAAGGAACAGAAAAACAGTGGCCATAGAGTAGATAGGACAAACTGTGAATTATTTCAGTAGGGGATCCGATTGATTGATTTAATCTTATTTTTGAGGAATGCTCATTCCTTTAAGGCAAGAAGTAGCACACATTAATTAATTAATGGGGTTATCTGAGGTCTTATTTGCAGAGCCAAAAATTAGTATGGAAGAAAAGATATTCTCTCCTACCTTAGCCAGAAACTCACGTTGCTTCGTTTGAGGTTTGTGTAGGTATTTGAAATGAAAGGTCAAGGGATAGCACAAGGAAGAAAGTTTTGCTTATATTGGTCACTTGTTCCAAACTCTGTTTTAAGAAATGCATTTAATTCCCCACTGTAATGGTTGTGAATATCTGTCCTCTTCAAAGACATTTTACAAATGTCTAGGTGGATTTTTCTTTCTTTTTTTAACGCTCAACCTAAAACTTTATTGCACACTGACAAGATAATCAGATATATTTTAAACACTTAATAAGAACAACTAACAAACAAAAATATTTAAACCAAATACAGGGGTTAGAGAGAAAAATATCATCGCTTACTAAAAATATTTAAAATAAATATTGCTATAAAGAACACAAAAAGCATTTTTTTATCATGTCACTAAGAAGCTCTGAGTGGATTTTTGATGGTTAATGTAACTATGTTACAATCTACAAACACTTCTAATAATAGTCTAATGGAGAAAGCAAAGGACTACTATAAAGCAGATTACACAGTGTTTGGCACACAGAGAATGATCAATAAAGGTTAGTTATTATTATTGTCAGATGTGTCCACTACATGTATAACTAACTTTAGGCAGGCCACAGAACTCTCTCATCTATGAAAGTGGCTTGCCTCCATCCTGGGGTTATAGCAATAATGAATGAACATAATTAAAAATGCTCTGAAAAATCGAAAGCGACAATCCAAGGCAAGACACCGTCATTTCCCTTATTTCCCAACAGGCTTCTGAACTGCTTTATCATTAGCTGGTGTGTGCTCCTGGCATGCGAAGTGGTTTTATTATTCACTGAAATCAATGTAGTAAAGTCAGAAAACCCTAGTGCGTGTGACGGGAGACACACCCCACACCAATGCCAAATACAAGGGAATGCTGGCTTTCTCCAGTTTTTTTTTTTTTTTTTTTAAATCATAGCTTGACTTCCACCAATATGGATAACTGGCCGTGGGCTACATCTGGTCCTTCATCTCCTTAATTAGCCTGGCCTGGTGGAGAAGAGTATTTCCACATTGGCCTCAGGAAACAGCGGTTTCAGAGGGTTACCTGTAGGTTGTATCAACACTCAGGTTGGCTGCAGCTAACTCTGATGGAGGTATCCACGCAGGTAATGTGTTCCCAGCAACCCATTTTGTCCACTCAAATAAACCAGGCTCTACGCGGATCTTCAAGTGATTTTCTTGTTGTAAACCTTAGAGGGAAAATAAAATGAAGATGAAGGAAGTATTACTATGTTCTCAGTGGAAAAGTAAATTAGAGGCCAAATTGTTACAAAAATGCTCATAAATCTTCTATTCTCTTTCCTATCAGATGCTATATATAGCTTAAGGAAGGTAAAAGCATGCAGGTTTGGACAAGGGTTTTTAATTTTTGTGTTATAAACACGTGAGTTTAATATTCTGGCCACATCACCAGGATGTATGCTGGCTTTAAATGGTATCTGATTAAAGAAAAAGTCATTATCCATATAATTTATTACAGTTCTGTGACTACTATAATTCCTCTTTCTAAAGTAGGTTCCAAGATGTTCTTACCAAGAAACTTCAGAAATTCTTAGCATCCACTATTTTACAATAGCTTACATTGTATTTGCGTATCATATACATTGTTCATTTTCTCTACTAGAAAATCCAGTGTTGAATATTTACCAATGCCAGTGCACAAGTCCTGTGTTTTGTGATTGTGTAATTGTCCTCAGGGTGGGACCTGTCCCTGTTTAACTCTTTGTATTGCATTTAGCCCAGTTTTTCCTTGCAAATGTGATAGATAATGCATTTGAATACATAGATGCATTCTGGCTTACTTAAGGTTAACGAATAGAAGTCTCAAATGTAGTGTAATTTCCTTGTTGGCTCAGCTTTTTCTGGCTTGTTTGTTTGTTTGGTATAAGTAAACAGTCAACCCTGTTTCTCCTAGTTTTCCTTCCAGTGAAATGAGAATGGAGATTCCTGTAACACAAGCTTCCACGGATTTTAGGGTAGAAGCTGAATATCTTTATAACAATGGTACTTTTGAATTTATTCCAATTAACTAAAGAAACAAGGGTGATTTAGATTTGCAGACACCTAGGAGCACCGTTCCCTGTTGTAAAGAGGCAAACAGAGCAGAGTGGGAGGAAACAAAGAAAAAAAACAAAAAAGGATCACGCTCTGTAGGCTCTAAATTACTGCCAGAGAACAATATTTTACAAGCCTCTAATTCATCGAAGAGAGCTTTACATTTTCAAGAAAAACATTATGTGTATATTCTCTTGATCTCACTTCTGCTGCCAGAGTATGATTTGGGGACTTTTGCAAAGTCATCTTCCAAAAGAATCCTTGCTAAACATTTCAAATTCAAGGCTTTCAACTAGCTAATGTCTCCTGAGTAGGATAATTTGTGTCAGGTTGCCTGGAGACGGAGGTACGGACTAGCTGACCTTTATCAAGTCTTACCTTTCAAGATGTTGTACGCAGTCTGGACACAGCGCAGGGACGGGGAGCAATAGACATGGTCAATGATGGTGTTACTCTCTAATAAGGCTTCACCTGCAAAGGAAGCCAGAGAAGAATCAATCCGATGATTTATGAAGCCTCAACTTGACTCTCAGTGTTGGAGAGGGTGCCAGACAGACCCTGCAAACCTCTCTTTCCAGGTGGGTGCTCACATAGGGCCAGCAGTTTCAGTCTCATTTTCAACAACTCTCCTGACCAGTGTTTCTATGAAAAGACCAAGGGACACACCCTTCTTGTCTGTTTTCTTTCTCTCTCTCTGGTCCTAACAAGCAGTAAAATGCCTGTTTTTCTCTCCTGGATAAAGTCTGAATGCCTTAACATGGTGGTCAAGGTCTTCCACGAACTTGTCTGTCTCCATCCTGCCAGCCTTGTCTCTCGCCCTGCTCACAGTCGATGCTCTAGAAACAAGACAGCTTGTTTCCTCCATACTCTGGATGCTGCTTCTCACGTCTATGACTTGATGTTGATCCTCCCACTGAGATGCCGTCCCACCTTCCTGCTAAGTTCTACTCTATTCTCCTCTTATGTCTTCTTTTGTACTCCCATGATACTTTGTACATAGTTCTATTCTTGAGTAACAAGAATACTCTATATTATTTATCCACTTACAAGCTTCGCTGAGGGTGGGGACTCACGCTTAGGTCCCCAGTACCTAGCATGGTGCCTTGCACAAGGTAAGTGATCAACTGATGTGTGTTAAATGATTGAACAGGACAAGGCAGCTGGCTCTGTGTGGCAGGTATGGACTAGACCTGCAAAGAACTGAGCATCTTGGAGACTGGCTGGCCTCTATATTTTCAGCCACCCCTGGGTTGCCTTCTCCTCATCCTTGTGCTAGAAGCTGACCTGTCTGCCGCACCAAGCCTGACCTTGCCCCATCACTGGACCATCTGCCCCTTGATAGGGATCACACCTTGTTCACTTTGGCAAACCAACCCAGTGCCCTGAACCTAATGGTTACGTAATAAATCCCTTTTGAATTGAGGAAATATAGCACTTGTAGGAAAGCCCTAGGCAGCATTCTGGCATACCCACTGGAGCCAGTCTTTGGAAGAAGTAGCCAGGAAAGGCTGTGTGATCACTCCAGGACACTTACTTACCCACGAGTCTTGCTTGCATACATCCAAACACGGTGATTGGAGCATCTTTCTCGTAATCTCGGAAACCACCACTCCGCTGAGGTAAGCTATGAGGCATGTTCAGGTTAGTGCGTATGTAGCGACCTGGAAAGAAAAGTCAGGCCAAGGCGACATGAGTTTCTTATTTCCTTAGGGCTTCCATTGCTGGTCCTGCCAGCCCCTCCACTTCCATTCCTTTTCGGCCACAGAGACTGAACTGAGCTCTCTAGAAAATATTGAAGCTGACCTCCTCCTTTAGTAGTGTGTCTTGGAATCCACGCTTCCATTCCACTGACGAAAGTGACAAGAGATAGTTTTTAAGTGAAAGTAACAACCAGACACCCTAAAGCAGGTAGGATTCTCTGATGTGCAAGCCTCCCTATTCTTAAACATGCCACCCAAATGAAAATGGAAACAAAATGAGCTAGGGTGACTTACTAGAGGGAGGTCTGGTCATGGAATCAAGACACCTGTCTCTGCCTCTGACTTTGCCATGTGGCTGTGGGGCGAGACATCTGCCTTTTTTGGTCCATGGTATCCCCGTTTATAGAATGGGGGCAAGAACACTTCTCTCTCCCCTAACACTCCAGACAATCAGGAAGGACTTACAATGTAACAGATGACAGGCATTTTCTACAGCACAAGTAACCATAAACGACTCCATCTAGATAAAAGTAGCTTGACTCTGCCCCCTAGAGGCCGTGATAGGTATGCCAATGCTGAACAGGCCCACCGATTACTGACCTTTGGCGTCGAAGCACTGGGAGAGCCAGTACTTCCCAAAAACTACATCCATCCTCTCACCGTGCCGACACACAAAGAGGCATCTCTTTTGAGGGCCAGGCTGGCTGCTGATCCTCAGAGGCTGCAGAGAAAGAAAGGCTATAAGTGGGGAAGCACACAAGAAAGTAGACACGTCTCAGAGCTGGGTGCCAGGTGAGCTGGGCTCTAGAGCAAGTTTCACTAATGCTTGATTGGGATAAGCCCCTTCACTACCTTGGATTTAGGTTGGCCTGTCTATAAGATGGGGGTGGTAAGCCTCAATGACTGACCTCGCAAGTTATTTTGAGGCTCAGATGAGATGCCTTGAAGGTGCTTTGCAAAATAAGAAGGGCTATGAAAATGGTTTTATTGTTACTGCCGCTGCTGTTGGTAGGATTAGTATCTGGCCAATACTGAAACACGAAGACCACCCGAGATACAGCTCAGAGGCAAAACTAGCCAGTATGGAAAGACAGCCATCTAGCGGGACAGCTCCTTCCCCGCACGAGATGCTTCATCAACTTCCTCAGGGAGCGAGGACTTTTATCACCACAAATACATCTGCCTCATCTCCACCGTGTGGTGGTCCGAAGTCTACTCCGGCCAGGAGGTCCCGCTTTGCCTATTCTAATCGCAGGTTAGGCTCTGTTGTCTGGCTGCACGCAAGACGGTGTTCCCAGAAGTGGCTCGGGGAGGGCAGTTGCTACCTCTGGGTGATGAAATTGGCAAGTCTAGTCAAAGCCTTGTCCAAACGGCTCTGGTTTCTATAACTACTGCGTGGATCCTTACAGATGTTTCTATGTTCCTTCTTTCTGATGGAGTCAGCTGTTCCCAGCTTCCTCAGTGCTGCCAGCTCCTACTGGCTTCACATTTGCCAATACAGTACGTACACTTTACAAACTCCTCCATTCTGTAACCTTTCTGGCATATATCGGACATACATTGAGCATTCACTATGTGCCCGGAACTGTGCTAAGAACCGTATCCTTATTTCCTTTAATCTTCACAATGGCCTGTAAAATAGATTAGATACGGTTGACCCTTGAACAACTTGGGTTTGAACCGTGCAGGTCCAACTAATACACAGATTTTTTTCCCAAAAGTAAATACTACAATAAAATCCGCAGCGTGTTGAATCTGAGGATGCAGACCCGTGGATATGTAGGAACCAGACTGGGTAGGTGGAAGGCCAGTTGTAAGTTGCAAGTGGATTTTCCACTGTATGGAGCATGGAGGGTCGGCATTCCTAACCCCCGCGTTGTTCAAGGCTCAACTGTGTTACTGCTTTACAGATAACACGTCATCCTCTCTGCAGAGCAGCCTTCCTTACCAGCCTAGACCCAGATGCTGGTGGTCACTGTCAGCACCACCCATCTGACTCTTCCTAGCCTGAAATTCGTATATATCTTTTAGGCTCTTGTGCCCTGAGAGATAGGTAACCCTTTGGGGGCAGCAAGGGCAAGGCCTCATCCTTAGTAAAAAGGTGCTCAGTGAATCCTGAGCAGAGTTGAGGAGGTGGCCCTGACAGTCAGCCTTACCTGGGTGGGCTGGCAGATGATGGTCAGGGGCGTCGTGTCCCCCAGGCCCTGGTCGTCATACTGCCGCCTCTCCAGGATGCCATCCCCAAATGAGAGCGCGTTGGAAGATGATGTATTTAAGATCGAGTAAGAACTGCAGAGGAAGACAAGGAAGATGTTAACTGCTTTGGCCAGAAGTCATCAGCACTTCATCCCTGGGCTCAACGGGACTGTGGGAATGAGTAGGAAACACTCCCTGGGGCAGTGCAAAGGTTGGGAAAGCTGAGCAGGGGGCATCCCATGCTTGCAGAGGAACATCTTTTTAAAAAATTGTTTATCGAAGTATAATTAACTAACGATATTATACTAGTTTCAAGTGTACAACATAGTGATTTGATATTTTTATAAGGAACATCCTGTTTCATACTGAAGTCTTGCAGTTAATAAATTAGTGGTGGATGGATTTCTGTACTTGGAACAGATGCGTTCATCCCTCTGGGCAGGGATGGGGCCTGTGATTCTGTGCTTGCTTATTAGGATGCCACAGGCGTGGCTGGCACCCAAAGCATGCTGCAGAATAATGAGGTATCAATTTTGTACCATTGTTTCCAGCTCTTTTTTCTGGCTCAAAGAAATAAACAATTCCTGTTGCCTTTCATCTTTTCCATGGTGATTTCCATCTGAACTGACAAATGAGAGGGAGGATTTTGACCGTCTCCACCACTTTGCCTGTGGCTCCTAATGGTCAAGGAAACCTTTGCCCATTACCCCCTACTCTACCTCCTTCCATTTCCAAACCCCTCCCCCATCTCAATCATACCTCCAACAAGATGATTAAATACAGCATTTTTCCAGAGGAGACCATTCTCACCAGATGTGTAGAGCTTTGAGCCAAGAGCTCTCATTTCTGGATGTAACACTGTAACTACAGAAGCCCCAAAAGAGGTCTTGCTGAAAGACACGCAGCAAATCATGCTGTGTTTAAATTACTTTGATTAGTAAGGCCTCCAAAAAGCTTTATCTAATAAACACTGCAACTCAACTATGGTGTTAGGCAAATCCAACAGACAGCTCCTGCTGCATCACTGGGCAGCGTCAAGGGAGAGCATTTAAATTTTAGATTTCTTGCTTCTTTACAACTAGGGTAAAGTTCCATATGTATAGAACAGCACTGAATCTAAAACAGCCATTAGCTTTATGGTTATGTTTTAATTTTTTGGGGTTATTTCTAAGGAAATCTTGTGCCATTCACACAGTCTAATAGGCTGGTTGTTTTCCTTTATTTTAAACTGAGACCCTCCCAAACATCACACAGTTAAAGAAAATTCAGTTTCACTGTCTGATTCATCAAAGCTTCAGGACCTGAGATGTCTGGATATATGGAATCATCCTGACATCTTGCTTGTACATGTTCCCTAATTTCTTTACTTTATTACAGCTGTGAAGACACTGATAGAATCCCTTCTCTCTCTCCTTCAGCTCAGCCGGCAGCGAGACTGCCAGCCTCCTTCTCTTCTCAACTGTCACTGTAATCAAAGGCCCTGACTCACTGAGGCAGTTTGGGGCCATCAGTTCCAGTAAGACAATAGTCAGATGCTTCATGTTGAGTGCAGAGTAGGGAGAAAGCTGCACCTGACGCCTGGAACATCTTCTCAAGCATCGGGGAGACACTGGCACCTCCCTAGGACACATCAGGGCTGTGTGTCAGCCGAGAAGGACCGGCCAGCTTACCCCAATTTAGAGGACACGGTGGGGCTTTGACCAATTGATACATATCTGGAGATACTCAGAACCAGGCAGGGTGCTCTAATAAGGGTGGTAGGAAAATATTTCCTTAGGAGGGACTCGGAAAACTGAGGACAGGGGAGGAAGAGTTGGGAAGGGCTGCTGACCCCAAGTCCCTACTTGTTGCTTGAATCCCCTCCGCAACTTCCCATCAAGTCGGCCAGGTCATGCTTGAGGACCCCGTGGCTCTCCCTCCCCCAGGCTACCTGTCATTAGGGGTGAAACAAGGCTGTCTTATAGCAGCTGGGCCCTGCCTCTCTGAGTCATTTCCACTTCTGGGGTTAATTAGGAAAGTGCAGTTCTTCTATAGGATCGCTTTTGTGGAAGAGACATTTGATTTGACAAGCATGTAAGAGAGGACTAGAAAAGACAAGTTAGAAGAAAAAAATAACCATAAAGCTAATGGCTCTTGTAGATTCAGTGCTGTTTTATACACGGCACTGATCCACATAAAGCTAAGTCCTTTACAGCAGTGTTCACACACGCCTGTAAGGGAAATGCAATTATTATCTCCATTTCATAGATTAGCAAACTGAGGCTCAGAGAGGTCATGTTAGTTGGCCAAGGTCACACAGCTGGTGAGTGGGAGAGTCAGGATTTGAATCTAAGACTACTGGAATAAAAACTCAAATTCTTAATTACAATGTCCTAACACCTAGTATATTAGTATTTCCCCCACTCTCAGCCGGGTTGGCTGTGGCAGCTGACAGTGAAATTTCAGACATGGTTCCCAGGGAAATAACATCACTAGTAATCTCTCAAAATAAAGGGAGATGACACACAGACCTCCCTGGGATCCATGGACTGAGGTCACCGAGGATCCCCCCAGTTTCAGCTGAGCTCTAACTTGGGCAAGAGTGGGTTTAGATGCACAGATCTGAGCCGGGTCAGCAGAACTTCTCCCACATACTCTTCCCACAGGGAGCCCTACTTTTAAGAATGTGATCTGGGAGCTGTATATCATCAAATAATCTTTTGACTCTCCGTTTCTTCACGTATGCTTCGCTTGTTTTTTTTTTTTTTTTTTTACAGAGATAAAACGGTGACTTTGGAAACCCAACTTAGAAACATTGCTGAAAAAGCAAAGGTCTGGGGGGACTTCCCTGGTGGTCCAGTGGCTAAGACTCCGTGCTCCCAGTGCAGGGGGGCCCGGGTTCAATCCCCGGTCAGGGAGCTAGATCCCACGTGCCATAACTAAGACCTGGCACAGCCAAATAAATACATAAATACTTAAAAAAAAAAAAAAAAAGCAAAGGTCTCGGGAACACGAGGCAGCTTTGACCTTCCAATTTGTGCCCCCAAATGCTGGATGTTCATTGGGTGGGGGTGGGGATGGGATGGGGAAGGAAGAGGAAGGGTTGCTGGGGAGGCAGTTATCAAGGAAGAAGATATTCCTTCCCATCTCTGGGTTTGTGGTTTATCTGCTTGCTGCTAACCAGGGTAGGGGACCGTCTTTTCTTTTCTCCCTTCAGGCAAAACACTCACTGAAATTGCCCGTCTCTGTTATTACTGTCATACAAGAGAAGCAGTGTTACACACCGTGCAGCTGGTGCTCAGAGCTTCCGGCGCTCAGTCACGTTGGCACATGGCAAGAACAAGAGGGAGAAAAACAAACCGGCATGCACACCCTGGCCAGATGCCCGAGTGCACCAGGGAAGGGCTGGCTTTGAACTTCTCCGATTAAGAAACATAAAAGAGGAACAAAAGGCACCTCTCTCTCAAGACAAAGCTGGTCATACAACACAGGTCACTCTCAACATGGGACCAGGTTGGTTTGGGGGCAAAGCAGGAGTGAGGGATGGGTGGAACGCTATCACTCTACAGAAAACTTGGGTGGGGAAGGGACCGCTTGCCTTTCTAAGGCTCTGGCAGTTGCCCATTGCCACAGAAATGGTCTCTGTCATCTAGGCATTCACATGCCAAGTCTCAGGACTTGCTCAGGGTCACGTCACGGTGAGGGGCGGTTAGGTTTCCTGACCCTTGCAAATCCTTTCACTACTGGTCTGGCTGGCATAGTGGGAATCTGTCCTGCTTCTCTGGGGAGTCAGACCCTTCTGTGCAATGACCCAAGAAAGAGTGGACAGAAGCCCCAAAGCCATAAAGACTCAGTGCTGGGATGACCCACACTGAGGCCAGAAGAGATGGTCCCCCAAGCAGCCTCAGTTTAGTCTCCAGTCAGGAACTCAGACAGATGTTACATCCAATGGGGCAGGCAGAGTGAAGCAGGGCAGGCCATCTCCCATTTTTCTCATGCCCCAGCTCAGCCCTTCCCTGAAAGTCTGGAACCAATAGGGCTTTCTTCCCCCTCGGACTTCATTTACTGCTACTGCTGCCCTGCCTGTCCAGGATCAAGTCCGTTTCCCTGCCACCTCCTCGAAGTCCGCAATGTTCTTTGAAAAGCAGCAGGCAAAGAACTTAGCATCTGCTTACCCATGAAATATCCAGGTGCTGCACTCGTCAGCCTTGGTGATGTAGTTCTCAGGCAGGAGTCCGGAGCAGCCTGTGGTTAGGGATGTGCCGTAGATCCAGCCCTCGCTGGTGCTGGTCTGCTCCATGGGCGACATGAAGATGAAGTCCCCAGGGACCAGCTCCAGCTCATCGTCGTTCTGCGGGGTGTAGGGGTAGATCACCTGTAACGTCTGAAAAAGGAGGAGAGGGATGCGTGAGGCCCACGTCTGACCCGTTCTTCTGAGCACCTCCAGGGCCGGTCTGTGTGCTCTGCTCTAACAGGGCACATGTCCAGAAGCTGACATTGACAGGTGCCCCTGGGGTCTGCAGGCTCTGAGGAGATCTGGATTCAGATCAGAAGGCGTTTCTTCTCTTTTCAGGGTACTGTGAGTATGTGCTGGTGCTCCTGGCTGTTTCCAGACTTTCCTTCAGGCATGTCTTTGCTTCAAAAGATACGGTTTTTAGAAATTCATCTGTAAACCTGTAGGCTCTCCAGTAAACTTCTATACAAACAGGGTTGGACCTAGTTTTCTCTGCTCCGTCTGCCAGGGTAGGTGCCAAAGTAGACCCTGGAAATGCAACTCATGGGAAGGGAGTCTTCCATGCAGATGTCACTGATGCCCAGATGGAGAGACTCCCCTGGGAAGGCTTTGGGAATGAAGTGTTCTCCTTTCCACGTAACTCAGCGGCTTAAACAAGACTTGGTCCCTGCCTTCAAGAAGCTTTCTTTAGGGCTTCCCTGGTGGCGCAGTGGTTAAGAATCCTCCTGCCAATGCAGGGGGCACGGGTTCGAGCCCTGGTCCAGGAAGATCCCACATGCCGCGGAGCAACTAAGCCCGTGCGCCACAACTACTGAGCCCACGTGCCACAACTACTGAAGCCTGTGCACCTAGAGCCCGTGTTCTGCAAGAGAAGCCACCGCAATGAGAAGCCCGTGCACCACAACGAAGACCCAACGCAGTGAAAAATAAATAAAATAAATAAATTAAAAAAAAAAAAGCTTTCTTTAAACCTCCATT
This sequence comes from Balaenoptera musculus, assembly GCF_009873245.2. NCBI lineage: Eukaryota > Metazoa > Chordata > Mammalia > Artiodactyla > Balaenopteridae > Balaenoptera > Balaenoptera musculus. The sequence goes on from NC_045792.1 coordinate 10,303,737, forward strand.
TTTAACAAAGGCCTGGAAAGAAAAATATCTTTCACAGCCATCAGTGTGTCATGTCTGTAACCAGCTTTTGTCAGTGAACAGATGGAGACCACGTGTTCCTTCTTTGGGCTCAGAAAAAGCCCCCAGGGCCAACCTCAGGCTATGCCACTTGGCTGATTTATTCCACTTTTTGCCTCCTTTTGTGGTATATAGAAACATCACAGGCATAGGCATGAAGATACTTCGGAAAACATTTATTTTACTACATTTTTGTTAACAGCAGGAGACCTCAATAGTAAGGAAAATATTTTCTGTGTTTCACAAGGGCTAAGAGGGGCTGTTTTATCAGCTTTTCCTTTGATCTTGAAGCTACTAGTGGCAGGCAAAATATTCTGGTTCCCACGTACAGGTTTTTAACTTTGGCCTCTGTTTTCTCATCTGTCAAATGCTACCTGGACTGTAAAAGTTAAATGAGACAACCTAAGAAAACTCCTGAGGACTCTGGTACACAGGAGGAGCATAATTATTTCTATTGACCCATGATGGCTGGCTTTCAAGGGGTTATCTTTCCGTCCAGCTGATGCTGACCCCTGAATCCTGTGCTGGGTAGGCTTGTGAGCTAATCAGCTCACTGGGGTCAAGCTGATACATCAGAGCATGTCATAAAGAATTTCTTTCTGGAAGTTGCTAATGAGAGGAGCCAGTAAAAATATGATTTTTTTCCCCCAGAGAATGAACATGATAATGCACAGAACTTGACTACCTGCTCCACTGGATTTCTGATGTCCCCTTCAGCTCTAGATCTTCTTCCATCCCATCGCCTTCCCACTCCTCTGCCACATACTCACTCAAACCATGTTTCCACACTAACCAGGAAGGTTTTTTTTGCTGGGTTGTTAAAACAGCTTAAAGAAAAAAAATATTCACAAGCAATCTCTTAAATCTATAGGCTAGGTATGTGTTGAGACAACAAAAGGAACATTCCTTTCCCTGGAACAGGGTGGAGAGAGGCACCAAGTCACGGGGAACAAGTCTAAACTCAACTCAGGTTCCTTAGACACTCAAGGGCAGCACAGTCCTGGCTAATGATGCCTTTGACTCAGCAGAAGTGTCTTTTCTTTGAGAACCTCAAAAATGACTTGGGAGAAGAACTCATTCCTCCTTTCACTTGAGGGCGCTGGGGTAAGTATTCTAGCTCTAGGCGATCTCCAGGGAGATCGAGGCACAGAAAGGAGCAGAGGGGACACTGTGTCCTAGGCAGAGAGTAGTTGGACAATAAGGAGCTTTGATTTATCGAATAATCAATAAAAAAAAATCAAGGTATTGCAGCAAATCTCAAATTATAACCGGTGCCCAGGTCCCCATAGCCCTTTCCCACTTACCAAAAGCATGTGCAAAAGTCAGCCCAAGTTTGGGAGATCTCAGCTCATGTGCCTCGTTTTGTCCTATGTGATACTCTTTTATGTTTAGCATCTACTTGTAAGCACTCTTGAGTCTGTCTCAAGTATGTTTTCCCTCCCTTCCTACTTGGAGACTAAGCTCAAAGTTTGCTGACTGACATCTTGGGAAGGGCAGGTACAGCCCCATGTGATGACAGGAACTGACCCTCTTTGCCTTTGAAGCCCTTTTTACTCTCAGTAACAATAACAGCTGTGGCAATTTTGTCGTTGTCGCTATGCCCACTCTGTGCTGGCTCTTATGGTAGGACCTTTCCATATGTCCTCTAGTTCATGCGACAGCCCAGCAAAATATCGTCGGCATTCTGCACACGAGAGAACTAAGGACTAGATTATTTTCTAGAAGTTGTAAAAGTGAATCTAACCACTGCTAAAGTGAGGGAGCCAGGATTTGAAGCCGTGTGTGCCCAACTCCAAAATTTATGCTTTTTCTGTAACTCTGTCCTTCCTCTAGATTTCTAGTGCTTGACACATAAAACTGGCATGGCACACTGGGATCACTAACGTGGAAGAGATGGTGTGAAGTACAAGCAAGCATTTGCAAGCCCACATCAAGTGAGCATCTGAACAGCAGAGGGGTGAGACCCCAGAGGGTTCCGAAGCATCACTTGCTGAGCGTCCTTGCCTAAACCACTGGCCTTCTCCGGACATCTGTCACCTCACTGGATCAGTTAATCAATCCTGCCTCCTGGGCACAGGAGGAGGAGGAAGGCAAGTAGAGGTTTACATATGCAGGAGGGCACAGCTAAAGCCAAATGACCTCAGACGGAGAGCTTTATCAGGAGGAACAGTAATAAATGAGCTTTTACAAATAAGAGATAAAAAGAGGCCATGTTATTTTTAGAAAATAATTCATGTGGGTGCTAGCTGCCTCTTTCCCTCCGTGCCAGATGAGCAGAATGTGGGTCAGGCAGAAAAGCAATTACCCTCTGAGTTAACTGGAGGGCAGTGTTGATTAGAAGATATTCCTTGGAAAATTCTATCGCCACCTTCCTTCTCTTAGAAAGGTGACTTCTCATGGTCCATTGGCATGCCACCCTTGACTTCTTTTTCTCTGCCCTCGGAAGGAATCCAATCAGCCACACCTCTCTTGTTCTATTTAGGGCTCATGCTAAGCAAGTCCAGGAGATGTCAGAATTCTGAAGTAAGATTAAGCCCAGTCTCCTTGCTGTGTCTTTACAGAAACTTGCATCAAATGACTTGGAAGGAGGACATGACATTCCCATCAGTAGAGCCAGACAAATCTGCACGTCCCTGACACTCTCGGGCCCTGCGCCCTGTCCTGGACCTTTGTCACGGGTTGGCTCTTCCAAACACTTCCAAAACAACGATGAGGTCGCCTGGCCTAGACCCTGAATTTCTAACTCTTTTTCATATTTTTTAAAAAAACATCTAATACAGATGTTAAAAGGCTATGTAAACTAACAAAATATCAGTTCTTTTGCTGCTGAAAAACTAGGAAACAATTTATACGTATGCTTCATAAATGTAGTTAAACTGGATGACAATTTTTGCAAACTCTGTGGTCTTTTTTTAGATGGGCTGCCCATCTTTATTGGTCAGAACCCCTGGCTTCTGGCTTCAGTTCTGGTCCTAAATTGTTCTTTAGCTTTGGACCAGCCACTGAATCCCTATGTCTCAGCTTCTCCTTCAGGAAAAAAAGGACAATAAGACTCTTCAGAGATGGCACGTGCCTGTCCTGGAAAGCAATGTCAATTCCTTCAAAAGAAGGATGCCAGGACCATGCCAATCTTTCTGCCTGTCCTGGAATTCAGTTGTCCCTCTCAGGTCTCCCATGTGATGCACACAAACTCTCACAATATGTGGTCTGTGCATTCATTTCATATGTGTCTGTTCTCTCTTCCCTGCTAGACTCAAATGCGTTGAGGACAGGACCACATTTTAAAATTCTAGGGAATTCCCTGGTGGTGCAGCGATTAAGAATCCGCCTGCCAATGCAGGGGACATGGGTTCGAGCCCTGCTCCGGGAAGATCCCACATGCCGCGGAGCAACTAAGCCTGTGCGCCACAACTACTGAGCCTGTGCTCTACAGCCCGCAAGCCACAACTACTGAGCCCACACACCACAACTACTGAAGCCCGCGTGCTCTAGGGCCCATGTGCTGCAACTACTGAAGCCTGCATGCTGCAACAAGAGGAGCCACCGCAATGAGAAGCCCGCGCACCGCAATGAAGAGTAGACCCTGCTCGTCGCAACTAGAGAAAGTCCACGTGCAGCAACGAAGACCCAACAAAGCCAAAAATAAAATAAAAAATAAAAAATAAATAATAAAATAAAATTTTAGTATGTTCCATGGTAACTTGCATGCCATAGATACTCAGCAAATATCCGTTAGCTATGTGTTCAGGGTTTGTTTGGTTTTTTTTTTTTTGTATTTAGGTGTTCTCCTCACCTAAGATCAGGATGGTGTCTTCTACCTGTTAATACTGTGAACTGATAGAATATTTAAAAATTTATCAACATGCTTTTCTATCTATTCTCCCATTTCATTTCTATGTCATTCCAGTAAGGATGGCAGGGCAGACAGAACAATGGGGATATTGCACAGCTCAGCCACTTGGGACCCAGAGACAAGAGAGGCAAGCTCAAAGCTGCCCAGTGAGCTGGCCAGTGCCTGGAGGAGATTCCAGGCCAGATGACTCCTGGGCATGACTTCCCTTTGGTGTCCATCTCCCCACAGCAGCCAGTGCTACTGGTGCTGATGGCACCCCGGCACCCCTGGCAGAGTCAGGAGCCCCAGTGAGACGTTACCTCGTGGTTAGCAAATCGGATATCCCGGGAGAATATGGTCGCCACCCAGTCGCACCCGAGTTTGACGTCGATGTTCTGGGCGAGTTTCTCTAGGGTGGGCAGGTGGCTGGCGTGGAAGTGGTAAGCCAGGGTCACGTGCAGCTGCTTCTTATGGGGCTCTACGTGCACTTCTGGAAGAAGGAAGGGAAGAGGCAGCTGTTGCATCTCGATGGCGAAGACAAGGAAAAACACAGAACGGTGCCCCGATAAATCTGTTTCCCAAATAGCAGAGGACAGAGTCCCTCGGTCAGACAAAACCTGTTTCTCTCCTTCACAGCAGTGGAATAAGAAGCGGGGTGGGGGGTAAAAACCCACAGTCCGAGAGAGAAAGAGCCACACGTCTGGCTTTTCTGGACCAGCTGAGAGACAATCATTTTGATTGGCAGCTGCTCACAACAAATCCAGGTGAGTGTCACTGGCCCCACCATTCAGACGAGGAAACCGAGACCTAAAGGGATGAGCCAATTTATGTGGAAATAAGGAGCAAATTTTGTCATCATGGGACTCCCAAGGTTATTTTGCCTTCGTTTTGAAATCAAGCCTCTTAGCTTCTGGGTGGCTCTGATGGAGAAATGAGGGGAAAAGATGGATTATTTTCAAAGTTTAAAACAGGATTTCTCAACATCATTTTGGACCAGATAATTCTTTGTTATGGGGGCTGTCCTGTGCATTACTGGGTGTTTAGCTGCAACCCTGGCCCCTACCCACTAGATGCCAGCAGCACCCCCCCAAGTTTTAACAACCAAAAACAACTCCAGACCTTGCCAAATGACCTCTGGGGGGGAGATGGAGCAAAAATCACTCCGATTGAAAACCACAGGTTTAAAGTATGCAGACTATTATTCTAAGACACCCTAAAAAGCAAAACAAAAGAAACCAGCCTACCTACACAAGGCAAGAGCTTTCATTTGTCTTTTGTCTGTCTTGCAGTGAGGGAGATTCATCTACTGTCCAAGCTCAAACACCAAAGAAGATGCAACTAGAGGGAATTTAGGGAATTCCAGAAATTAAGGGGCTTGCTCAAGTCGCACAGAGGTAGAAGAATTGTAGAAGTTGGGGCTGTGGTTTTGAGTACTTTTTCTGTTATACTGCATGCGTTTCTTCGGTGTAAGCCCCGCGAGGCGAGGAGGGCTCTGTGTCCTGTTCATGGATTATAACCCCACTACCCCCCAACCCGTGCTCAGCACCCCACGGGCTTTCAGTGTTTGTTAAATGAATGAAGACACACGGATGAATCTCCTTAAACCATCAAGGATGGAGGACGACACTTCATCTACTCGCTGACGGAATCTGGGTCTGCCACGCCTCTGACTACCACGACACAAGTTCTAGGGCAAAGACCTGCTGGCCCGCTTTCCACACCGGGCCGCCCAGTTCTCCGAGTCACCAGCAGGGGGCCGCACCGGGGCCGAGAAGCCCGCCAAGCCGACCGGTCCTTGCAGAGAGAACTCAGATGGCTGGGGAGGAACTGGCTCGCCCGGCAAAGGGCCCGCCTGCCTGTCCCTCGATACGCGCTTTGTGAACTGGCCGCGTCCTGGCTGAGACCTGCTTTACTCACTTGTGAATGATTTGGGTTTTGTGGCTACAACATTAGATTTGGTTCTTGTGGAAGTTTTAGTGGTTTTGACGATAGCTACTGTGGGATGAAAAGAGCCATTTCCCTGAGGTGGAGGGATGGGAACAGGAAATAATCTGCCTATGAGGCCATGTCTCTGAAGTTTTATGCTCCTGTGAAGGGGGCAGGCTCCACCGAAGTCAGAGAGCAGAGACGAGTCCCTGGGGATGAAGGGGTGGAGGTGGGGCGTCTAAGGAGACCAGGCTCCCAATGCACAGAGGTGACCTACGGGCCCGGGTTCCTCTGAGCGTAGAGACCTCGCTGGGATCCTGTTCAGTGATGCTGGGCCCTCACCACACTCTTCCTAGGGTCCTGAGCCCTATTTGGGGGTTTTCTGGTAGAAAAGGCCACTGAGAAAAAGGCCCCGAGAGCTGGGGATGAAAAGAGCAGAGTGGGACACAGGCAGGTGAGGTGGAGGCCAAAGGTCAGGAGCCCAGGGAGCAAAGGGCAGGGCTGGCCAGCTGGGCCCTCTGCCAGCACTGCGTTCAACACTCAGGACCCGGGTGGGCAGCTCACGCCCTCCGCTCTGGTCAGGGCAATGGCCCCACTGGTCCCAGCACCCTGCTCCCTCCTGCCTGCGCTCATGCCGCCTGCCCTCCTGTGGGGCCCTATTCCCATCCCCTGGATCAGCGTCTTCCCGGGGTGACTGTCCTTTCTTCTGTGAAGGGGGCCCCAATCCATCACCTCATGGCGGGATGATGGCCTCTCTTCTCACAGCTCTTATGACACGGTGCCTGGAGAAACCACCTCTTCTTCCCTGTTGCATTCCTCATGGACAAACACACAGTAGGTGCCCAATAAATACCTGCTGATTGTGATTTCATTCTAAAGGGACCAGAAAGACCCCCCCACCCATTGTCTGTCTGTCCCACGGCAGGCGAGGCCCTTGCGGAGCTTAGGGAGCTGTCTGCACCCGCAGTCACACAGGAAGACTTTGCAAACCTCTGCCTCCTGTCCCGTCTCTCCGCTGCCCGCCTTTAAGTCAGCACACATCCTGAGCGTCCCTCCAAACTGATTCCTTTGACGGTAAACCTCAGTTGTTAGCTTGAACTGAGACCTCCCATGCAAAGAGCAGGTGACATTGTAAAGGGGCGGATAGGGGCCCTTTTGAGGCTTAGGGGCCTGTCTACTGGGCTTCAGAAAGTCAAAAGGTGTTGGCTCAGTGGATTTGATTATTACTGGATGCTAAGTGGTTCCACTCTACTCTCTGTGCTGTGGACCCCCTGAGCAAAGACCTCGGTCCACACGGAGGGGATGGGGAGACCCAGATTAACACCTGCCTGGGATGGGGGTTTGGAGGAGGAAAAGAAGGTTCCTTGGGAATTCCCTGGTGGTCCAGTGGTTACGACTCCGCGCTTTCACTGCCGAGGGCCCAGGGTTCGATCCCTGGTCGGGGAACTAAGATCCTGAAAGCCAGGCAGAGTGGCCAAAAAAAACAAAAAACAAAACACACACACACACACACACACAGAGAAAAGTTCCTTATTTCTGAACAGGGAGGAGATGGTGGGGCTGCAAAGGAACACATTTATATTTCAGTGGGAACAGTCATTTATGTACCTTCAGTGTGGGTGTCAGGGAGTAGGCACTGGACCTGCTCTCAAGGAGGTTAGCAGAACTGTAGCTGAATATTTTTTAAAGGGGCAAGAGGTGTGGGGTCCTGCAGGAAACGGCTGTGTTCTTGGGCATGTTCTGCCCACTCCTGCAGGACCCTCTACCTCCCGACTCCACCCTCCTCCTCCACAATCATTTCCTGTCCCTCTCCTTCCCGACTTTCCAATTCCCAGGGCCCGGGGCAGGCCTGGCAGCTGGCAGCTCACCGGTTTTGGAGGCAGCCTCCGCAGCAAAGTCGGCGGCAAACTTCTTGAGGACCTCTGCGCTGTCTTCCTTCACGAAGAGGCCGATGAAGTTGGAGGAGGTATAGAGCTCCAGGGGCAGCGGGGCTGAGAACTTACATTTCCAGCGACTGACGGTGGTCTGCAGGGCTTCCCCCAGGGCGTCCACCTTGCTGTCCTCACACTGGCAGGGAAACAAGAGGCTTCGTTCAGAGACAAGGGGAGATGTCTGCCGCTACTTAGCTTTGGCATCCTCTGCCCAGAGCTGGAGGCTGCTAAGTGAACCATCATTCCTGTCTGTGAGCAGGGAGAAGACCTGCAGCCTCCCAGTTATCTGGAAACGGATTATCCAAGCGGTCAATTAAACTGGGACGATGGACAACCTCTCCCCTCCCCCTCTCCCTGCTCCAATGTGCTCCTCTGAGCCCCGCCAGAAGGCAGTAGGGCTGGTCCAGCAGAAAGCAAGCATGAGGGACATGCCAAGAGAGTGTACAGCACCCCACGATAAGTTGTTGTGTGTTTTCTACAGTTTTGCATCGTTTGTGCCTTTTCTATTCCACTTACGTGATCCAAAGTTGACTCTATCTCCACCCCCATGATACCTGGGAAGAATGAGGTCCCGAGAGCTGCAATATCCTCCCCCTCCCCCCGCCTCCCCAGAGCACTAGAAGAAAGAATGGGAGTGTCTAAAGCTCTGAATGCTTTTGAGAAAGATCCTGGATGACTAACAGGAAATGATCATCATTTTAATTTTCAGCATGAATGGTAAAAGAGAAGGTGTTAGGAACATATTTTCACCTATAAAAGGTGGAGGTGGGGGAGAATATGAATGAGATTCTGGAAAAAACAACCCCCAATATTAGAAAAACATATTGTCTTAAAATGCTACCATTCTGCTTCATTGTGACTATAGCTGGACGCATCAATTCTTCTCCATCTCTGCAGAGAACCAAAGTAGATGAAATATGTTTACATTTATTGGAACGAGAGGGATTTGATTCAGTCTCTGCCTAAGCTTCATGACAGCTAGAATTATGGGCTAGGTAACTATGGCAGGAGAAACGTATCCTAGCCATCTCTAGAAAGATCTAGCACGGCAAAACCTGCGGATGGTGTGCAGGAGGCTAAAGTCGCTCCCCCCATCTGTAGACTACGTGTTTCATCCCCAGCTCTCTAATGTCTGCTCCTTCCTCGTGAGAGGGGAGGGAGATGACAGACAGGAGAAGCTAGGTTAGAGAATCCATTCCCCTTGTGGCTACCAGACCAGTGTGTCACCCAGTGGGTCAGGCTTGTCCCCTGGGTCCTGAGGAGCACACGGTCATCACGATGCTACACCAGACCCGGGGTGCTCCGAGGCCTCGGCAGGTGTTAGAAAGAGGACCAGGGTGAGCAGCCGTGGACCTCACTGATTCCTCAAAGGCTCACCCAACTCTGGAGCCCGTGACTGTTTCTGCCCACATCCTGAGAGGCTCCCAGCTTTGACTCCAATCCCCGGGGCTGGAGGGGTGCAGGCGCCCCGGGGTGGGGGGGCTGCGGCTCACCATGAAGAACTGGCAGAGGGTGATGTGAGGGAAGATGTTGTGCGCCTTGTTCTTGCCGCAGATCTGCTTCGACTGCTGCCAGAAGTCGGAAAGCTTCTGCGCTAAGGGGCCGGTGGGGCGGAGGTAGAGGACGTACTCCCGGGGCAGGGGGTCATCCAGGAAGGGGTCGCCGACGTGGGAGAACAACCTGCCAGAGAAAGGGGGGCTGAGCACGCCTCACTTGAGAACCATGGAAGCAAAGGGAGAACTGACATCAAGGTCCATCTTGGGCAGCCTCCGCCCCGCCAAGCACCGCGAGCGGGAGGGTTTTCAGTTTTGTACTTTAAAAATCCATCCCTCGAAGCTCATACTTTGTAACCAACCCTCAGATGCACCAACTTCTCTACTCCTGCCTGTCCTGTCGCATGGGCATCCCAAGACTCCCTAAAAAATCCTAAGGCCGCTCTCCAGGAAGCGTTTCGGATCAACCCCAAATCCTTTCCCAGGCCACCAGTACTGTTCCAGCCCGGCCTGCCCCTCCAGCTCCGTCTATGATTAAACGCATGTGCCTCCAAAGATGAGGGAAGCTTGGAGGGTCGCCTTGTGGGGTCGGCCCTGGGGAGCGATATCCTGGAAGGTAAGTAAGTAGGATATTTCTAAATCCATTTGCCCGATATCTAGGATGGATCTTTAAGTGCGTGGAGGAGGGAGCGGATATCATGACAGAGGCTCTCTGTCTTGGAAATGCTCTGAATTTCTTTCGACAGCTCTGAGGAGAGCACACTCTGGGGCCAGGACAGAGGAGGCCAATGGCTTGATACACAGGCTTGTCACGTGGTCTTTTGGTTCCTCCCCCTCCCCCCGCCCCCGAAGGGTCCATTAGAGACAGGCTGCACAGCCCTGCTCATCCACATACACTTAGAGTTAATTACATGCTATTTTCTCAATTTATTTATTTCATACCAACCAGTCACATGCTGCCTGAACACTTCTTCCTCCTGTGGATGCCAAGGCTTTTTGTCTGGAAGAAGAAATCAGATTTCTATTGTTAGTATTTTTAGCCTCCTATCAGCTTTTCCCACTGCAGTGGCAAGAGCTGTGTGTGAAGCAGGCACTGTTAAGCCTCCTCAAGGGTGTAGGGGAGACACCTGCAGCAGGGCATCCCCCCAGGGGTCACAGCAAGGCACAGGGACGTTAGGACTTGTGATTAATTTCCATGTAATTAGCATTGGATTTGCACGCAGCCTAACAGCCCATGCCGTCTATTTTTAGCCGTTTCCACATTAGACTTTTATTTTTGCTTCCCTAAAGGTTGTCATGTCTTGCTTTTCCCTCCTTCCCTTTCACCCACTCACTCTTCCTGACCCAGATCCCCTACAGAGCGTTTTCTCATTCGCAGCCTCCTGGCAAAGTGTGCTAGAAAATGGTGCTTTATTTTTTTTTAATTTTTAAATTTAATTTAATTATTTTTTATACAGCAGGTTCTTATTAGTTATCTATTTTATACATATTAGTGTATACATGTCAATCCCAATCTCCCAATTCATCACCCCCCCCCCCCCCCCCCCCCCCCACTTTCTATTAAGGCCATTGAGACTTGAGGCTAAATGCCCACAAGGACAATTGGTCTGGTTTAAATCCAGTGCCTCCTCCCACTTTCCTCCAACTACCACCAGCAGCCTCAGACTGGATCCATCGTCTCCAACAATTTTACAGACATCTTTGGGGACGAGTAAAACTGGGTAAAAGGTGCTGGCTGGAGAAGGGCAGCTATCACTCCCCCTGCGGGAGAAACACTCAAAGTTCTGTGCACGGTGGGGCAGGGTCACAGGGTGGCGCTGGCAGCGAGTCACAGCCCTGCACACGAGCGTACGAGGAGAGCGCTTCTGAAACGTCAGACAGGTCTCCAAAAGCCAGATAGCTCTGGGTTTGTATCCAGCTTTGCTACTTGTCCGTCCGTTCAGGCATTCAAGTTTATGTTTGCTCGGTACATACCTAATGAATTGCTATGACTTTGTCAGCACTGTGCTAGGCTCCAGGAATACACTGAAAAACAAGACTTATATGGTCCCTGCCCTCATGGAGTTTTCAGTTGAGCAGGCGTGAAAATGTCAATTGCACAAATAATTATTTAATTACATGGGTGGTCAATAATGCAATGAGGGGAGAGCACAGAGAACCCTAAGCACGTAGGATTGGGACACCTGATCTGGGCTGAGCTGAGGGGGAGGGCGGGGTGGGCTGGGTGTGAGGGGCTGTGGTGATGGAATTCACCGAGTACCCCTCCTCTACAGTGAGGAGCCTTGAACAGTGCCTGACTCACTGGAGGCGATCAATAATTGGTTATTCCTGTCCCTTTATACTACCCCAATTCAGAGTCCTTGGGAGAGAGAAGAGAGGGCAGGAATTTCTAGTTTAAACTGATGCTCTTCCCAAACAACCTTTTCCTGACTGGCTGCTGAACCCAACTCCTCCTGCCTTTTTCTGGTACCTCTCTGGAGCAATGAGAACCAATGATGCTGTGACAGTCACAGAGGGTCAGATTGGAAGGGACCTAAGACATCAACTGGGGCCCCAATTTCTTCACTTGACACAGGGGGAAATTCAGGTAAAGGAAGTCAAGTCACGTGCTCAGGGTAGCCTGGCTACGGTGAGTGCTGAGTGGAGGGCAGATTCCAGCCTGATTCAAGGCCAGCCGCAGTTGCTCTTTTCCACAGTCCAAAGACAATACCTTCTTTTCCCCCATGAAACTCTTGAGCACAAATACCAAATGATCAGAATAGAAAAATCTGCACAGCTAAGTAGAACGGCATTCTAGAAGACAAGCCTACTTACAGTAAGCTGAGGTTATGAAGAAGGAAGACACTCCTCAGAACCCCTTGGAAGAGAAGCTGGTGCCGAAAAAGCTGGAAACACAGGAAACCCCCTCCTTCCCACACCTGCATAAGGTGCTTAATTGTTGCCAAGATGCAAGCCCTGTTTCCTTTACCACTTACTAGACAGTCAGAGGTCACCTGTTTTGCTTTTTTCAAATCCTCAAGCCGTGTACCCACAAAAGAACACAAAACATGGTCTTTTAGATGTTAGAATCTTTGAGGGATTAAGTTTGCCAAAAAAAGACCCATTGTTTCAAAAACAATTGGGAAAAGGAAAGCTCACTTGCTGTACGATGTGCTATTTATATAAAGGATCCAATTTTTTTTTCCCTAGGCTCTTCCCCCAAAGAAATATATTTTATCTGAAGTTTAATTTATTTTTCCTTCAGCACTAGGAATGTCCTCTGGAAATGAAAGATCTCATTAAGTTATGGTCCCTGTAACTCAAAAGCCAAGTTTTGGAGAGGATTCAAAGATACAATTGAGAAAGATAATGAAAGGTTTGGGTAACAAGGCTGTGGTGAAAGGCTAAGGAAACACCAGTTCTTCTTTCTGAAGAAGACAAGTCTGAGAGGTCTTCAGTGTTATGAAAGGTTATCATATCTGTTGTAGCTTTCCTAGTGAGGGTCAGCCAAAGTAAAAGAAGCTTTGGCAATAGCACAAGGGGCTCAAGTTAGATTCCAGAAAGAACGTCCTGGCAGTAATGTGCTTTAAAGTGGCTTTTTGGTTTGGTTTGGTTTGGGGGAAGTTTCCAGAAAGTAGTTACCGATCTGAAACAGGTGTGTGATTCTCTAGGCAGGAGGCTGTAGGAGGAGTGATAGCGCTGCTCCCCTCGGGTCCTGAGCCAGAGGCTGAGCTCTGCGGCTCCTTCACCCACTGCCAGGCTGATGGTGGTTTGTGCTGAGTTTGTTCCCAGAATTCTGCCCACAAAACAGACTGAACACAGGCAGTGGCAGAACATCTCTCCGCTCCATCCCACTGAGGAAAGCCTGTTGCCATAGAGTTGCCACCTCCATGGTCCACCGGTGGGGCAAATGCCAAGAACAGTGGGGTGTGTGGGGTGGACCCCAAACACCAGGCTGAGCTTGAACAGCTGCTACCCTCAGAGTGACTCAGAAGTCGGCAGAGCCCGCTGGGCAGATAAAGGGGAAATATCCCTTTAAACTCCAAGGAGAGTACTCCAGTCATTGGATCAGAGCAGCCATTGAGTTGGGACTTTCATGGTAAGAATCAGAGGGACATGTGAACTACTGAGGTTCTGCTATTACATGAGAGCACAAATTTGACTTCGGACCCTGGTCCTAACCTTCCCAATTATGTCTAGGGTTCATTCTTAGCAGAGTGTGGAAAAAAAAAAAGAAGATGCAAACTCTAATGCCTGCTAATGATGGGGAAGAACAGCACAAAGCAGATAAAAGCAATGGCTCATCAAAACACTCAGGCAAGCAGCTGTGAGGAAATTAGCCAGATGGGGAGGAACAAGTAGCACACACTGATAGCCTTGCTTCACGGCGGCCGCGAGGGCTGCGATTCCTGCCACTGTCTGCCCGCAGCTCGGTTGAATTTTGGGTCCGTGGTGGCTCTGGCCCCAGAACCATGGCTCTACCCAACCATCAGGGTCACAGTTTGTGGGAGGCAAAGCAGCATCCTTCCTTCCTCCCTCCCACCCTCCTCCCCTCCTACTTTCTTCCTTCCTTTCTCTTTATTTCCTTCTCCTCCCAAGGAACTCTTACCAGGAAACCAAATGTACCAATAAACCAAAAATAAAGCCAAGAGTTTATTGGGTGTCCCTGTCTCAGCTAAAGTTTGACTGGTTGGAGCCCTTTCAGAGACCATGGTCTCTGGTACCCTCGGCTGGATTCGGACCTGATGAGTGGATTCGGGCTGGTCCCACGTCCGGGTCCAGCAGGATCCTCACTCCCTCTTCAAAACACAGGTTCTGAGCCAGACTGGAATTTCCTGCTTAATTGTCACCGAGGCTGACTTCCTCTGCAGCCACCCTGGTGCTCTGGGTTCCACTGAGGTCTCTTAACGCTCTCAGTAGTTCAGGTCTTCTCAGCCGAGCACCAGCTGTGTGCTAGGCACTGTGTTATCACCAGCAAGCAAAGAAGAGGGAAGGACGGTCCTGGACCTCAAAGAGTTCAGAACGTAGATATACAAGCAGCTTCTTACCAGGCGATATGTTAATGTCCATAAGAGATGGGCCGAGGGTGCTAGGGCAGCTCAGAATAGGGATGCTAACGCAGTAGGGGGGCATTTTGGGGGGCTGAGGGTCTCAAATTGTCCGCAAAGCTACCCTAGGTCAGGACACCACAGCAAACTCCGAGGTGCCATGGGAAATTGCTAATTTTGGAAGGAAACAAAGCCAACTTCATCATCTGTTGGGCATCCCATAAGCTACTGGTTCGAGGTAGTTACAGTTTCTTTTTTTTTAACTTTCTATTTTATATTGGAGTATAGTTGATTAACAATGTTGTGATAGTTTCAGGTGTACAGCAAGGTGATTCAGTTATACATACACACGTGTCATTAGTAAGTAGATGCAGTTCTTTAAGAATGAAATAAATATTATTTTTCTTTCAATTTTGTGTATTATTTTTTCACACGGTCCTTAAATTGTTAGGAGCGACTTATTGAGTTGTTTGGATCTAGCTACTAAATACACAGAACCATTTGGTATTTATGTTGGTCTACAAGCTCTATGTAAAAATTACTCAGACTCTAAGGGTGCTATGAACTGAGAAAGTTGGGAATCCGTCCGAGAAGAAACAATGATTGATCTGGATCTTAAAAGCAGAGTCAGAGCTGGCTAGAGAAATCCACAAGGAGAGAAGGGCATTTGACGCCAAGACCACGTCAAGAGCTAATACACGAAGGTGAGAGACAGCATTGTATGGGCGGGGAAGTTAGAATCTGGTGATACTAGAGCAAAAACGGCAAGGCTTGAAGAAGGTAAAGATGAAGCTGGAAAGGGGACAGCTCACAAAGGTCCTTGTGCTATTTTAGAGCTTGGACCTGATTGTTTTACGCAGCGGGGAACAATGAAGGCATGATCAGATTTGCATGTGAGGGTCAGATTTAAGGGAGATAAACTGTATGCTGGAGACTATTTAAAAGACCTTGACAATCCATCAGAAGAGGGACACTGAGTCTTGAACTATAATGAGGATGGGGATGTTGAGAAAGACGTTTGGGTTGTTGATGGAATGAAGCTTGGAGACGGGTTAGCAATGGTAGCTTGAAGGCCTGTGTGGATGGCACAGACACCCCTGAGTGAGAATGCAGGGTACAAACAAGTTTGGGCTGGGGTGCTAATGGGCGATGAGTTCAGTTATGTCCCCTGGAGAACCTGGGGGTCTGGACTAACCACATCTAGACCAAGTATCATTAACAGACTCCGGGCCTGGTTTAGGGTACCATATCTCAAAAGCTTTCTCTGTTAGCTTGACTATGATTCCTTGTCTCTGTTTGGAAGCCAGACACTTCTTTTAGGCTACCCACTGATTTCCTATTTCCTGTCTAAGGAATACCTTCAGCTCCAAACTTCTTCAATACTGAGGTCATTAAATACTCAAGCCATCCTTGGCTTAAGCAGACAGGTTACCCAGACCCCCAGGTTCTCCAGGCTGACTCGTCTCTCACTCATAGAGGGGAGTTAATCCCTTACTTTATTGCACTTGACAAAACTCAAATATCTGACACCTGTAGTAAAAAAGCAATAGGCAGCATATATACTAATGTAAATGGTAATATATTTCCTCAAAATAGTAAGACCTTGATTCAATTAAGTAGAAAACGAATTTGTTGAACTTTCCAGTTACTTGAAGTTGTTAGGTCCTTGGCTTTGGTTTGCTGGTAGATGAATGCTCATGGCCTTGGCATCCCATCTCTGTGCATTGGTTCTCTGTGACTAAGGACTTATTTGTGCAGGAAAAGAGACAAGGGGTCAAGTAGGTAATCCTCCAAGTAGGTAAAGCTCCCTGTGCTACCAAAGTTAAATTATATCTTTCTTTTGTGTAGCTAAGACAATCTCAACTTTTAGAAACATTTGAAGCTAATATAGGATTTTTAAAAAATGTTCTCAACATCTGGGATACCAATTGTTAAATTTGCGACATCTAATACTGTGAATTCAATTAAAAGATGACCTAATTAATCAGATATCTCATTCTTTTTCCAGGATCTGCACTAGACCGGGCAAACAGATAGAATCCAACTTCTATTTGTCTTGGTTGAAGAGTCTAGTCATATAAAGAGGCCACTGGTGCCACTAACCCAAATTGAGGAATTCTTTTAGGGTGTATCTGCAAAGCAGACGGTGCTTTGTAATGTGGTTTTAGGTGGAAATACAGAGGCTTTTATTGTGCTCCATGAAGAGTTACCTGCTCAGTGCCAGCTTCTTTTTTTTTTAAATTAATTAATTATTTTTGCTGCTGTGCGCGGGCTTTCTCTAGTTGTGGTGAGTGAGGGCTACTCATTGCAGTGCGCGGGCTTCTCATTGCGGTGGCTTCTCTTTTGCAGAGCAGGGGCTCTAGGCACGCGGGCTTCAGTAGTTGTGGCACGTGGGCTCAGTAGTTGTGGCTCGTGGGCTCTAGAGCGCAGGCTCAGTAGTTGTGGCGCACGGGCTTAGTTGCTCCACGGCATGTGGGATCATCCTGGACCAGGGCTCAAACCTGTGTCCCCTGCATTGGCAGATGGATTCTTAACCACTGAGCCACCAGGGAAGTCCCAGTGCCAGCTTCTTTATGGATGATTTGAGCCAGCTTGAGCCTGCCTGAAGCTGACAGCTATCCTGAGAACAAAGGGCAAACAGGTAACTCTGCATCTTTGTTCTCTAGTAGGAGAAAAATAAGGATAAGGAAGTCCACGATTGAAGGCCTTCTATGTATCAGGCACTTAGACGTTAAGACTCATGACAAATGGTGAAGCCGGTATTGTTAGAAGCCTCCCTGGATCGGGGTGGCTCTACCCTGACAGGTCAGCTGTCCAGTCACCTCTGTGGTGGTCCCAATCCAGGGGCTGGTTCTGGAGGCTGTGACCAAAGTCTGCATCAGTCAGAGGAGTATATTGAGTAGTCAAAGCATGAGCCTAGAACCCTGGGCAGCATCTCAGCCAATGGCCTCCAAACTCCATCCTCTCTGGAAACCCAGGGAGAAGTGGCCCCTAAACCTCTCACTGGGTGTGATCCTGGAGATCTGGGGTGCCTTCCAGGTTGTAATGGGACCTCATGGCAAGAGAGAGTATCCCCCATGAGCAAAGTCCCCCATCAGGAGCAGTAGGGTATGAGGACGGGGTGGATGAACACAAAATACAAAGCAGACAGGAGTCCAGGCTCCCCAGTGGCCAGCGATGGGAGATGCTTCTAGAGTAACGAGCGTCACCCCCTGAATTCACATCCTGCAGCCCCCTCACCCATTATTGCCTATTAATCAAGACTTCAGTTTCTGATATGTTTACCCTCTTGGCTACCAGTGGCCAATAAGATCCTTACAGATGTAATCCCACTTTTAATTGATGATCAGAGGCCAAATGAACGTGGGGGAGCGTTTGAGGAGCAGCTAAGAGCTACGCAAGCCAAGGAGGGGGCAGTGGTGGTATTTTAGTAAAAGTTAAATAAAAATAAAGGACAGGCCGAATACTGTTGCCCCAGTGGGTCCTTGCAGCTAGAACACGGGCACTGGTTTGCAGCTGCCATTTCCCCGAAGGAAGTCATTTCCCAATTTGGAGCTTTAGTTTTTTCATCTCCAAAGAGGAGGTGATGAAAGTGCACACAAGGAGGTTGAGAAAGAGAGATGGGACATTTATAAAGTGTTTTGAGGTCCTCAGAAGCAACTAAAAGTGATAAACAGTGTCTGTGGCGACAAAGGATCTTGAGAGCATCCTGTCCATTCCTCCTTAGGACCAGACAAGGTTGTACTTCCTTCAAGGTTGTATCTTGGAACGAATCTTTCCTGTTCTTACAGACCTTAAGAAAAGGGGATTCAACAACGTTTCTTTTTTGCTTAATAGCCCTTGTGCTCGGAAAGTCCTTCCAACTGTGCCCGAACTTATGCCGTGTTTTCTGTACCTGGTCACTCTTTCCTATATACCAAAATCATTTATTCTGTCACTTTCACACATGGGATTCTGGCTACTTTTGGTCACCAAGGCCAGTAAGACAGGCTTGCAAAGAGCCTGGGCAGTTCAGTCTAGCAAGTACATCTCTGAAGTCTTTGCTGGCTCTGGTCTCCTCCCTGTGAAGCTGAAGTGGGGGCAGCGAGAGGCCCATCAATACACAGAAACCCTAATGGCCTGACCCATTTCCTTCGGAGGAAATGAACCTAATGGAGGAAGACATATTGATCATAAAGACCCAATTTCACAATCAGTCTCCTGGCGGTGAACCCTTTCAGCTGGCCGGGGCTAATGGCCTGAGAGCCACGCATCTAACAATCAATGGGCTAGAGCAGGCCTGCCAGGGGGCCGGGGATGCTACCACCAAAAGGCCGACCAACGGGAAGAAAAAGCTGTGGGCTTTTATATGAGGCTAATCAGAGATGGAAAAAAAAAAAATGCTGAGCTATTTGGGGGCTTAAGAAGGCCTTGCAGTGGAAGAACTTCAACCTGCGGTGAAGCCCTTCTTTCTCTCCTATCGACAAGGCTCTACTTCCCAACCCATAAAGAGCCTATTAGGCCGCTCTCCGCAGGGGGTGCTTAGCAGGGAAAATGCTGCTTAGGTCCCCTGGTGTTTTTATGTGGTGGGCCCAGAGGGCCCCTTGTGGAGTGGCCTTGTTTTGTTCCTGCTAAGAAGGGGCTGGGGCTCTGGCCTCTGCTGTTAAGGAGGAAGCCGTTTGTAATGGGGAAACCAGCCCTTAGACCATGGGTGGTGACATAAGAAAATACATTTCTCTTTGCCTCTAAGTCTCCCTGGGATCTAGACAAGTCCTTTCCTCCTCCTAAGATCAATGAGTTTTTGCACGGAGGCACCAGGGAGTGTTTGCCGTGTAAAAGGAGCACATTCTTGGGAGCCCACCTCTTACTAATTGTGGGACTGCGGACGAGTTAATTAATCTGAGGATTCATTTTCCCAGTCTCTTCCATGGGGCTAACAATACCTACCCTGCAGGATACAATGATGACTAACATCAATAACAGATCATGTATTTGAAGAGCTCGGCAAAGCATCTGGCATATACTAGGTACTTAAAAATAACATCTGTACAGATGCCTATGCATATTACCTAACAATCTTTGCAATTTTCCCAGAATAAATGTAAGTTCCATGCTAATAGGAATATTTCAAGACTGGGCACCAGAAGACCCAGCTCCCCTCTCTGCTAAAACAATCTCCAACCATCTGGGAAGGTCTTGAGGAGTACATGAGATTTGGGGGAAGAGAGAAAAGCTTTCCAGATAAGGCAGTAACACAAGAAAAGGCACAAAGGGAAAACCAGCCAGTGATGTGTGGCTGTCTGGAGAGCTTCCACTGAGGGGGGACACAGCCCAGACTGTCGGGAGGCAGGCAGGGGAGTTCAGATTCCATCAGGAAGGAAGCTGGGAGTCACTGAGAGGCCCTAAGCAAGGGAGGGACAGAGTTTCCGCTCACTGAAGGAATCCAAGGGGAGGAGGGACAGCCAGCCCCAATCTGGGTGTCTGTGGTTATCAGGCACTGGGGAGAGACTGGCCAGGGTTCCCTTCCTCCTCTGAGATGCTGTTACTAGGGCTCCCTATGGGGTCTTTATTCCCCACGCCGCTGCCGTGCAGAAATACTAGCTGAACCACCTCCCAAGGGAATAGGATACAAGTGTTAAAAGTTCAATCCACTGTACATGCTGAACTATTATTATTCCCTGAGAAACAGAAGATCAGAAGCTGCCCCTGTTTTGCCCAAGGACACACAGCAAACGGGGGATCCAAGGATCCCAGAATCAGACGAAAGGAAATCACGAATGTGGTAGTGACACTTGGTCCAGTCCCCTGCCTATAAATCTTGCTCAGTAAAAATGGCCAAGATTTATATTTTGATGACTATCTCCTCTCTCCTCTCTGGGATTTTACCATTTCTGCATACTTTCATACACTTTTCCTCCTCTACGAGAGACCTGGGGATAGAATGCAGGTCTGGGCTCTAACTAGCCGCTTGGTTCAGTTTCACATTAAGGCTTCGGTCTCTGACTCTCTGTCAGTCCAGAAGATTCTGTTTCTAGGTTATGGGTTCTATAGAAAACCATGGAAATCAGGCACCCCTGGAAGGGCAGTGTCTGTTGTGCAGAGTCTCTGCATCCCTGAAGAGGAAAGTCCAGCTGGTTTGGGGGCAAAGGTGTCCACTGCATAAAAGAGTGGCACTGTGGAGGGCGGGAAGGTTAATACAGAGCCACAGGGAGCCCCCAGACGCCTTTCAGGCCAATGGCCCGAAGCAGAAGTGCTCCGAGGTGTGCGGAAGGCAGGAAAGCTCCTGCAGGAAGACACAGGAAGCCGAGAAGTGACTGTTCTCAGGGAGGTAGGACGTGCCCGGGGAGAAGGAGGCTGGGGCTCACCGATAAGCACAACAGTAGTGCTGAAGCTTTGCTCAAGACTTTTATATGATCACTCCTGGGTCCTCCTAACAGCCCTGAGAGGTAGGCAGAACATCCTTGTTACTTTCATGTCACAGATGAGAAGGAGGGAACAGAGAGGTTCAAATTCCTGTTCAGCTCACACAGCAGCGTATGGCAGAGGGGTGACTCGAACTCTGAGCTGCTTTTTCTTGCCCAGAGCTCTGAGGTACGACTGGACCCATGAGGTTAATTTCGGCCGCAGTGATTGGCAGGTGGGATTTAACGCGTATGGAGGGAACAGCTCTGCCCACACCCCACCAAAAAGGATCTGGGAGAGACAGATGAAAAGGAGGAATCATTCCAGGTTGCAGAGATTAATTTTTTTCCTTCTCCCATTTCCACCTCCTCCCTCTCCAAGCCACTAGAATCAGCTAAAAATACTTAAACACAGATGATTTTTAGACCTTCTGAAATGGTTTCAGCCCAAATCTTCATAAGAGGCTCTGACTCGCAGCATTTGTGGGTCAGAGAAAAGTACAGACCAAACAGAGCCATTGTCGCCAGACACTGTCACCACATACCTCGTCACACAAGTGATTTCTTAGCTAAGATGTAGTGAGTGTTTACTAGAACCTGGGCAGTGTACTAACATTTTAAATAGAAATGATCTCATTCCATCCCTAGCTCTTTTGGGGTAGGTGCGATTGTTTCCCTCACCGAACAGGTGGGAAAAGTGAGGCTTAGAGAGGCTGCAGAATGTGGCCGGGAAGAGGAAGGTGTGGCATTCAAGTGTGTGGTCAGCCGCCAGGCCACACGTCCTCAGAGCGGATGGACGTCAGGACCAGCGCGGCCACTGTTTCTGGATCACGGTGAGGTGAAGTGCAGTGACAATCTTCCATGGGAACTTGCTACAAAACACGACGGCCCTGCTTTCTCAGTCCAACTCATGACACTTCATTGGTTTGTTCATTCACTCAAACATTCCTTCACCAGCACGTGTCGTGTCCAGATCTGTTGCCGGACACTATGCTGAGGGTTGTGAATATAAAGATAGGAAACCATGGCCCCTGCCCTTAAGGGAAGTCACCCCGTGACCACTTCAACAAGCAGACATCAGAAAGAGGAGGAAGCCAACCTTAATGGAACACCTGGTATGTACTGTGCATTTCCAGGTATCAGCTTATGTGATCCTTAAGCCAATCTGGTGGAGTGGGTATTACTGCCTGCATCTTAATACATGATGAAACTGTGGTGTAGAAAGATTAAGAACATTGTTCAAGACAGTGCTGGGATCAAAACGGGTCTTTTTTTTCAAACTCATTTCAAACTCATGTTCTTGGCCGGCATCCCTCTTTCCCACCCCACCCCCATGCCTCTCCCTCCACTGAATGATGGAGGTCAGTTTCCAAAGGAATACATGGATAAACAAAAATAAGCCCTGAATTTGAAGTATTAAGCTGAGGGTCTTCTACCAGGAGGAAGGGTTATTATCATGGGATTCTTGGGTGGACTTTTGAAGGAGGATGTAAGGCAGAGGGACACCACTGAGTCTTATGTGTGGCCCCAACTCTACCAGAGCCAATCCCATTCTGCTGCCACTTATTTCAAGAGGTACTTGGGGCTGGAGAGGGTGTGGAATAAAGGGAACCCTCCTACACTGTTGGTGGGAATGTAAGTTGGTGCAGCCACTGTGGAAAACAGTATGGAGGCTCCTCAGAAAACTAAAAATATGATCTAACAATCCCACTCCTGGGCATATATCCAGACAAAACTGTAATTCAAAAAGATACATGCACCCCTATGTTCATAGCAGCACTATTCACAATAGCCAAGACATGGAGCCAACTTAAATGTCCATCGACAGATGAATGGATAAAGAAGATGTGTTACATATAAACAGTGGAATATTACTCAGCCATAAAAAAGAATGAAATAATGCCATTTGCAGCAACATGGGTGCAGCTAGAGATTATCATACTAACTGAAGTAAGTCAGAAAGAGAAAGACAAATATCATATGATATCACTTATATGTGGAGTCTAAAATATGACACAAATGAACCTATCTATGAAACAGAAACAGAATCACGGACATAGAGAACAGACTGGTGGTTGCCAAGGGGGAGGGGGCTGGGGGAGGGATGGAGTGGGAAGGTGGGATTAGCAGATGTAAGCTTTTATATCCAGAATGGATAAACAACAAGGTCCTACTGTATAACACAGAGAACTCTATCCAATATCCTATGATAAACCATAATGGAAAAGAATGTAAAAAAAAAACCAAACAATGTATATATATGTATAACTGAATCACTGCTGTACAGCAGTAATTAACACAACATTACTGTACTGTACATAAATCAACTGTACTTTAATAAGAAAAATAAGAATAGGAGATTTAAAAAAAGACATTGAAGTTGTATTAGGGTGATGGATTACGAGTAATCTTTTCTAGTAGTTTTTCTTTATTGTTACATTGTTGGTTTAATTTAAAAAGTTAAAGCACAGAATATGAGAAATGCATATAAAATCAATTTTATTTTCTCAAAAAAAAAAGGAGTAATTTACACTAGGGAAAAAAAAGAGGTATTTGTGGAGACCAAAATCCAAGCTGGCAAAAGAACTGGACAGTTTTGGAGTCCACTGTGTGAGTGACAACCAGTGTAGTTGTACCCGTGATAGGAAGGGGCAAAAAGAGGTGTCGGTAAGGGCCGCAGGGATTCAGAGCAAAGCGGGGTGGCTAGTTTAGACACCTGCTGCCACTCAGGGCTCAATATAAAGCTTGCCCATCCTCTTATTACAGACTGTCACCTCTAAGAACACATACAAACTCCTTATCGTGTACCCTGCACCTTCCATGGCCTCAGTCCTGTCTGCTCTTCAGCTTCACCCACAAGCATGCTGTTCCCTGGATCTTGTCTCACACTCCACACCTTCCTCCTGTGTGTTCCTGTTTCTGCAAGGTCAACCCTACCCCTGGTTACCTGGCTGCTTCCTACCTGTGCTTTAACACTCCACATGGAAGTGGAGTGTTTGTCTCCTCAGGAAGCTATCCCTGACTGGTCTGGGCACCCGGAACATCCTGTACATGGCCATACCCCAGCGCCTTTTGCATTATATTTAAATGATCTGTCTTGTGCAATCGACTGTGACCTATAGGAAGCTGAGACCATTTCTTACATTCTCTGCAGTCCTAATAGATGGTATAGTATTTGGCACAGAGTAGGTGTTAAATAATTTTTTTTAAAAAGTGAACTTCATGAAGATGTTAAAGGTCTAGATATGTGGCAGACAGAGTCTATGGTGACACCCTAGTAATCTCTGCCTTCTGGTATTCACTCCGCTGTATAATCCTCTCCCCTAGAGTGTAGGTGAGACCCAATAGACTATGGGTCTGGCCAACTCTATTGCTTCTGTCCAATAGAATATGGCGAAGGTGATGGATGTCACCTCTGTGATTCCACTGTGATACACATGTAAGACTCTAAGTGACTCACTGCCCTGCTGGCCCTGAAGAAGCAGCATGTTGTGAACTGGCTATGGGGAGAGTCACATGCCAGGGAATTGTCGGTGGCCTCTAAGACCAGAGAGTGGCTCTGAGCCAACATCCAGCAGAAACCTGGGGCCCTCAGTCCTGCACCGAAAGGAAATGAATTCTGCCGGCAACCTGAATGAGGTTGGAGGTGGCTCCTAGTTGAGCCGCCAGATAACAACACAGCCCGGTCAACAGCTTCATTGCAACCAGACTCTGAGCAAAGAACCCAGCTAAGCCTGGACTCCTGGCCTACGGAAACTGGGAGATAATAAATGCGTGTGTTTTAAGTCACTAAGTTTCTAGTGTGGTGTAACAGAAAACGAGTGGATGTCCAGCTTTTCAGGAAAGGGAAAATAGGCAGGAAAGTAACATCAGTTGAGCATTGGCTGGTATAAGCTAGCGAGACCAACCTCAGCGTTAAGGAGGCACCTCAGCATTTAATGCAGGAGATGGGAGGCCTCCAGCCCAGAACCAACCGAACCTGGCTGATCTGAGTCCTTCGTCATGAATACATCCCACCTCATTCCTGCCACCACTTAAATCTGATTTAGGCTGTTACTTGGCCAAGAGTCATAGGCTGGTACTTAAGGGAGGAGGTAGACGGAGTGGCCAGAACACAGACTCAGAGTCGGACAGAGCGGGGCTGGATCTGCAGCTGCTCCTCTCAAGATGCGAGAGCCCGGGTAAATGACCTAACCTCTCTGAGCTCAGTCCCCTGGGTAACCGAGGCTGATTTCAGGGCTCTGTTACAGTTATGTGAAATGGCAAGAAGTGGCAAGTTCAAGGTCTATGTTCCCTTCCCAACCCCACCGCCCGCTGCCCTCCCCCACTTTCCCTGGCTCTAAGGTTAAGGCCGCTATGGGATTCTCCTGGACCGAACAGTTCTTGGCTGATGCCTGGGAGGTTTACGCTGCAGCTGAAATCCCAGGAAATTCTACCCTGCCTGTTCCAACGCCGTGAGGCTGCTGAGAGATCAGGCCAATTTCCTGAAATGACTTACTGCTTCCCCTTTCACGGGCACTTTCTATATCATAAATGGGACTTGACCAAACACGTCGGGAAGTGAGAGCTGTCCTAACTCCTATCCCCCAGACCATCACCCCTTTGCCACGTCGTCCTGTCCCCTGGGCCTTTGCCCCCAGAAGCTCAGGGAATCAGGCGACGTCCCCTCAGACGGGTAGAAAGCACACTGCCACCCTGGGTGGCCTGGGGGCCCTGAGGAAGCCTCACTCAAAGGAGAGGCTGTTTTTTTAAAAAATAAATAAGCTCTTGTTTTCCCATTAGGTTTCTGAGAGCTTTGAGCCCTCCTCCCTCAATGCCTTAGGAGGGAAGGAAACAGGGACCAGAAGGCAATTACTAACTTTATTTTATGGATTGAGAAATACAGCCCATTTGTTCAGTATCCCACAGCCTGGAGTATCTAGATTTATCAGATGTCTACTAATACCCAGGACCGCATCGGGCACCCCTGAGCGCGACAGCATGTGTGTGTGTGTGCGTGTGTGTGTGTGTGTGTGTGTCTGTGATTTCAGATTCTGCTAACAGTGTACGTATTAAGGTATAATATTGAGGATGCTCATGGAACATCACGCCTTTGAGATCAGTCCTCTCATGTTACAGATGAAGAACTAAGACCCGCCGAGGCAAATGACAGGCACAGGAAGCCAGGTCTCCTAAGTCCCCAAACTGTGCTCTTGGCATATCGCTAGGCTGTGGCTCTGCCTGTTTTGCTTAGACCGTGCTGCTCGATTTCCTTTTGATCTAGCACCACTTCTTCAGCCCCTGGGCAGGTGCCACTTTACTGAGAGGCCTTGGGACCCCCTTCTTAGGGAGCAGCACCAGAGGGGACCCCTTGGTTTGCCTCAGGCCTTTCAGTTGTGGTCTTGGCAGGGCAGCCCTCCCGCCCAGGGTCCTGCTTCCTTCTTTGACCTCCTCCCCCGGCTGCCCCCCGGCCCTACTCCAGCCCTCCACACCGGGGCACTACAGCCTTCGAGAACAGCTAGAACCGCCCTTGGTGTGAAGGGAGCAGAGTCTGCAGAGCCAGCCGTGCGCCCTTCCCTGAGACGTGGGAACTCGACACTGGAAATGAGTGGGGTGCCGCGGGGAGAGGGCAGGGGAAGGAGGAAGCATCACGGAACAAGCTTATTTAATCCTCAGGGCAGGTCTCGGAGGTGTTTTACAAGATGAGGAAGCTGAGGCTTAGAGAGGGAGGCAGCGTTACTGGGCTTAGGCTTACAAACGTGGGAGCTTAAGAATCCAATCCAGTCACTGGTTCCAGCGAGAGAGACGTGGTCCTACATTTCCGAGGCGCCAAGGGGACCTGACTCAGCTCTAGGTAGCTCTGCGAGACTTTCAAGGCCAAAAGCGCTTAAGAATTTTTCAAGCAGTTTATTTTGACTGCCTCATTCAAATGTCACCCCCAACTGCAGTGGGCCTCGCTTGATTCCTCTCAAGCCACCACCGCAAGGTAATCGTAGGCGGAAATGCGGGGCTTGATTCCTTCCGTCCTAATTAACTGACCCTCTTCCTTAACCAGCCCCCGAGTTGCCCAGCAACACCTGTGTTGTGTGTAACCAGGACAGGGGCGCTGCAGTGTTTGGATACAAACGATTTCTCAAATTAGCTCCAAACCCCAGGAAACAAGACAATCAAATTAATCAGTGAGTAAGAAAACCGAAGCAGATTATAATTAATTACCTACATTTGGACCAGGTTTCTCTTTAGCCACAAGGTTTACCTAAGTGCATTCTGCTCTGTTCTTTTTCTAAATATAAATCCAGTCTTAGAATCGTAGGACCTTGAGCCTCAGTTGACAAAGGCTAAGCTGACTCTGTCCCCAGCTCAAAAGAGGATCCTAAGTGAGTCACTTCCCCCTGCCTGCCTCCCCCTGGGTTGATAAGCCTCCCTCTCGGGGTGGGAGGGAAAGATAAGAGCTGAGGGCATTATTCTGGAGCAGAGAGCATGCCCTGCTCTGCAGAACCATTTTCACTGACGTGGGAGGCTTTTCTGAAGCTGGCTGGGCAAAGCCCCTTCGATGGTGCCAGACCATCACTCTGAGCGGCCACATTCTCTAGCCCGAGCTACCTCCCCGACCCACAACCTGAGAAATGTTCAGGCCCTTCCCACAGAAGGTTACAAGTCAAAAAGTCAACTGCTACCTGAGTCTTTTTTATGGACGAGGTGGGAAATTGAAAAGCTGAGTGGGGCAAGGGGCTGCATGTTCCTTGGGCTTGTGTATTAAACTGCATTCGCAGTGCTCTGCAGCATGAGGTGACAGGGGGTATTAACTTCATTAAATGTGCCTCAGAGCTCTGGGGCTTCACTGAAACTCCTATTCACCACTGGACTGTGAAGGCGGAGGCTAACTTCTCCATTTCATAGAGCAGGGAACTGAGGCTTAGAGAAGAAAAACAACTTCCCTAAGGTCACAGTGAGTTGGTGCAGAGCCAACTTGGAACCCAGGACTCACAAATCCTCATCATGTACCCAATCCATGGCTCCAGTCCATGCCTTCTTTCCGCCCCTTTGACTGTCCGTTGTGCATCCCTGGGAAAAGGACTGAGCTGGTGGGACAGCCAGTTCTGGTCCTGGCTCTGTCACTGTGTGACCCTGGGCACGTCCCTAACCTTCCTGGGACCGTGGAAAATGGAAAAGGCTTAGATGGATCTCAAAGTCCCCTTCCAGTTCTGACAGCCTGTGAGTTGTGTGTCCTGTGGATTCTCTTCCCTTTCATACACCGGGGGGAGGAAGTTGGGCTGTTTCTTTCCCGTTAGATGACAATGATGGGTAAAACAGAAGTGCCAGGCATGGGCTGATCATGAAGAGTGGCCTGCGGGGGGGGAGGGAGGGAGGGAGGGAGGGAGGGAGGGAGGGGGGGAGGGAGGGAGGGAGGGAGGGAGGGAGGGAGGGAGGGAAGGGTCATGGAGAATCCTCAGTGGGAATTGACAACAGATACCAAAGCAGGAGTCATGCTTACAAAGACCCAAAGCAACGGAAAGCGGCCACTTCAAACTGCAGCCCTCTCTACAGGTGACAGCCTCAAGCCTCACTGTGGTTCATCCCAGCAGGAAAGGGCCATATTCTCTCTCTCTAAGCCATTCATGCTCTGTCTACCCCCTTCGGCTGCTCTCCCAGATGCAATACAAGTTGGGTTCCTCCAACTATTGTTCTGTGCTCAGTAGATAAGACACAAAGAGAATGATGCTTCAGGAAAATGAGATGCCATTTTTAGCTTGTCAGGAAGACAATTTCCTTGAGGGGAAGAGAGGAGGCTAAAAGGCCCATCTCCATTTCTGGAGTGGCAGCCACATGCTAGAAAAGCAGGCTCCTTTATTCCGAGGAAAAGACTTATTTCGCCCTGTAGTTTGCCTTTCTTAGCAACTGAGTGGAAATCTGGAATTCCCCTCACTATTGTCCATAAAAATATTCCATGGGAACTGTGCTGGCCAATATGCTAGCCACTAGCCACGTGTAAAATAGAACTAAAAATTCAGTTCCTCATCACACTGGCCGCATTTAAGGCGCTGATGGTTACCGTGTGGGCCGCGCAGATCTGAATATTCTCATCGCCACAGAGTATTCGAGGGGACAGTGGTGCACTAGAATGTAAGCTCCCCACGAGCAGGGACTTGGCCTTGTTCATTCCTAGATCTCAAGTAGCCAGTGAAGTGCCTGACACATACTTGGCACTGCATTTATTGAATGAATTTATTGAATTCATGGTTAGGCAAGTTAGATAGGGCAGAGAATATGGTAGTGCCAGTACAATGACGCTAGTAATTCAAAATTACACCGCATACTTATTCCAATAAACTCTGATTTCCTCTAGTGTTCATTCTCTTAAGAGGCGTCTGAGCCCCCATTGGTGCTTCCCTAGCCTGGGTACTAAGAGGGATATGAAAAACAACAACAAGGGAGCTCTCTGGTGGTCCAGTGGTTAGGATTTCGGGTTTTCACTGCCAGGGGCCCAGGTTTGATCCCTGGTCAGGGAACTAAGATCCTGCAAGCCATGCGGTGTGGCCGGAAAAAAACAAACAAACAAAAAAACCCCACCACCACCAAGAGTAGGTCGGTAAATGTATTGGAAGGAGCAGAGCAGAGGACTGGGAAAGAGAAGACCCAGGCTCTAGTCCATATTTCAATCACAGGGGCAAGTGGAGCCCCTTTGAATCTCTCTTGTAAGCTGTAAAATGAGAGTAATAATACGCTCCCCATGGAGTTGTTTCTATGAACCAAGTGGGATAACATAACAGAAAGTACTTTGGAAACTATAAGGAGTTTGCATCACTGACCTTGCCCTCAAGTTGCTTCTGAGTCCCGCTGCCATGATCCTTAAGAATATTTTGCCTTATCCAAAGGCTCTCCCTGCCTTGAGATCATTATACTTCAATCCGTCGTGTACACGTCCAAGGAAATATTTCTGCTGAAATACCACTGTTATCAAGTCCTGGTGCTCCAAAGACTAAAATGGCCCCTTACTGCCTGTAAGATCAAGACCAATCTCCATCTTCTAATACTAGGTAGTATCACGTGCCCCATTTGCTTAGGAAGCTCCTATTTCATGATTATCAGATAGGACGTTCCTGAGACGAGAACCATTATTCCTGTTACACATGTGCCCCTGCCCCACCTGTGCCTTTGCTTCTCCC
Source organism: Balaenoptera musculus (assembly GCF_009873245.2). Taxonomy (NCBI): domain Eukaryota; kingdom Metazoa; phylum Chordata; class Mammalia; order Artiodactyla; family Balaenopteridae; genus Balaenoptera; species Balaenoptera musculus. The sequence continues at coordinate 10,333,529 of NC_045792.1, forward strand.
ACCTCTTCAAACTGCACCTGCTCCCTTAGTTCACCCTGTCTGTAACTCCAGCCCCCAAACCCAGGCGTTCTTAGCGCCTCTCCTGTCTTGTACGTGATAAGTTCTCCTGCATGGGCTTGTTCTGATGGTTTCCTTGTCTTTGCTCCTCCACCACACTGGTCCACACTCAAAGAAGGGAGTTGTTCTTAGGCAGCACTAGGCTCCTTAGGGGAACCTAGGGATGGGGATGGCGTGGTTGGCCCTGGAGGCCTGGGTTCCAATAGGGTCAGACAGATAGGGAACAGGGTAAGCCAAGAAGATTAGCCTTGAAAAGACAGTCCGACCAGCTTTGTCCAGGTGCACTATGCTTTTCCTTCAATGGACTCCATGTTTTAGGGTACACATTTCAAATACCTTATGTTTATTATGTAATGATAATACAAATTTCATTTCCCCATTTTGTTATACTTTAGGTTGGTATCATTTCAGCCCAAAGGAACAGAATTTTAGTTAAATGAGGCTTTCCTCCAGAGAGCTGACTCCTTTTGGTTTCAGTAAATGGTCTCATCCTGCATCAAAACCTCTATGACTCCCACTATTCATCTAGAGGCTTCTCACACTGATCTCGGAGGAGGTACAGCAATGACGGATGTGACGTGCAGCCCAGTGACTTTAAGTGGCATTCTAGGGGAAAGTGGAGTGCTGAGATTAGCCAAGGTCACCCCGGAAGGTGAGCCCAGGCTCCCAACCCACTGCAGAAGGCCAGGGTGTGCGGCCCCAGACTTCACCCTCTTTATAGTAAACACCGTCTTCCCTGGGGAGAACAGGGTTCCAGCCAGGCAGAGATTGCTTGTGTGAGGCCTAAGCCAGCGCCAACAGCTCCGGCTGAGTATAAACAGAGCGCCCAATTAAAACACCTAATTATAGGGCAGGCTGGAACCAGGAGGAGGGCTTGCTTGGTGGCCCTGAAGCCAGCTGCCAACCAGGCTGCCAGCTTCTCCCAAATCAGCCACAACTGGTCTCAGGCTGGAGTGAACCTCCAAGTGGACACATACACCGGAGGGTTGGGAGGGCAGAGGGGAGCCCTCCAAGAGGGGAGAAGGCACGTCTCGTTGCTTCTGAGCTCCTAGGGCTGTGGGGGCGCTCTCCCAACGAGCATCCAGGAAGCTTTCTGGAAGACTATAGGGGGAGATGCTCCTTCGCACAGGAGAATTGGGATTTCACTTTTTGGGGACCCGGTTACCTCATCTAAGGAAAGGGATACCTAATTCACGGGATAACGATGAAATAAATGTAGCCGGGCGTAACTTAAAAGCCCTTTGCTCTTGGCGGAGCACTGCAATAGACCGTGCGCTTTCCCCAAAAGCCGGAGGCAGGGACGTGCTCTGAACAGCAGTGGCCCCAAAACCTGGGTGCAAAACAGAGTTCTTCCTGCTGACCTGCAGGTGTCCATCCCTCTCGCCAGGCACCGAAATACTGATGGTCACCCAACTCTGCCTCAATCGTCACACTATCAGTGGTTAATATACCGTTTTCAGTGATACTGATGATAAAATAAGTTTCTACGATGTCTTTCCTCCTAGGATTTCAAAGCATGGTTCACAGGTGTCTATGACTCCAACCTTCCTAAGAGGTTGAATCTTACTGGTGGAGAATGAGGGCTGTGTTCCAGTAATTTGCCCCCTGCTCCCCTAGGATAACAGAGGAAGAGCTTGGACTAGGACCTCGAAATGCAAGCATCAAGGTCATCATCTTGAAGCCCGCTAGGGTAGCCTTCAAAGCACTGCTAGAAGTGGACCCTACCGAGTGGAACTGAGGCAGAGTCTAGGTTTCAGCTTTTCTGGGGTCATTTCCCCAGCCTCCTTCGGGGAGAAGCCTTCTTCTGTTTCTTTTACACAATAAAAGGATGGGATGTGGCCCCTCAGCTCAGGGAGGGTGGTACTGTTAGTCAGGTGTTCTTAGCTCACATAGCGCTGGCTGAGAAGAGGTCCCTGTAGCTTTGGGGGTTTAGGTCAAAAGCACAACACCACACTATGTGGGTGTAACTAAGGGTATATTGTGTCCTCAAGGGGAGAAAACACCTTGCTCCTCCCAACCAGCCTGAGCAATATGCCAGAACAGGGGTCCTGCTACTGAACCCCATCAGCAATGGGCATCGGTGTTGGCAAGCCTGTTCCCTTAGCAGCCCAGACGTTCTTTGACAGAGGGATGGGAGTTGCGCTAATAAACACACTGAATACGGGGTCAGAGGATCCGGCTTCGAGCTGGGCTCTGCTATTTATTAACTGCGATTTAGGGAAGACCTCTCTGGGCATTGGTATCTCATCTGTAAAAGTGGAATGATAACCATTAACTTCACAAAGCTATCGTTAGAGGTAAAGGACAGTGTAGCATAGTGGTCAAACCCATGGCCTCCAGAGGCAGAGCTGGATTTGAATCCCGTTCCACCACCCACTAGTTATAGGACTCGTGGGTAATATACTGAATAGAGCGAACCCCTAGTTTTCTCATCTGACACTAGAGAACGGCAATCATACTTAGAGTGTTGTTTGGAGGTTTTCACTGACACGGTGCCTGGTGTACAGTGAGCACTCAATAAACTTTCCGAGTTAGTATTACAGATAAAAGGTGTAACGCACAATGCAACTGCAATCGATTGTGGTTATTTTCTAGGCTTTGGGCAAGTGTTGTCAGTATATGCAGTGCTTTGCATATAGTAAACGCATCGTAAGTATCTGCTCCATGTAATTCTGGCACCCGTATAGCAGCAGCCTCACTCTGGAGTTCAGCTCAGAGATTAGTATCGTTTGCAGTAACGACATTCCAGGCTGCCAACCCTACAAAGTAGACCAACTAAAGATAGGCAGTGTGATTCAGCTGCCTCTCAGGGGAGGGTTTCTGGTGACAGCGAAAGCCACAAGAGATTCGACCTGAGTAATTTCTATGTGTCAGCAGAAGGCTCTTCCTCTCCCAGGGAAGATAAACCTAGTGCCATGTGTAGTTTGGGGCACGCACCGTGCAGGCATCACTCTGGGACCTGGAGACCGCACAGCTGTCCCGGGCTGTCTCGGCAGCAAAGACTTTCTCCGTGTAAGAGCAGCCAAAGCTGAGGGCTCTCCCAACCCCCTTCCTCCCACGGTGCTCCGTCCCTCACTGACAGCCAGGAGACTTGTGAGGTGGCAAATCAGTATTAAGCACTGGTGTGTGCAAGTGACCCAGGGAATACGACAGGGGGCGGGGCTACCTTTCCCCGCCTCCTAACTGTCCTCAACTGCCAACTTGCAGGGGGGGAGCCCAGAGGTGCCCACGCTGTTTTTTTCAGTCTGATGAATTTCATCACTTTCCATCCACTGTGGGAGAGCCCTCTACCTTTCCTTATTTGGGACAACTTGTTTCTTCAAGCACAAGGGAGGTATTCTTCTGCCTTGCAGGATCCGGGGACTAACTGCACAGACACCCTCTTCCCAGTTTCTGTTACTGGCTAACCGTCAGTGCTTATCACGTGCCACTCCCTGTACTAAGCTCTTTACCCGCATCGGGTCATTCAATCCTCCCAACAGTTAGGTCATCATTATGCCATCTCATCACAACAATCAGCTCAAGATCATCATCCCCTGTTAGATAATGGAAGAAACTAAGGCTTAAAGATGCTAAGGAGATTGCCCAAGGCCCCAGGAGGATCTCGAATTGTAGAGTCAGGATTTTTTTTTCCCTGGCCACGCCGCCAGGCATGCGGGATCCTGGTGCCCCAACCAGGGATCGAACGCGTGCCCCCTGCAGTGAAAGCACGGGGTCTCAACCACTGGACCGCCAGGGAAGTCCCTAGAGTCAGGATTTGCACACAGGCAGTCTGTCTGCCTCCCTCTCCACTCCTGGGCTATAAAGCCCAAGCTTTGGCAGACTCCTTTCATTCTTTCCAGACTGAGTAGCTCTAATATTTTCATTGTGTCTCTATAAAGAAAACTTTCCAACCCCTTAATCACCCCAGTGCCCATCTCTGGAGCTTCTCCAGCCACTAAGAGGTTTTTACCTCTTAATGTGCAAGAGCCCAAAACTACCCAACATCACTCCAGGTGCTGACCCTGTAGTTTACAAAGAACTTAACAATGTTATCTCATTTTATTCTCGCAGCAGTCCCAGTGGGGACATGGGCAGGTCAGACAATTGTCCAAGGTCACGGAGCCATGGCTCAGCCCAGGACCCACGCCTCCGGTGCTCTTTCCCCCCTCCTGTCTAGCGTTGCTTCTGGGTGTTGGTCTCAGCCTTGTTCCCACAGGGCACCCTGTATGTTTGGCGAGAGAATGACATTTCCCAAGTCTTACTGGCTGATGTCACCAGGCCAACCCCACTCCCTAGGTCATTGCGGGGCCCATTCATTCGTTCTATTCTCCACGCATAAGCTCCTGTTGGGTGATTTCAGAGGTTCTCTTGGCTCCTGGTTTCGCCTTCCCTTCTCCTCCCCAGTTCCCAGTCCATCCTCCACTGAGGCCAGAATAATCTTCCTAAAATACTAACCTGCATCATGCCACTGTCTCACTTAAGACCCTTCAGAGCCCTCCCCACATCCCTGGCCACAGCCCGTGGCGGCTCCCGGCATCCCGGCTGCCTCTCCTGCAGTTACCCTCCCCCCACCATGGTGCCCGTCCCTGTACCCGGCCCCCGCCCTGCCCCACGAAGCCTTGGCTTCAGCCACAGGAGCCCTGCAGTTGCCCCCAACACCCTGAAGCTCTCTCTGCTGAAGCCTTGCCCACTCTGCTTTTTCCAGTGGGATTACCTACACCTCCTCTCTTTTCTGTCTAACGAACTCAGAGGATGACTTTAAGTCTAAGCCAAGATTTCATATCTCTTGAGTGGAATCCTACTAGGACTTCCTTTCTGAATCACACATCTCCCCTCAGGGCCCCTCCCACACTTCACTTCTCCATATCCGCCACTGGACTGGAAACTCCTTGAAACAAGGCTCCCTATCTGTTTAACTTTGTGCCTTCAGGATATGGCGCACAGTGAATCCTTAGAATGTGCATTAAATAAGGGAGGAATGGATGAATCCTCCCTTGCCCGCCCCGACCCGCCCCGACCCCAGCAGAGCAGCTGTCTTCTGAGGTCTCTCAGCACTTTAGAATATCTTTCTAAGAGCACTGCTAGCCTCTATTTCTGTTTCCTTGTATGTCTATCTCTATGTCCTTCCATGTCTATTTTCACCACTACATTGGAAATATATTCTTCTTCCTCAGACTCTGAGATATTTCAAGGGTAGGAGGTGCAGTTCTGAGCACAAAGCCCAGCACATAGTAGGAGCTTAATTAATTGAGTGAATGGAGTGACTCCCAGGTCCTCGCTCTTTCCTGCCAGCGCTAATCGCGGAGAAGCACCATCTCATACCTCAGACAACTTCTACCTAAACGCAGTGGCTTGATTTGCTCACACCCAAGCCAGTTCTACTTGCCCGCCAACTCACATCTTGGCCCATCCCCCCGTGGCTTGGCTCCTCACTACCCAAATGGCTCTGTGTCATCCACAGATGTGTCAGTCTTACTCTGAACTTCCTTTTCCGGATCATTTATAAAAATGTGAAAGAAGCCCAGACTCAGCAACAGCCATGGTTAAAACTCCATCTCTTGCATGCGCCTTGGGTATTGGTTTGCACTCCTCATCCTGGGCTGACATCTCTTTAGTGTCTATTTTTCATTACATAAAGATTGGTGAGAAAATATTCATCTAACCACCTGTCTGCCCACCCACCCATCCATGCATCCATCCCACTTGTGTTGAACATCTGAGAAGGACCAGGCCTTGTGCCAGACTCTGGGAAATTCACTGATAGACAAAACAGAGTTCCTGGCCTCAAGGAGCTCAGTTGGGGCAGAAGACAAACAGGGAACAAATAATCATAATGCCCTGTGATACACATGCTCCTGAGGTCATTTAAAGCATGCAGGTGGGGGGACTTCCCTTGTGGCGCAGTGGTTAAGAATCTGCCTGCCAATGCAGGGCACATGGGTTCGAGCCCTGGCCCGGGAAGATCCCACATGCCACGGAGCATCTAAGCCCGTGAGCCACAACTACTGAGCCCGCGTGCCACAACTACTGAAGCCTGTGCGCCTAGAGCCCGTGCTCTGCAACAAGAGAAGCCACCGCAATGAGAAACCCATGCACCGCAACGAAGAGTAACCCCTGCTTTCCGCAACTAGAGAAAGCCCGCGTGCAGCAACAAAGACCCAATGTAGCCAAAAATAAATAAAATTAATAAAATTAAAGAATCTCACCAAGAGGGTGAGATTAACTCTGCTGACAGAGTGGGCAGGATTTGAGAGGAGTCTTGATGGATGAGAGGACTTTTGCCATTCAGACAAGAGAGAAGGAACAGCAGGTGTGATGTGGGAAGGAGGGAAGGTACTACAAGCTCTAAGGAGGCCAACAATGGGGTGGAGGAGGGGCATGGCAGGAAAGAGAAACCTTGTCCATTTATCTTTTCTCACTAGGGGAAAATTTTTGTTTCCAAAAGACCGTGGGTCAATTATATTATCTCAGTAAATGAAGAAAAGCATACTGATTATGGCCTTTGCTCTGCAGAACTCAGCAAAAGCCAGAGTCTCCTCTAAAAAGCCAAGGAAAGAGCTTTAAAATGAATCCATTCTTTCATCCAACACTACCAGCACCTACCATATTTAATATTTGTATTCGTGGGATGGCAATCATCTCCCCCTAATGTCTGTAAGCTACCTGAGAGCAGAGATTTTGTTATGATCTGCGTTGGATCCCAAGAGCCTCGAGCAATCCCTGGTACATAGTAAACACCCCATAAACACTTGCTTAATGAATTCACTGGACTCCTGCTACCTGCCAGGAACTGAATTAGGTCCTGGAGATAAAGGCATGGACCAGACACATTGCCTGCCCTTTAAGCAAGGTCAATTACATGAGCTAGTTCCTTAGAAAGCCATTTTTGGGTTGGTAAGAAATCATTTCTGTTTTAAAGCTTGAAAAATAAAAAAGACCTTTCTACAAGCTGTGAGATGAACTTTTGAGCGTTACCAGGAAAGGTCTCGGCCACCTTCCCCTGCATGCCTGCAGACACTAATTTTACAGCGCTCCTCACTCCTGTCGCTGGGGCAGACAGGTGTGCTGGGAGCGTGAGAGCGCCTAGTAGACCCGCCCCCCCCCCACAGGTGTCCGGGCACTGGCAAGCCCCGGGCCTCAGCTGCCTTTTCTAGGCCGTGTGGTACACTCGTGCTCACAGACACACATGCTCACACTCACAACTCATGCTCATACAGCCACACAATCACACACGATCACACTCTCACACAACACGTGCTTGAACAGACACAGGAGCACATACAACACGTGCTCACACTCACACACTTGCCCACACACACAACACAGCTCACATATTCACACAGCACACAGTCACACACCCAGTTCTCTCTCTTACACGTACACACACACACACACACACAGGCGCACGCGCGCAAATGCAGCCTGAGCCGTTAAAGTGACAGCACTCACATTTTCCATCTCTTGGTGGTTTCAAAACAGGAAGCCTGAGCGCGGAGGGGAGGTGTGGGTGAGGTGAGCGCAGTGTGAAGGACCCAGGTGCACGGGCTGGATTCAAAAGGGACGCCCTGCGGGTGCCCGTCCCCTTCACAGGCGCGAGGCCCGGGCTTAGCCAAGACCCTGAGCAGCACCGGTCCTGGCGCCGGGCTGCGGACCGTTCGGCTGGCCAGGGCAGCGACGATGCGGTCACCCAGATCATATCGCATCTCTCCCTCGGCCAGGGGTTTTCTGTGAGGAAGAAGGGAACACCCTCTGCCTTCCTGTCTGCAGACATGGAGCCCCCTCTTTTGGAAACCACCTCTTCCAGGAGTCCTCTGGGACTAATTCCTGTGAGCCGTTCTACCTCACCCCTTAGGTCCTCTGCTACCTACTCAGCCGAGCTCCTTTACAAGGGAAATATGCAGTGTTGTGACCTGTCCCCGCCCCTCCCCTCTCCCCCACTCCAAGATGAAATAGACCAGGGACCTGTTTTCTAAGATGAACTCCTTGCAGCACCTTGTATTTTACAGTTTTTCTTTCTCTGTCTTTTTTTTTTTTTTTTGGCTTCCAGCACACGCAGGATCTTAGTTCCCTGACCAGGGATCGAACCTGTGCCCCCTGCAGTGGAAGCAGGGAGTCTTAACCACTGGACCACCAGGGAAGTCCCTACAGTTTTTCATAACCAGCATCTCCTTCAGTCTTCAAGATGGCTTCATGAAGTGGTGAATACTATACCCATTTTACAGATGAGGAAGCTGAGAGCAAAGAGATTAAGTCACTTGTCCCAGGGGGCCTAGAAGCAGCCTTTCTGATCTCAGCGCTCCATTTTCAGGAATGTCACTACTCCACCTGTCACCCTGGCTCTGAACACAGGTGTGTCTGAGATGGACAGTGTGTCAGAACAGCCAGAGCAACGCCTGATGGTGAGCAGGGAGAGAAGACGAAGGAGAGGAGGAGTGAAGCTCTGTCACAGGCTGGCGAACTTCATGCCCCACCTTTGGCCCTGAAGGCACTCCTTCCCCCCCCCTCCCAACCTTTTTCATACACATACCAAACCACATGCACAGAAATAGATTCTAGCTGGCCTGGTGCCAGGAGCTTGGATAGGTCCATGTACAGACTTCAATTGCCTGAGGCAGTTGGGACTGATTTCCACAATTTACAGAGCAAGATGGAGGGGAAGCCATAGCGAGATGAGATTTCTGGGGATGAATGACATTTCTGGAACTTCGCTTTCTCTCTTTCTCTCTCTGAGAGAAATGATTAAAAACCTTTTTTCCTTCAGCAATGACCTTGCAAAGGAAATTGGCTTCAGCGCTTTGAAGCTTAGAGGGAGGCCTCACACACAGCCCTTTATGCTGTATTCCTACCAAAGGATGCTCCGGAAGGTAGAGCAGGGTGCCGGCAGCAGGCTGTCCTCCCAAACCAGCCTAAGAGACTCAGATCGAGTGACGATAGCATGTGCGTGGCTGGAAGGAGACAAGAGGGGACGAAAAACGAGACCGGGCTGGATTTTTCCACCAGGCTAGCACTTCTGTCAGACTGTGCCCTCTGTTTCACAGTCCCCTGCATTGTAGGCTTCATATATTTAACAGCCGGGACCTATAAAATGGGACATCAGATGTCACAGGAAAAGGATGGGTCAGGCTCAGGGGAAGCCCTGGAATTTCCTTTCCTGGAGATCTCCAGGACTGAAATGAGAGACGCCCACGCTGGGAGAATGTCTTGCTCTTCCCTCCGGTCTGGACCACTGTCCAAACCTCTCTCTCTTTCTCCAAGTCCCACCCTTTTCTTAAAAGCCTCTCCTGACCCTTCCAGGCATTCATGCTCCCTGAGGTCAGAGACTCTGACCAACGGAGTCTCACCGACTGACAAGTGAGAAAGCGGATGATGCCTGAGATGACCTTGGACGGTACCCAACTCCGGCGTCTGCTGTCCCTGGGCTGTTTTGTGGGGAGTGGGGAGGAGTTTCTCAGGGTTGTACTCCACTGTCAGACCCCAGAGGCTAAACTCCAGCTTGTGTGGGTGGTGGATGCAGCCCGGGTTCCAGGAGAGACCTGGCAGGAGGAGGAGAGGAGAGTCATCGGGGAGCTGGACTTTGCTCAAGGCTGGTTTCGTTGGTCAGCAGAAGGATCCAGGACGCAGAACCCACGGGAGGGAAACAGGGCTGCTCGCTCCCGGAGACGCCCCGAAGCAGCCTGGCCACCCAAGTCCAGCAAGTTCATGTTCGTGGGGCCCGGAAGTCACGAGGGCCTCGCGGGAGGGAAGGGGAGCGGCTGGGCTCCTTGCTAGGGGTTTGTGTTCTCCAAGCAGAGACCCTCGGGCCTCAGAATCCAAAGAGGTCAGGACTCCTCCCCGGAGACCGGCAAAGACTGTAAATCTGGAATACTGGATTCCTCATGCAGCTCCTGCCAAGCGGGAAGCTGAGTAACCACCACATGGACTGACTTAGGCCTTAACCTGAGGGACTTGAAATGAAGCAAATAGGATCTGGAGTTGTGCTTCTTCAGCTGAATTCTGTCACGAGCCCAGATGTTCATTTATTTACTCATTTATTTACAACCAACACAAGTGCGCTATTTCTGTGGTCGATTCATATTTTTCCTTGTTTGGGTTTAGTTTTGCTTTTTGAAACACTTCGTGAATATACTGGTACTAGGTTCAAATCGAAAATTCTTAATATTCACTGTCGGGGGTGGGAGGAAACCCAGAACATGAAAGTGTTCTATGAACTGAAAGTAAATTGAACAGATATTTTTTTCTGGGCAAGTTCCTATAGAAATCTGAATCACATTACAATGTCAGTGCATAAGAGAGCTGGAGGTTAAAGCCAATCTACAGTCCTTAATTTTTCATGGAAAATAAATTTCATCATTTTTCAAGTGAAAAGAGTGAATAACTTAGAAGTACTTTTACATTACTGGGGTTTACTTTGATGACTGAAAGTGAATCTATGTATCAGTAAGCATTTTTCAAGTAAGTAATAATCAAAATCCCTAAGAACAGTTGGTTTTTAAGTTAGATTTCCTACACTAATCCTCTTGTCTCATTTATACAATTATTATCTTCCACTAAAGCAGGACTTCTGCTAAAAAAAAAAGTGTCGGGCTTCTCTGGTGGCGGAGTGGTTAAGAATCTGCCTGTCAATGTAGGGGACACGGGTTCGAGCCCTGGTCCGGGAAGACCCCACATGCCGTGGAGCAACTAAGCCCGTGCACCACAACTACTGAGCCTGCGCTCTAGAGCCTGAGAGCCACAACTAATGAGCCCACGTGCTGCAACTACTGAAGCCCGTGCACCTAGAGCCCGTGCTCCGCAACAAGAGAAGCCCCCGCAATGAGAAGCCTGTGCACCGCAACAAAGAGTAGCCCCTGCTCGCCGCAACTAGAGAAAGCCCGCGTGCAGCAACGAAGACCCAACACAGCCAAAAATAAATAAATAAAATAAAATAAATTTTAAAAAAGAGAAATACCTTAAAAAATAAATTAAAAAGTGTCTAGGGGGCTTCCCTGGTGGCGCAGTGGTTGAGAGTCCGCCTGCCAATGCAGGGGACACGGGTTCGGGCCCTGGTCTGGGAGGATCCCACATGCCGCGGAGCGACTAGGCCCGTGAGCCACAACTACTGAGCCTGAGCGTCTGGAGCCTCTGCTCCGCAACAAGAGAGGCCGCGATAGTGAGAGGCCCGCGCACCGCGATGAAGAGTGGCCCCTGGTCGCCGCAACTAGAGAAAGCCCTCGCACAGAAACGAAGACCCAACACAGCCAAAAATAAATAAATAAATAAATAAATAAATTTTTAAAAAAAAGTGTCTAAATAATGAGTCCTATTTCACTTTAAAAGTAATATAGTTACACTTTTATAAGAAATAAACATGCAAAGATATATCTACCAGCCCCATCTTGGTGTTCAGTCCCTCGAAGCTGGTCTCCATCCACCCTTCTTCCTTCCACCCATCCCCTCGCCCCTCGTCCTCTGTACCATGGCCCACACCCAGCTCGTGCAGTGGTGGTTCACAGCATCCACAGACTCTGGAGTGGAACAGCTTATGTTCAATCATAGCTGTGTCACTGTGTGACCATGGGCAATTTACTCAACCTCTCTGAGCATCAGTTGCCTCCTGTGTAAAATGGGAATACTCATAGGACCTGCCTCATATGGTTCTGTGAATCAGGTGAAATAAAACACGAGGCACTTAGCACCTTACGTGGCATATACTGAGCTCTCAGTAAACATCGGCTGGCACCCTCTTCCTGGGACAATGAATGAGTCACCCTTTTCAGGGTCAGCCATCCTCTTTCAAATCACATGTCATTTCATCAGGAAACATGTCAGGAAATTTCTTCACCTGGGAAAATCGAGCTCACACTTCGAGACTCAGTTCAAATGCCAGCTTTCTAAAGCTTTTTATTGCAACCCCTTAGTCCCCCCTTCCCCGACTTGAAAGCTGGATGGCACCTCTTACTTAACCTAGCCACGGTCTACTGAAATTATGTCTTTAGGTCTTGCTTTTCCACAAAATATGGGAGTATTCAGAGTGCAGAACTGAATATTCTTCCTCTTTGCCCTGTAGATGCCAAGACACCAAGCAGACACTCAATTAATATTTATTGAGGGACTTCCCTGGTGGCACAGTGGTTAAGAATCCTCCTGTCAATGCAGGGGACACGGATTTGAGCACTGGTCCAGGAAGATCCCACATGCCGTGGAGTGACTAAGCCCGCGAGCCACAACTACTGAGCCCACATGCCACAACTACTGAAGCCCGCGTGCCTAGAGCCCATGCTCCACAACAAGAGAAGCCACCACAATGAGAAGCCCGCGCACTGCAATGAAGAGTAGCCCCCACTCGCCGCAACAAGAAAGCCTGCGCGCAGCAACGAAGACCCAATGCAGCCACAAATAAATAAATAAATAAATATTTAAAATTTAAAAATATATATTTATTGAATGAATAAAACCAAATGGAATCAAATGGCAACTGTGCGGATGCCAGGATTTATGGGGCATATGGCTTTAGAGAAATATAATCCATATTATATCTTTTCAAGAAACCAGTTATTTCTGTGTGGAAATGAATTTTACCAAATCGGATGTCACAGAAGGTGGGATAAAAGGAGAAATTAGAGGAGAAATTAAGGGAACAACTTCAGGGTTTTGCCATCTGCCAAGGAAGGATGTGTTATCTATCTTGTAGGTAAGTGCCTTAAAAGTTTAATGAAAAAGCAATACTCTTGAGCCACTGCCCAGCCCTAAACACAGAAACTCTTACGTCAAGACAATCTGGTGCAATGCAAATAACTTACGGTCGATTTGCCAAATCAGGGAGTGAGCAATGGTAGTAGTGAAAAAGTAGTCCCACTCTTGAAAGGAACCTTTTTGGAAGATAAGATTGTTGTTTTATTTTAGTACGGCCCAGAAAGGTGGGAAGCAAAGATACTTCTCCTGAGAATCAGGTGCCAGTAAGACATTCAGGTAGCTACCAAAAGTGGTGGGGGAGGCAGAGGATGGGGAGTGGAAGGATATTCATTGTTCACTGGATGCCAGGCACCATCCTAGGTCCTTGACATGAAACATAATGCTCAAAAGAACCTCAGAGATAAACACTGTCAACCCCATTTTATTGATGGGGAAGTGGAGTCTAGATGAGGTTAAGTGAGCAAGTCAAGATCAAATGCTCACAGGCGGCCTTTTGCTCTTTATTAAAATTCCACCATCAGCAACCGCAGCGTGGAACGGTCTTATCTAAATCTTTCTCCACTATAATCTATCCTTCTCACTATTGTTAGAGTAATTTTCCTAAAGCTAGTTGAGTTAAACTTTCCACTCCTTTAAAACTGTCAATGGTTCTCTTACATTCACAAAATAAAAATTCAGATACTCAAACTCATGAATGTCACATTCTTGACAGGTTCAGTTCCCACTCATCCGTCTTCCATTTCCCATCCTCCATCCTCACGACATCATACCGGACCGTGCTCCTTCATCATACTACGTATTGATAATAGCCCACCTCAGGTCCTTGGCTCACGCCTCTCCTTCTCGGTTGTTTTGCTGTATACTCACTGAAAGCCAATTCATCCTTTTCCTGGATCTTCTGCTTCTCCTTCCCTGTGGGCTCCTCCTCTACATTTCAACAATCCCTTCCAAATCTTCAACCTCACTTTTCCCTCTGGTTCAGAGCTACTCTGATAAGGCACCTCGCCACTAAAATTGCTCCCCCACAAGCCCCCAAGAGTTCTCCACGCCAAAAACCATGTGAGAGGGGCTTCCCTGGCGGTGCAGTGGTTAAGAATCCGCCTGCCAATGCAGGGGACACGGGTTCGAGCCCTGGTCCGGGAAGATCCCACATGCCGCGGAGCAACTAGGCCTGTGAGCCACAACTACTGAGCCTGCGCGTCTGGAGCCTGTGCTCCGCAACAAGAGAGGCCGCGATAGTGAGAGGCCCGCACACCGCAATGAAGAGTGGCCCCCGCTTGCCGCAACTAGAGAAAGCCCTCGCACAGAAAACGAAGACCCAACACAGCCAAAAATAAATAAATAAAAATTTAAAAAAAAATCATGTGAGAAATAATGGTTAATATTGACTGAACCTTCAGATGCTGAATATTGTACCGTCACTCCAGTTTATAGATGGGGGCTCAGTGTGAAATTAACTAGCTTGCCTCAGGTCACTCGGGAAGCAGCAGTAAGAATTTGAACCATTACAGCCCATTCAGCGGGCTTTTTGAATTTCAGTCTCTTGTGGCCTCTCAACAGAATTTCGCGTTATTGATGCTCCCTTTGTTCTCTACTTTTTACCTTGCTGACACTATACCCTTTGGGTTTTCTGCTGTTTTCTCTAGCTGTTCCTTCTCAGCTTTCTTTGTCATCTCTGACGCTTCTGCAGGCCTTTTGATTGCTGGTCTTCCTCAGGCATCTGTCCAGTCTTTCTTTCCCTGTTCTGCTCACTCTCTCTAGGAGACCCCAGCCACTCCCACGGCTGCGACTCCCACCCTTACACACTGATGCTCTGTGTACCATCCACTTCTCCCTCTTAACCTTTGTGCTTCCATAACACACTCCTTACTGTTAATCTCTGCTTGAATATCCTGCTTGTACTAAACCTCACGTGTTCAAACACCAAACTCACCTTTTCCCCCTGCAAACCTGTTTCTCTCCAGATTCTCTGTTAATAACACACCATCCATCCCACTTCCCAAATGAGAAGCTTAAGATCTACTCCTAACTTCTTCCTCTCTTTCTTTTCATGCCCAAGTCTGCTCCTGAATTTATTCCACCCCTGGTCTCTTCAATCTGTCATCTCCTCTCTCTAAGCCACCGTTGCCGCTCACTCTGACTACCGCAGCAGCTTCCAGCTTTGCCGTTTCCAATTTATTCTCCAGATATGCAGCCATCACTTCTTCTGCTTAAAACATCCACAGCTCCCTATTTCCTTTAGGATGAAGTTCCAGGACCTCACCATGGCTAACAAGCCTGTCTGACAGATTTTCTGGCCCCTCCTACCCTTTCTTAAGGCCACTTCCCCTTCTCTATATGCTCTTGTCACATTAGATTTCTTTCCATTCTTTGAACACATCTTCTCACAACGGAGCAAGGGGACACATACTTCTCTCTCCCTCTCCTACACCAATATCTCGGCTCATTTTTCACATCCCAGGTTACATCTTCTGGGTTGCTTTCCCTGATTCCTTAGACTAAGCTCTCACTTACTTATCCTCATGACATGCTGCATTTCTCTTGCCCAGTATTCATTGTGCTTGTAACGACTTACGTAGTGTTTTTCTTCCTCCTTACTGTGTATATATATATTTGACTGTTATTCTCAGTGCTGAGGGAAGTACAGGGCATGTGGTAGATACTCAGCAAAAACGAACAGCCTGGCCCCAACACCACCTGGTATAGGAAACCCTCCTGCATCCTCCTAGGTTTCTCTCTGTGCTCCCACAGCCCTTGGGTTTTCATTCTGCCTTGGTTAATATTTAATGTTGTACCTGTCTTTCTCCTCCATAAGCTTATGAGCTTATGGAGGAAAAGGACCACCAGGTCTTCACTCGACATGCCTTACATTCTAGCATGATGCCAAAGGTGTTTATTAAATTAAAGAAGAAAAAGCTAAAAGCCTGAGCCTTGTACGTTACCAGTCCTCTGCATTCCTCAGAGTCAGGCACACAGAATGAGGCTGTGTTCCCCTCAAAATTCTAGGGATGAGTTATCCATTTCTGAAAGGAGCTGGAGAAACACCGAGAAGCAGCAGGAGCTGTACTTTAGCAGTAGACGTTTTTAATATGTGCATTTCGAAAATGGGCCATAGCATTGAAATAAGGAGAAATTACGAACCGTTCTCAACTTGCCCATCTTCCTCATGCCCCTTTCTCTATCGGCTACCAAAGCATCCTAACTGCGGCGGCTGTACCGCCTGTGCTCTATCTACAGCTCCTCTGTCTTGGGCCGGGACACCTTCATCTCTCACCTGGCAAGTCTGCTCTGGTGTCCCCTAGTCCCTTCTCCTCTTTTATACACTGTCTGCATTGCTGTCAGAGTTATTATTCTAGAATTGAGACTGGACCATATTACCTCTGCTTAAGTCTTTAGAGAGTCGCTGTTACCTAAAGGCTAAAATCTTTTCCATTTGGCATGCAAGGTGCTTCATGATGGTGCCCAAATCCACTTTTCTAGGCTCAACCCTGCCATTTCCCTCCCACACATCTCAACAACCCTGAACTCTCTCTCCTTTAATACACTGTTTCCTTCCTTGTCTTTGTACATGCTTGGGCCCTCTGCCCGGAACACTGTTCCCCGTTTCCACACATACCTGCCTTCCACGTACTTTTCTATATTTGTAACAGGGAAAAGCCAAATCGGACTACACGTTGGATCTGTTTCTTTTACTTTAACCTTTGCTCTCCGCTGCTTTTGTTCACTAAAAGGATACTGTCTATATAGAATGGCCTGCCTCGGGGAACCCTGCCCCTCTGCCTGAATGTTAAACCAAAGTGCCTTTGTTCAGGCAAACATCCGGACCCTGTCCACCTGTGGATGGCTGCAAGGAAGAAGAAATTAACACATCCCCTCCCCGAGGCTGGTCATTCCAGGGGATATTTGCAAAACTTATGGTCTTTTTACCTTTCTTCCTCATCTTCTCCCCTTCTCTGTGCTATAAAAGAAACTGGCATCCAAACCCCGATAAGATGATTATTCTGAGACTTTAGTCTGCCATCTTCTCGGTCTACCAGCTTTCTGAATAAAGTCGTCTTCCTTGCCTCAACACCTTGTCTCCGATTCATTGGCCTGTCGTGTGGCAAGCAGAGTGAGCTTGGAGTCGGTAACAAATCCACTCTGGGCAGTACAGTGGAGTTAACTGTTCCTACCAGGGACTCATCTGTTTGGCTTCTGTCACGCTGTGTTTGCCCTTACTGACCCAAAGAAGATAGGGAAACGTCTTGTGCTTCTTTAAATCTCCGGCATCTGGGACTTCCCTGGTGGTCCAGTGGGTAAGACTGCACGCTCCCAATGCAGGGGGCCTGCGTTCGATCCCTGGTCAAGGACCTAGATCCCACATGCATGCCGCAACTAAGAGTTCACATGCTACAACTAAGAAGTCCGCATGCCGCAACTAAGAAGTCCGCGTGACGCAACGAAGACCCGGTGCATCCAAAATAAATAAAAATTTTTTTAAAATGCTTTAAAAATCAATCAATCAATCAATCTCTGGCATCTATCATATACTAGGTGCTCAGTAAATGCTGAATAAATAAAGGAATGAAGCCTAGGTCTTTGTGAGTCAGGCTGGTGTCTGTCTAGGCTTGCGTTTCTTTTCTTAACTAGAGGATTATCTGGCCTCTCTTTATGATGAGTTATTCCTGGTAGAGAAGAGTTACATTACTCCAGCTTTCTGTTACCCACATGCCGATGGGTTGGTTCTCCACTGTAAATTTTGTTGCCCATCTACTCTATGCATAAGAATTGCAGATGAAGCAGTTTAGTGTGTTAAACACAAGATATTAAGTACATTCCAAGGGCGAATAAACACATGGGGAGAACTTGTCACTGGGTATCATCTATGTCATGCTCTAATGTCATTCTGCTGGTAATTTATGCAGCTCCTCTTTTCTACTCAAATCCTTAAGTGCAAATAATTGAAGATTGTCAAAACATTTGAAACAAGCATGACCTTCGAGTGTACAGTGAATAAGAAGTTGCTGAAAAAGTACTGGCCTGCAAAAAGGGGAAAAGTTCACTCCTGAATGGCTTAAGACAAAATGAGTTTATACAAAGCTCGATAGGAAACAGGAAGTTTAAAAAAAAAAGAAAAAAACAACTGTGATAAGGAAAGCCTTAAAGAGAAATGCTGACCCAGAAAAGACGGATCTGAAAACACAGAGGGAAACTTTTTAACACAGATGCAGGATCATTTCTCTGAGGGCTTTTTTTTTTTTTTGTTCCTTTTTTAAAAGATGGGACTAAAAAAAGTGAGAATTGAACTCATCATAATTCTGTAAGACAAGCATGTCTGATGAAGGGGGGGAAACGATTATACACTCTACTGGAGTTGCTTTAATGGAAGCTTCTTGATGAAAGCTGCATATTAAAATACTCATCCAGTGATGAGGAGCTATTTCAAGATGGCAATCAAGGCAGTAGCTGCAGTGAGGTTTGTATGTGAAGCATGCCAAGTCTTCAGATGAGCGGAGCTGATGACTATCCCCACTGGCCTTTCGGGACTGCTGGTTCCCACCCAGTGGCATACGGGAGGCATCAACAACTAGTAAATCTATGACTGATGCCCAAGCAAAGGGGTGGGGCCAGCCCCGAGCCCCTTCCTTTCTCCTCGGTAAATCCCCTGTGCCTGGGCAGAGTCCTTCCCTCTGGCTCAGCATCCGAAGCTCTTTTCCATTCTCTCTCTTCTCACGGCAGCTGTAGACAAGGCCCCCAGTGGATCTGCAGGTCTCCAGCCCTCTTTCTGTGCTCATGAAAACCAAAAGCTTTTGAAGTGTGAGTCTCAAGAGAGGAGAATGTAAATTTCAATGGCCCTATTCGGCCATCCCTGTCCCTGTGCATCATTCAAGGTCCACATCAGGTGTCGCCTCCTCCGATACCTCATCCAGTTCCTCCAGACAAGCCACTACTTCTCCTGCATTCACACATTTCTGTACATACCTCTATTATCACACGCTCTTCTCATCACTCGGATAATTTGCTCATACAGCTTGCCTGCCTTTAAGGCAAGGCTTGCATTGCGACCAGTCTCCCTTCCCCCAAGCCTCACGCAGGGCTCCTCAATACACGTTTGGGGAATAAAGGTTATGAATGAATGCACTTCCGAATGAAGGAGTGTAGATTTTGTCTGTCGACACCCATTTAGAGACAAGAGCCAAACACGTCGAATGGCGGGGATTGCCAATGTGAAACTTGGATTTGGGCCGAGCTTGGGTGCAAGGCACCCGAGCCACATAAACAAGCAAACTGGATGGCTGGGATTTGTTTGCAGGGACTGATCACTGACGTGCTCGAGCATGTTCAGACATACTTGAGGATGTTAAGACTCCTCTTCCCAAAGTCAATACCTGCATCCAGTCCCTGCCAGACATCTTTCCCTGAAGCATGTATTAAACTGGGCACCTGGGAGCTCCACAAAGTAATGGAGCTTGAAGAAAACACGTTGCATTTGTGATGATTTGGATTAAACTTTAATTGGGGTTTGAGATGGAGTGAGGGGGAGGAAGCCAAGGTTTGTAGGGGTGTAGAGGGGAGCACTTCTTTTGTATATGTGAAGCCTCCTACTTGCTTCCTTGACCTCAACACTCCCTCTCCCAAGCCACAGTCCTTTCTTATTTCCTATTTATTTTTTTTTAAATTTAATTTTTTAATTGAAGTTTAGTTGATGTACAATGTTGTGACAATCTCTGCTATACGGCAAAGTGACTCAGTTATACACATATAGACATTCTCTTTTTTCATATTCTTATTTGCTATTTAACTTGAGGGCTTAATGGCTCTAAAGAGAGACAGGCCAACTACACAGCCAATATGGGTGGGAGACGTTTGCTCTGACATTCCCAAAGGCCTTCAAAACCTTTCTGTTTGATATTATGTAGGTATAGTTGAGACAAGCTGGAACCTGGGAGCTGGGACCCTTGGCTGCAATGCATGTACCTGGATAAACGTCTCCTTGAGTAACAAAATACAAAGAAATTGTAAGGGACTAAAAATAACTGCATGCATGCGCAGTTGGGGCAAATTATGGACAAGACACAAAAAGACCAAAAGAACCCAAGCGCCACTTCTGAAGATCCAGGAGCAAAAGCAGGTTACTGCACATGCCCCTGCACACAGCACCACCAAAGGGGTGGGCAGAACACTTAAGCCACCCCTGGACACACCCCTACCCTCACCCCATATAAGGAACCAGCCCGCACTCCCTCAGGGAGTAAGCAAGGGAACCAGTTACTTGTTTTTGCTCCCCACTGCTGCAGTAGGGGACCCAATAAAGCCTTGCCTGAATTTCTTGTCTGGCCTCTTATCAGTTTCTATTGATTAAGGAGGCCACGAACCCTGATAGGTAACATAGTGATGAGTGTACCATAAGAAGTCAGGCATTTCAATAGAACTCACTGATTGCTGTACACCTGAAACTAACACAACACTGTAAATCAACTATACTCCAATAAAAGTTTAAAAAAAACAAAAAGAACTCATTGAGAGAGATGAAAATGTTTCATTGGAGGGAGAAAGGGAGGGAAGGTAGAATTCCAGCACCTATTTGAAGAGGAGGAGCCACTTTGGGAAACTATAATTTAAAAAATAGCTCAACTTTTTAGGTCTTACGGCTAATACCCATTGAATGGAGGCCAGAACGCTGCCGGTCTCTTTGAACGAGCATAGGAAATTACAGGGGAAGACTTTTATGATAAAGTTGTTGGCACACATAAGTGACCCTCACTTTAAGGTTATTTTAGATTAGCTTGTTAGCTTATGTGACTCAGGCTTGCTTGTTTGGGGATGGGAAGCAGGGTGGTGGAAAGACAAACCATGATTTCACCTCCATTATAAACACAGGAAGTAACTGGTGCTACAACAGGGCTTCACAAGTTGTCTTTTACAAGCTGCAGGAAATACTGTGGGAGAACATAAGCTTATCTTAAGATGAGATGAAGTCCAGCCACAAGCAAAATTCCCGTGTCTCAATTAGGATACAGATACCTAAAATGTGCAGAGCCTGGGCAAGAATGTAAAGGGAGACCCACATATCCAATGTCTAATGCTTAGAAGTAATAAGTCAAGCAAACAAACTGGCAAATAAAATAGGTCCTATCCTCCTACTTGACACGTATGCCTTCATAAAGGCCTGGTTAGATTTCCCAGACTCCTTGGCATTTTGTGCCAAAACATGGCTGTCCCTGATCCCTTTGTGTGTGCTCTGCCCCCACCCGCTTTTATGCCCTCCCCCCGGCTCCTTCGGGTACCAGGAGAGGCCTCACATGCATGTGTATGGACACCTCAGGAGCATGTCAAGACTCTGTCCACACCACAAACAGCTGCTCCTGGGTCACGTTCAGGGCTACGGGTGTCTGTCCTCAAGAGGCTGGACACAGGGAAGACACTCAGGAAGCAGCCTCCTGGTCCTTTGGGTCCTTAATACCCAGAGTGTGTGATGCGTGTTTGTTGGGGGCAGGGGGAGGGGGAGGGGGAGGGACACAGGCTCCAGGTAAGCGCGTCCCTGTGGACCTAGGGAATCTGCTCTCTGTCCTAAAGGGCACAGCCGTAGAAGACCAGAATGGAACCCTCTGGTCTAAGATCAAGATTGGGTACAAAAAGTTCATGTATGAGTAAGACAAGAGAGAAAAAAGTGAAACCAACTAATAATAGTGAAACTCTACGTCGTAAAGGCTGTGGGTGAGTGCAGATCCTTCTGCAGACCACCAGCAGGGAGATATAATGATGGTCCCTCTGTCAGGGAGGGAGAGGAAATGGACAGACGTGGACGGAGGGTGAATAAGGATTCAGACAGCTGCATCGCAGGGTGTGGAGAGAGGAACTCCGTCACGCCCCGATGTGCAGTGTTGGCAATGCGTTGTGTTACCCGCTCAGCAGAGTTTGCCTTAGGTGGGCCTCTCTGGGTGAGTCTGAGGAGGCTGGCCTGACGGGCAGATGGACTTGGCAGGGAATGGAGAACACCAAGGATGGCACTGAGTTCCCCGGGCTGAGGAGGAGGTGGCTTCCAAAGACACAACAGGGATGAGACGGGGCTGGTGGGTGACATGGTACCAGGGGCTTCAAAGGAGCGTCCAGCCCTTCCGGGCATCTCTAAATTAGCCAGGGGCTCGGCCAACTACTACAGGGCCCCTGCACTAGCCTCCTCATGTGGTCTGTCATCGCAGTGCCAGCCTCCACCCTGCCTGGAAGGGCTTCACCGGTGGGCATGGAGGGCAAGGAGAGGGATCTAGGCCCTATTGCTCTAACTTTTTATTCTGGAATTTTCCAAACACATACAGAAGTAGAGAAAATAGTATGACAAACTGCCTTGCATTTATCACCCAGCTTCAGTAATTACAATGATCAATGTTTGTCCAAATTGTTCATCTATTCCCCAACTTTTTTTTTCCCCTGGAATATTTTAAAGCAAATCTCATACATATCACCTTACCCCAAAACTCTTACGAAGACTTACTTTTTTCCCTAGAGTATTCCACAACAACCTACTATGCCTCTCTAAGTGATGACTGTTTTTCCTGTAACAGAGTCACTGTGCCATGATCACCTCTACCATTTGTGAGCATTTCTTTTTTTTTTTTTAATTTTTATTTATTTATTTATGGCTGTGTTGGGTCTTCGTTTCTGTGCGAGGGCTTTCTCCAGTTGCGGTGAGCGGGGGCCACTCTTCATTGCGGTGCGCGGGCCTCTCACTATCGCGGCCTCTCTTGTTGCGGAGCACAGGCTCCAGACGCGCAGGCTCAGTAATTGTGGCTCACGGGCCCAGTTGCTCTGCGGCATGTGGGATCTTCCCAGACCAGGGCTCGAACCCGTGTCCCCTGCATTAGCAGGCAGATTCTCAACCACTGCACCACTAGGGAAGCCCTGTGAGCATTTCTTAATATCATCAAATATCAAATCCACATTCGTTTCTCCCTGATTATCTCAACATCTTTTTTTTTTTTAATTTATTTATTATTTATTTATTTATGTCTGTGTTGGTCTTCATTTCTGTGCGAGGGCTTTCTCTAGTTGTGGCAAGCGGGGGCCACTCTTCATCGCGGTGCGCGGGCCTCTCACTATCGCGGCCTCTCTTGTTGCGGAGCACAGGCTCCAGACGCGCAGGCTCAGTAGTTGTGGCTCACGGGCCCAGCTGCTCCGCGGTATGTGGGATCTTCCCAGACCAGGGCTCGAACCCATGTCCCCTGCATTGGCAGGCAGATTCTCAACCACTGCGCCACCAGGGAAGCCCCTATCTCAACATCTTTTTACAGTTACTTGGTTTGAATCAGGGTCAAACAAGGTCCCGGCCTTATTTTAGCAGGATGGAAAGCCCTTCTATGCGGTTTAAGAACCAGAACCTCTCACACACCTTACCCTGAACACCGTTCGGCACCCCAGCTCAAAGAGCCGCAAGGTCAAAACTGATGACTCCCCAGCTTGGGAGCTCTGGCCTGCCAAGAATGACATCTCAGTGGGAACTGCAGGCAGCTGGGCCCCCGCTGCCTCTGAGTAACTCACTCTGCAGCCCACGTCTGAGAACCAGTGTCCGGAGTTTCCAAGTACTTACAGGATTCAGGTCACCGAGAAGCGGCAGGCGTGCAGTGCAAGCGGGCTCCTACGCTTTTTGGTACTGCCTTTACTTTTCAGAATTTGACCTTTCTAGTTAAGCGCCAAAAGCAAGCTGAGTGGGGTGCTACAAAGAGCCGAAAGCGAGGACCATGGACCGAGTTCTCTCTCTGCCCCTGTCTGGGTGGCCTTGAATGCAAGTCCCTCACCAATCAGTGTCTTCATTTCTGAAGTGAGAGCGAGGGACGCTGCGGTCCCTAAGACCCTCCAGTTCCGTCATTCTATAACTTCAAGCTCAAAAGCCATCAAGTGACCCCCATGTGTCTGGCAATGTGCCAGATGTTGGGAGTACACTGGTGCCTCTCCTTCTAGATTATAAACTCTTTATGGGCAGGGGCTCTATCTTATTTTGGCACTGCCAGATTCTAGCACAACACCAAGCACATAGTAGGTGCTCAAGCAATGTTGTTGAATGAAGTACCCAATCCAACAACCAATGACTGAGTGTTCACAGTAAGCCAGACACTGTGCTGGGCTAGGGGTCACCAATGTCTCCCTGGAGAGGCTAATGTTTAAATAGGGAGCTGTTCAATGGAGAAGGAAAGTTCTCTAGTTATAACAGAAGTGCTTGTGGGTCTTATCAGCTCAGACCTATGACATAGACACTGGGCTGGTGGCCCCAATCCATGGGGTTTCCTGCTCCTCAAGTTGAACCCCACCTGCTCCAACAGAAATACCATAGAGAGTGGTCCTGGCGAAAAGAAAGCTGTCTGTGCCAATTTACAATGGGGAGCATCTCCCAAGCAGCACCCAGAGTCCTTTCAAACATCCGTCTTCCTAAAGGGAGGCCCACGGGAACAATGCAGACGGCTAAACCTTCCATAAGGGAACTCAGCGATTCTCGAATCCTCCTAAAGATTGTACAAATCCACCCACGACAACGGCATAGCTCATCTTCAACATGGGCTAAGCCTACAGAGTGGAAGACAGTCCCTAACGTGTGAAGTTCCTATAGGTGAGGACCGAGCAGAAGATGGTCCCTAATGTGTGAATTTCCTATAGGTGAGGGCCGTTAGCCCTCAGGATAGAGAATATGCCCCTGGCTGCTGCCCTGCCTGGCTGGGCGGGGAGGGTGAAGGGACTGTTCAAAATCCCTCTGGTTCCTTGGGTGGGACCTGAATTTCTCAAATTCTCAAAGCTGGCACCAGCAAGGTTTTGAACCACAGCCCAGAATTAAGCTCCCCAGGACCAAGTCCACATCTGAGAGACAACGGCCTTATGCTCTACCTAAGACCTAACATAAGCTGTCTGCCTCAAGAAAAGACTTCCAGAAGCTTGCCAGTGAAACAAAACCAAATCCCTTTCAAAACATTCACCAGGTTCTGTGGTTTCCAGACAATAGCATCCAGAACTGTCTGTGTTCTCCAGGTGCGCATCTCGGAAGCCTCCACTCCCACCGTCCGCTACACCCACGGTGCGTCATGGTTACCTCCTGATGTTGGGACAGGCAGCCCCGGAAGAGGTCATTAACGTGTACCCCCTGAGAACTGCAGAGACCTTAGAGAGTGAGCCCCTCCCCCTTTCGCAGACAACTTCCTTCCTCTGAGGCCTCTCCAGCGAACCTAGAGAATGCAGGAAATTCTCCACAGTGAACGAAAAGGCGAAGATATGATGTCTTTCTGACCAGGAGGAATGTGCAATTCCAGCTAATTACAGCCAGCACTGGCTTACTGCTGTGCTGTGATGTGATGTGAAGTCTGGAAGCTTCTGTGCGGCTCAGCACATGTGGTAGAAAAAAAGAAAGGACTTTGCACCAGACACCGGGAGAAGCTCTGGGAGCCACATGTGTGCAGGCAGGAGTCTCTGGCAGGATGCGGCTTAAAATCAGACCCACATGGCCCTGGCAGAGACACGGGCTGCCCATTAAGGCTCAGTGGTTTTAAGAGGAAAAGCTGGAGGGGAGGAAAAAACCTCAACAATTAGCAGTCTAAATTAAAAAAAAAAAAAAAAAAAAAATCCTGGAACCAGTGAACAAAGCGGGGATATTTCACTGAGGAATCATCAGAACAGTCCCACTATGAGACTCCCTTCCGCCAGAAGTCTCCAAGTAATTTACGACTGTGAAATGACTTATAACTTTCCCCCATGGGAGTCAGGGGAGACAGAAGATTGTCCCTATTTTACAGAGCAGGGAGACAATGTCACAGCAAAGCTCTCCTTTATTCCATTTTGGAAGAAATAACTGGACTACTCAGAAAGCCCTTGACAAGCACAACTTTTACTTTTCAAAGAGCTTGTTGATATACGGCCTGAAGAAGAAAATGATGCATATTCTAAAAGTGTCTGCACTTATATAAGAAAGGGGGTACAGTAAGCATCTCAATTTGTATTTACTATAATTTGCATAAGTAAATGCTAGAAGGACACCCAAGGAACTAGTAAGGGTGGCTTCTTGTGGAGGGATGGGGGCAAGAGGGTGGGTGGGTAGGAGCAAGTCTTGCGATGGGTAACTCTTTCTATCACGTTGCTTTTTGCATCGAGAATGTTCCCTATTAAATAATAAAATTAAATGCAAATACACTCTATAGAAAGATAAAACAAGCGCAGGACCCACAGTTTTCCTTCTGAGGGGGCTACATTTTGCGGGAATAGAGTACAGCACCCTGCTCCTATGAGGTAGGGAGACCGAGTATGCAATCCCCATTGAACTACAGAGCAACTGGGAGCCCAGACACTTGAAGGGCCCTTCTCAAGGGCACCTTGAAAGTCACAGGCAGAATCGGCACCAAGTTCTCCACACCCCGTCTGTTGGCCACAGTTGGAGTCGAGTGTTCTCTGAACGGGGTGGGGGTGGGGGGTGGGGAATGACCTACACGCACCTTTAAGGAGTGTGAGAGACTCAAGTCAGCCAGTTAGTTTGTTTCCTTTTTTACTGTTCTCCGCTTCTCCCAACAACCGGAATGATTTTATGAAAATACAAACTTGAGCACATTTCTCCAATGGCCCCAGTGACCCCCAAGTGCACTTCCTTCGGGGGAAGTCCAAATCCCTCGGCATTTATGGTCCCTGCGCTCACTGACCCTCTGCCTCACCTCCCACCTCCTTTGGATGCATCACATTCTCTACCTGACATAATTTCCTGCACATGTCAGAGTTTACGTGCCTCTGTGGCCCTACTCATGCTGCTGCCTCTGTCTGGAATGCTGGTCCCTTTCTCCATCAGGCGCACTTCTACTGACCCTTTAAGATCAAATGCTGCCACCTCCACTGCAGAACTAGGCCTCCAGTTCAGGCCTAGCCCCAGCTCCTCACGGTACCCGGCCGGCCCCTTGTCTGTGCCCCCATGACACTCTGAATGTTCCTCTATTACAGGACTTCCCATCTGATGTCGCGGGGATCTGCTTCTCTGTCTCCCGGTAAACTGTGAACTCCTGCAAGGCGGGGTCCGTGGCTGTTCTCCTTTATGCCACGGGGGTGGGGGGTGGGGCATGGAGCTGGATGTTTGGCAAGCAGTAGGTGGCACCTCCTGTGTACCTGCCACACGTTGCCTAATCCTCACCACAACCCTAGGAAGTGGGTACTAGTGTCACAATCTTACGGATGAGGAAACAGGCACCGTGACATAATTACAAGGCTAGTATGTGGCACAGTCAGATTGGGCCCATGCTTCTAACCATGATATAATGATGCCTATACTAAATGAATAAATGCAAGAACTAGAAATCAAGCCCCCATTCCCAAAGCAAAGTTCCTCCAGGTTCTAACTTCTGAAATCCCAAGGACAGCAGGCACACTGGGAGTCGGGGCCGAGGAGGGCACCCTCCAAAGTCAATGCAAGACTTTCAGCCACAGGACGGTGTGCCCGATGGTATGGGGCGGCTGGAACGAAGGAGCCCTGCCCTCCCGTGACCCTTACACGTTGGCATCTCCTCATCCACAGACACCAGAAAATCTATTCAAAGTTTCCCATACTCACCCCCAGCGCCACCCTGCATTCTTCCCATTACAATGAAACCTGAGATTTTGAGGTTTCTCCATAATGAGCTAGCTCCAAGCACAATGCACATGGAAAGAGGAAAGATTTACTTTACCACCAACTCTCCATGCCAGCGGTCAGTGGTTTCAGCCTGTGCTCTCCAGAATTCTTTCTTGGAACTGGGCTGAAAGTTCTATTTGGTCATGAAAGCCGGTCTGGGGCCCCTGCAACACTCAACTAGTGGTGTCTGCACTTCCTCCAGGATGGGGCTCGGCCTGGCCACCACTGTTGCCTGATATTCCCAGATACCTGACATGGAAGGATGGCCGGAAAAGCTTCCCCCAGGGCCTGGATTTCTACTGTCTTCCCCAAACCTGCTCAGAGCTGCTCTCAGGGGAGAACAGTTGGACCTGGTGAGTGAGATTGTTGGCTCGCAATCAGGGTATGAGGGAAAACCAATACCCCAGGGCAACCGAGAGAAGGAAGGAGTCTCTTAAGGGAGAACGGAGTGGAAAGAGAACCAGGTTTGGAGACAAAGACCTGAGGCTAGAGGCTCGGCTCTGCCATTCCCTAACTTAGGAATTTGGAATAAGTCATTTACCATATTTGAGCCCCATCTGCAAAAGAGGTTAACAGCTTCCTCATGTGCTGTGAGGAACAAATGAAATATTATAAACAAAAGGGCTTTGTAATCTAAACAGTGATTTCAGAGCCAGGTTAATGGGCAAGGAATTCCTTTTTTTTTTTTAATTACAGATTTCTGGATCCTTCTTAAACCTACTGAATTAGAATGTCCAGGGGAGGGGTCCAGGAACCTGTATTTTAAAAGACTCTCTGGGTGCTTCTGAAGCATGGTCGTAACGCTTAAAGCACTATACAAAGGTGGCCATTGCTATAATTCTGTGGTCAAAGAAATACCAGTCTGAGTATTATGCTTCAAGGTTACCCCCTAGGGCTGCCTGACTTACAAGTGGAAGATTTCTAAAGGATGTGACTTCCCAATGGATGTCCAGAGAGGAAGCCCAACTCTAGACCAGGTTGGAGCTTGGGTACCAACACAGGTGAACACGGGAAGGGCAGCCAGCCATGGATCCTATGGTTCATTCATGACGGTTCCTTCTCCCACTGAGCATCTTTCTAGGGAAAGAACAGTCCCCAGACACAGACATTCCCCACCCCGCCCCCTCAGAACCTGGCAGAACCAGTAGTAGGATGCTGTAAGCTAGAAATGGACTCCCACAGGAAAAGGCAATCATCAAGTGTTTGAGACAGGGACTTGAGCTCCAGGAGTGCAGGGGAGAACCAGAGGGTCACCTATCAATACTGAGGGGAGGCCAAACGCTCAAGGCCAGGAAGTGGGAGCACCAAAGACCTGAGATGGACTGGGCCGTCGATCAAGGGCGGTCCTAAGTGAGTCACTAGGACCCAACAATGCTTCTGTTTTCATCTGTAAAATTGGATACAACTTGTCTATTACAGGAAGCTTCATGAGAGTCAAATGAAATAACAGATGTGAAGGGTTGCAGAGCATGATGGAAAACCACGCAAATACAATGCAATGTTTTTATTCTTTAAAAGTATTATGACTAATGCGCTGTACCACGAATATGGAACATTCTCCAAGGAATTAAAAGTCTGTGCAATTGGTTCATTCAATAAAAAGTATCTTCTATGAATATCATTCTCTGCCTCCCCAAGGAAAAGAAGTCTCGCTCTCCTAAAAGACGTCCCAAAAGAAGGGAGTGGCATGTTTCTCAATTTCACCCACTAAGAGTTGGAGGTGCAGATGAAATGCACGAAAAGATTTTCTGATGAGCTACAAGTCTAAGAGGTTATGTTAGGTGACAGTAGAGAAGGGTTAAGAGTGAGCAAATTCTTTGGGGTAATAAGGAAAGAGATCCTGGAAGGCTTTTGAAACCACTAAGTAACAAAAGTAGCTCACACCTCCTGCCCCCGCACCACTGGAAATACTTTAAATAATGCATCTGAGAATGTAACAGGCAGTCTGGATTCAGGACTTTTAAAGGGGTGGTGTTCCACAAGGATATTTTCAGGGAAACCATCTTGAGAATCACTGAATTCTTAGTCCAGTTCATCCTGACAAATATCCTCAGGCAAGTCTGGAGCTAGAGCTGAAATCTTGGGATGGTAAATACCATCAAATGGAAAAAGAATTTATGGCAGAAAAGGTCTAGTGGCCCTTCCAACCACCATGCCCCGACTCCTACCCTTAATAGTGTGGAAGATTTACTCACTCTGAGTGAACAGAATTCCACAAAGAGCTGGGTTGGTCATTCGGAATCTGTTGTAGAAACTGACCTAGAGTCATTTATTCTCTTAGTAAATATTAATGGGACATCTACCACGTGCCAGCCATTGTTCTGGCCCTGGGGATACAGCAGTGGATGAAACATACAAAAATCTTCCCCCTCATGCAGTTTATATTCTCAGGGAGAGGACAGATATTATAACGAATAAATAAATACATGCATCTTATGATAAGTATTTTGGAAAAGAATAAAGCAAGGAAGGATGGGAAGGGATTTCTATTTTATACAGGGTGGTCCAATAAGATCATAAATGAACCAGGGAGGGAGGCAACCATGTGGACGTCTGTGTGAAAAGCATTCCTGGCAGAGGGACCAGCAAGCACAAAAGGCCTGAGGCAGGAGCGTGGTTCGTGTATTCAAGGAACAGTAAGTAGATCCATCAGTGGCTTCGGTTCAAAGAGCAAGGAGGAGGGTGAAAGGAGATAAAACTCAGAGAGGTGACAAGGAAACACACCAGATAGGGACTTGAAGGCTTTAGATTTTACTTTGACCGTGATGGGGGAAACACTAGGGTGTTTTGAGCTGCGGCGTGATATAATCCATCCTACATTGTAAAAGGATCTCTGGTTATACTGATGAGGAGAAACTGTAGGAGAGCAAATGTGAACACAGAGAGATCCGTTTGGAGGCAACTGCAATAATACAAATGAGAGATGAAAGTGATCTGGTGAGTATGAAGCAGTGACACT
Organism: Balaenoptera musculus; assembly: GCF_009873245.2. Classification (NCBI taxonomy): domain Eukaryota; kingdom Metazoa; phylum Chordata; class Mammalia; order Artiodactyla; family Balaenopteridae; genus Balaenoptera; species Balaenoptera musculus. Next base: position 10,363,798 of record NC_045792.1, read on the forward strand.
GACAGATTTGCTGATCAATTGAACGCGAGAAAAAGTGAGGCACTGAGGATGACTCCAAGGGCTTGAACGTCTGGAAGAATGAAGTTACCATACCTGAGGAGGGGAAAACTCTGTAGGAGGAGGTGTGGTTGAGATGCCCATTTGACATCCGAAGGAGATGGTGAATATGGAGTTGGAAAACAGGAGGGGAGACTGGGCTGGGAATATAAGTATACAGGTTGTCAGCATATGGATGGAATTTAAAGCCAGGAGTCTGATGAGACAGAGAAGTAAAGTGGTCGGTGTTTCAGTCTGGGGGGGCTTCAACATTTAGAGGTGAGGGGATGAGGAGTCAGAGCAGAAGCAGCTATTGAGGTAGGAGGACCAAGAGAAGAGACTCCTGGCAGCCAGGTGTCCTCAAGGAAGGAAGAAGGGGTCACCTGGATCAAATGTCACTGATGGATGGACACAAGGAGGATGGAGAATTGACCGAATGTGGTGATGCCGAGGCCATTGCTGACCTCGACAAGAGCAGTTTGGGCAGGAGGTGGGACCAAAAGCCTGGCTGAAATCAGTTTATGAGAGAAGAGGAGGAAAGGAAGTAGAAACAGCCAGTGCAGATGACTCTTCGAGAAGTTTTATTCTTAAAGAATCTGTTTTTTAATGCTTTAGGCTTTGCAAGAAGAGAAACAGCTGCAATGATCTCTCAAGATGCTAAGCTGGACTGTTACAACCTCTGATCAGAGGCTCTTTTTTTTTCTTTCAGTTTTACTGAGATATAAAATAAGCAGCACTGTATAAGTTTAAGGTGTGCAGCATAATGATTTGACTTACGTACATCTTGAAATGATGACCACAATAGGTTTAGGGAACATCCATCCACCTCATATAGATACAATATTAAAGAAACAGGAAAAAATATGTATAATTTATATATTTATATATATATATATATATATATATTTTTTTTTTTTCCTCCTTGTGATGAGAACTCATAGTATTGGCTTTCTTAACAATCTCAAATATACTCCTTGACTTACATGATAGGATAGGAGCTTGGTTCTAATGAGCTAATGATGTATATATACTACAGAGACTCATTTTAAGGAAGAGGAAGAGGAAAGACAAGAAAAGAGAAGTGAAAAAGGAGGCAAGTGAATATGTAATACTTTTAAAGAGTTTCAGGTCATTGAAAGCTTCCTCAATGGTTTCTTTTTCCATCACTAACATCACTAAAGTAACTCTCAAATCTCCACATACTCCAGAAAGTTCCCCATGTAAATTTAGGATAGACAGAGAATTTTGGACGTTATGAATCTCTAAACTGCCCCCTCCCCAGGAGAAAAATGAAGCTCAGAGAGGGAATTGACTCTCTGGCTCCTCCAATTCTTAGTTGTATGGTCTTGGGCAGTTACTTTTAACCTCAGTGCATCAGCTAATCCATCTGTAAAATGGACAATTATAATACCCACCACCTTGGGTTGTAATGAGGATTAAGACAATCATTACATGTGAGATTCTTAGAACAATGGTACATGGTAAATGCTCAAAAAGTATTATTTTTAACTGCAATCGTGCAAGTCCATCAGAGGATTTGTATCATATTGGAGGAGTAAGATAAGGTTGAACCATCCTCTTTCTACTCCAGATTGACTCAAATCCTAACATAGAACCTTATCCTTCTCTCCACAAAAGACACACACTCCATGAGTTAGCTTTTAATCTCTGCCCCTCTTTATCAGCTCCAATCACAAAGATTCTTTAATCTGTGCTATTAATACAAAAACTACCATTATTCAGTGTCTGAGGAATGCTCTGTTATTGGCTTTTATATATATCATACTTAATCCTCACACAATCCTATGAGGCAAGTTACTACCCCATTTTACAGGCCAGGAAGCTGGTACTCAAAGGTTAAATAACTTGCCCAAGGTCATATGGCTGAAGGTAGCAGAGCTGAGGTTCAAACCCAAGGCCATCAGACTTCATACGCTCGTTCCTTCCACAAGCCCGCCCAGCTCTAAACGTTGATGCCATGTACTAATGTCTCAGGGATCTGCCAGGAACCCAAGGCTCTAGGGCTTTCTGATAGGTCATTTTAGAACAGGAAAAGCAGTTCTATCTGACTTGTATTTTACACATCTGACTAGATACGTATGCATCTGCTTTCTTGGAGGTGTTTCAAACTTGGGTGAGAAATCCACTTACAGTTGAATTCATTCTCACCAAGCAAGTGCTGGCCCGGTGTCATGGGGGCTGGGCCATTGTGGGGTAGCAGGGGAAGGGAACAGGAAATCATTTGCTGGTGGTTCACCAGGCCCCCTGGGACTTCTCAGAGTTACAAAACTGCCACCAACAGGCACGGCAGTTCCTGGAGAATGAGAAGCTTGGGGTCAGCCAGAAGGCACCTGTGGTGACATCATGGGGTACAGCAGTGGAAAATATACAATCTCCAAGGGCTTGTTTCCCCCTCTGTGAACACAGAGTTCTAGAGAAGCTAATTACAGCCACCATGCCCCCGGCCCCCAAAGAGGGCAATGGACATTCACAAGTGCCTTTGCTGTTTGTCATGCTTGTCCCTCTATTGACCTGTAGCCATAGCCACACCTAATGCGTGTGGTGGAGCCCACAGGATCCAGGTAGCCTGGGGTGGGTGGGGAGAGGATACCCCACGCTCGCCCCGTCTCAGCTCCGGCCAGAACATGACGCCCTCTGTGATCCGCAAGTTAGGGGGTTGGAGCGGCCTCGCCCTAAGGCTTCCACTGGGAGGAAAGGGGAAGATTTTCCTTTGATCCCCCCTTCCCCAACCATTCTAGGACACCCCTCTTCAGCCTGGTCTGACAGCCAAGATTTGGAAATCGACTTCACAGACAAGAATTTTATCTCATCGGCCCATATGCCGGTTGCGTTATCTGCCCAGTGGAGAGATTGCGTGTCTATAACCCAGACCTCTCTACGGAGCAGCTAAGACTGGAAAGTAAGAGCTCCTAGGCAAAGGCCGCAGAAGATGAAAGGGCCTCTTACTGGCCCAAGCCTCAGAGCGGACAAAGATTCCTTGTGTGGTTCAGCCCGGCTCCTACTCGTGTCTCAGGAGTCCCCTTCCTCTTGGGGTTCTCGTCAGCCCCAGCTTGCTGCTGCCACCACACAGCTTTTCTGCCCCTACAGAGGGGCAGTGGGACGTGACCAGAAAATTCCATATCCGAATCCTCTCCGTGGTCCCCACTGCCTCTAAACCCAATGCAGAAGGTGAGTAATAGAGCGGCAAAAAGAGGGAAGAAAAGCATTTGAATGCTCGCCATTCTTGGAACGTTTTCAAACGAGAGGAAGATGGAATTATGACTAAAAGTCAAGGGGTTGAACTCCAGGACCCCTCGTCTTCGAGGGAGGGGTGCTGACCCTGCGGCAAATGGTCCCAAAGCTGGGGGGGCCGTGGTGGAGGCCGAAGACTTCTCTCTCTCTGTGGTTTGCAGAATCTGGCAATGGCTGGGAAGCCATATGTTGTGTTCTAAGACTCAAGCATAAACTTCTGCTGGATGTTTGGATTTGGGTTTTTTAATTATTCCCTGTTTTGAAAGAGAGAGAGGAAAAAAGGGTGTGTGTCTCTGTGTGTGCTTTGAAGGGAGTGGGGGACAGAAGCAGATGGGGTGGGAGGAGTAGAAAGAGGAGAGGAGCAGTTTTCCTTCTGGACTCTCTGATCAGTGTTTCTCCAGCAAGATCTGCTGTGTCTCCTCTGGCGACAGATGGGGTCAATGGCCCTCAGTGACAGCAGCTCAGCTGAAGCCCCGCCAGTCACAGGCGTCTACTGATTCAGAAGCTTCCGGGATGGTCCCTGCCGAAACTTAATAAACCAGCATGTGCCCTGTCTCCTTCCTCATGGGCACTGACAGCGGGGCTACGACTCTCCTGAAAGAGGCAGCCGCCTCCCCCAGTGGCAGCGATGAAAAGTCCTTCTGGATCAAGGAGTCACACCCCCAACCGCCAATCAATAAGAACAAGAAGAAGTAACACTTCTTGAATGTTATTTATGTACCAAGCACCATGTAAGCCTTTTACCTCACTTAATCTCTAGAACAACTCTATGGTGTAGCTACTATTATTATGCCCATTTTACAGATGAGCAAAGGAGAAGGTAAATCATTTGTACAAGGTTATGCAGATAGTGAGTGGGACCTGGGTTCAGACTCAGGTGTGCCTGGCACCTCTGCTCTTAACCACCACCCTACCCTGCCTTCCTGTCATCAGCGGGCATTGCCTCACTGTGAGCAAGGCTAGAAGGAATAAGCACACTGGTAAAGTGTTTGAGCTTAATCCCTGCCATCATCAGTATCTCCAGTCTTCTGCTGAAGAAACTGTAATTCGTCCAAAGTCTCACTGCTAAGAAGCAGCACAGCTTGGATTCAGAGCCGGGACTGAGTTCAATCCTGTGCTTTCTCTTTTTTATCATGCTGTCTCTGGACCAAATTCCTGGAGGAAGGGGTCTGCCTCTCAATTGCTTCAGATTTTAAAGTAAAAGTAGAAGAGGAAGCTCAGAAGTTTTTCTTAAATGTCCCAGAGGTTTAGCTGGGATTTGGGAAAAGACTTGAACCTGACGGCCAATTCGTAGCCATTTCAGGGAGGTGGATTTGTGAAGAACTTCCTAATCATGGAATATGTCCAGAGATAGAATGGATAGCCTTGTAAGGTGGAGAGCTCCACGACCATGAGGGTCCAGCATAGTCTTGATGAACTCTTGGTGGCATTCCTTTGATAGAGGGAATTTGTAGGGAGCAGTGTTGCCTTGGCCATCCAGTATCCGAGCACCCTTCTTATTTAGGGGGCATCCCAATGGGGGGAGCAGGAGCCCCCTAAGGAAGCCTAAGGGGCAGATGTTCTCTCTTTCAACTTTCTGCCAGATGATATCCAGACATATGACCTGGACTTAGCCAATCAACTGGAGTTGGACCCTTAAAGGAGTGACCCAAAGTGTAGAGGTGATGGCAGCAGTGTCCTTGGTTCCTATTTTCAGAACCTGGTCGTCCAGGTTCCAGCCAGTTCTGTGAGCTACATAAAATCTGTTTCGTTAGCCATAGGTGGTTTCTGACATGGAAGGCTGCATTAGAGCAGGTCACTGAGCTGGCTACACATCTGGGTTACCGGTACAGCTCAGTCAAAATATACCTTCCAGGTCCCCAGGTCCACCAAGACCTAGTGCATCAGAATCTTCAGGAGAACTCCAAACATCGCTATTTTTTAAAACTCCCCAGATGACTGTGACATGTAGCCAAGATTTGACTAGAGTAAGTAAACTCTAAGTCCCCAAAATAAAATACTCTGATTCTCTGAAAACCTCTTACCAAGAATTTGGGCATGGCTATCAGAAAAATGCAAGCTGTCTATAGTTTATTTACATTTGCTAACAAGAAGCTTAGCTCCTTGGACAAGTAACGTACGCTCCCCAGAGGCTAACGCTATGCTTTTCCTTCTATTTCCATGGGATATTCCTCCCCAAGCGCTTTCCCATCTACAGATCTTTTTTTTTTTTTTTTTTTTTTTTTTAGCCGAGCCGCGCAGCTTCTGGGATCTTAGTTCCGCGACCAGGGATTGAACCCGGGCCTCAGCAGTAAAAGCGCCGAGTCCTAACCACTGGACTGCCAGGGAATTCCCTTCCCATCTGCAGATCTTGACCTTCGCCCTTACAACTCCATGCCTTCCTCAAGTGGCTAAGATCTATGTTTCTATACACATTCCTCTGATTCTACAATGTCGGCCGAGCACAGAGCTTTTTACTTCCCAAACCGAGGCCTCCCTTCATCACGCGGTGCTGCACTGAGGGTTTACCGCCTGCCTTCTATGCAGCTGAGGGAAAGCCTCACCCCGATTCTGAGCCCCAACTTCCCTGCCTGAAATGGGGAATGCTGATACCAAGCTCCTCTGTCCAGTCTCACGTCCCAAGAAGGCTGAGACATTGGGGCATCACAATCTCCCAATTCTGGTTATTCAGGCTCAGAAAGTAGGCATTTAGATAAGAAAGATGACTATCCAGTTAACTTTCTGGAGCTCAGCTCAGAAGCGTACATCCCTGTACCATCATCACTCACCCATCCTGGAGCAAAATCCCCAATTCTCCTGCCAACAACTGTTTTATTATTATTATTATTTTTGGCTGCGTTGGGTCTTCCTTGCTGCACGCGGCATTTCTCTAGTTGCGGTGAGCGGGGGCTACTCTTCATTGCGGTGCATGGGCTTTTCATTGCGGTGGCTTCTCTTGTTGCGGAGCACGGGCTCTAGGAGCGTGGGCTCAGTAGTTGTGGCACGCGGGCTCAGTAGTTGTGGCTCTCGGGCTCTAGAGCACAGGCTCAGTAGTTGTGGCGTACGGGCTTAGTTGCTCCGCGGCATGTGGGATCTTCCCAGACCAGGGCTCGAACCCGTGTCCCCTGCACTGGCAGGCGGATTCTTAACCACTGAGCCACCAGGGAAGCCCCCCAAAAATTGTCTTTAAGAAGCTGGGCTATTGGAGCTTTACACGGTTCCAGGTTTTGTGTGTGCACATGTGAGTGTATGTGTGTGCCTGTCTCTAACCTTGCGGGTTAGAAGGGACCTGCGAAGCCTGTTGACTCCTCCCCTTGCCTCCAAGCACTTAAACTCTTCCAGTCGGGCACTTTGTGGGGCAAGGTATTCCAGAGCCTCCCTTGGTAGCCCTCCTGGTTCGCCACAAGCCTGGAGAGTGCAAGATACTAGAACCTACTGGATCCTGGCTATGCCAAACCATCACTCAGCGGGGAGCAGGATGGAAGGAGGCATGAGCACCTCTGGGTCCATTTCAGCTGCTGAGAAAGCCTGTCTCGTGTGACACCCCCCAATCCCCCAGAGGAAGCTTCCAAGTCCACCCTGGGCACGTGTTCACCACGGCAGCTCCCCAGGAGAGTTAAGTGACCTCCTCACCCTAGAGCTTCAGATCAGCCACTGCCCACGAGAGGACCTCGGGGAGAGATGGCCATCTGGTTTCTGTACAATCTGCATCCGTACAGCGCACAGAAATTTATCTTCCAGCGCCTTCAAAATGTACACAGCTGAATTCTACTGCTGACTTTGGCACTTGCTCCTGGTATCTGAGAAGAACAGATTCAATTAAAAAGGAAGTAACAGATGCTGCAAATCACTCCCTCATTTTGAGAGAAGTATTTTTTTTCCAAGTGGCCTGAATTACTTGATGATGAACAGCCATGAAGCAAAAAAAAAAAAAGCTGGCATGACAACTTCTAACTTGGCTCCCACCCAAGGGGAAGCTGTGGGTTCTTCTTCCGAGGTGGTCCCGATGCCCTGGCACATTCCTTTGTCTGCTGTGGGTATTGTTATGGAGAAGACTTGGCTGGAGGTGGAGGAAGGGCAAAATGAACCCCCGGTGTGATTTTTAGCTTTGAGATTCTTTGCTTTGACTCACTTGTCCTCACAGCACCCCTGGGAGAAGGGTGTGTGGACCTCAGGGATGAGATCAGTATCCCCATTTTAGAGGTGGAGGAAGAAAGGTTCAGGGCAAGCAGGGGATTTGCCTAAACACAGGACATCAGTTCTGTCGGGAAACCTAGGCTCTTTACCCACATGTGTCTGTACCCAGCGCAGAGTGAGGTCGTAAGGAGGCCAAGGCCAAGTTGACATTCCCAAGGAACGCGCACAAGAGAGTCCCAGGTGGATGTGTTCCTAAGACGTGGCCTCGCAAGGCACTAGAGGGTGGCCAGCGCCCAGCCTTCCTCGCCTACCACTCGGACCTGCTCCCCACTTCCCGGTCCCGGCCTGAGCTTGGCTTCTCCCTGCCTGTGTCCTGGGAGCCTGCCTAGGAGTCACAGGCAACTACGTTGTCACTGACGACTCGGGAGGGGACCCACCTCCCTGGAGAGTGAGGCAAGGAAAAAGGAAGGAAGCAGATGGATTTTTGAATGCGATCCAGTTGGTCTCCTCTCTCTTCCCTAAGCGCTAAAGCACTAAAAATATGAAGAATTCCAGGGCTTGGACTGAGGATGGGGTCCCCCCACAAAAAAAATATATCTGCTGCAGAGATTTTTGGAGCCTGGAACTGCAAAGCTAAGAAGCTTCCTTGCCAGAGATTTTAAAGAGGAAGGACGGGGGCTTCCTTTGGGAAAATTGGCTGAGGGGATCCTGCCTGGACCCAGAGGCCCTGAGTCAGGAGTGCTCAGGATTCTCTTTCCATGAATCTGGCTTCCAACAGCCCTCAAGCTACTGCCACCCCTCCCCCGGCCACTTCCTAACCCTGTGGCTTCAGTGGGGACCTTATTTTCTGAAACGACTGTCAATATCAAGGTTTTGTCTATGGCCTGCCAATGAAAGGCACGATTTACAAGTGAAGATTGTCCCAGAAAACCCAAGAGGTACGCTTCGCTGTTCTCACGACCTCTCCACCACCTCCCCCGACTACCCTCTTCTCCCCAAAGCCTCCACCTGGGCTTCCCATCCCCGCGGAATGAGAACACAGAGCTCTAGGGAAGTGGTGTGCAGCGCGAGCTTTCTGTGCTCCCAGAGCCCACCAGTTCTCCCTCCCAGCTCTCCCCAGGATGCCCTTCTGGGGCCATCTCCACCCCCCACTACCGCTTCTGCTTTGGTACCTTTACTGTCCCACTTTTGGCTGTGCCAGGGTCAGCTACCGTTTAACTGCAGCTCGAGTCACATGCTTCTGGAAGCAGAGGCTGGGGACACTACATCCAGCGGGACGAAGATTTCACTTCTAGCTCTACCGCTGTTCAGCTATGGGGCTAAACGTCAGCTATGGGGCTGAACATCTGAGCCTGTTCTTCGCAAAACAGGAGGAGGCTGGACCTGCCCAGCAGAGCGGTGGGGATGCAGCGGGAGAAAATATATGCAAAGGACAGCACCGTGCCTGGCACGGAATCAGCCTGCAAACAATGGTGGGCCCACCCTCTCCCCAGCTCCCAGCACACTCCCCGACTTGTTTTTCCTCCTGTTCCTGGATGCCTTTCCCAAACTGCATTTACCTATACCTTCCAACTTTACTTCTATCTGTCTCACCTTCCCCTTGCTGTGGAGACCTGGAAGGCCAGGCCATGTCATTTATTATCCATCATCTTAAATCCGTGAGTGAGAATGCTCTTTCAATCCCAGGCAACTGAACGAATGAATGAACGCAAATAAAAAATGGCCTAGAGCTCTAGCTTCTGAGACCTTGTGATAACCTCTTCCAGGTCTCTAGGAGAAAGAGCTGGGAGGGGAATCAAATTCCCCATTGACAAAAGCCGTGGACTAGAGAATTCCACGGACGATGCCAGCAGTGCTTGATGACTGCTGGTCACAGGCCCACACCTGGATAGAGTTAACCGTCAGCTGCTGAAGTTATTTTCACCGTATTTAACCAGGGATTGTAACAGCAGGACACACACACACTGAATCTCTAAGCCCTCCCACACCCACACCTGTTCCCCTTCTCATTCTGATTTACTGAAGTTAAAGCTCACGTATCAGGCAGCACACTTGGCTGGCTTCTACTGGGGCTGACCTGTAAGTGATGAAATCCCTACTCCTCTCTGAAACCTTCACTCCTGAAATTCTATCATTCCCAAAATCTCCTTCTGGGATAGATGTTGGTATTGCCCTGTGTCTGAAGCCTCTCTTACAAACAGCCTATTTTTTACAAAGTAGGCATAAAGGTAGAGATGGGGAAAGAAGGTGAAGAGTTTCAAGTATGAGTGAGTTTCTCCTGTTAAAGTTGGCTGGGTCTTGGGTTGTCATGAGAAGGCTCCCTGCATTCAGGAGAGGGGATGGGAAATGAACAAGTGCTGAACACGTGTACTCCAGGCACCATGCTGGATGCTTACATACATTTTCCCATTTCGTTTTCTCAACAACTACAACAGAGGGATTATTATACACACTCTGCTCATGAGAAAACCTGAAGCCCAGATGGGGACTCGTCCCATGTTACATGTCTCCTAGAACATGGTGCCAGAACTCAGAACAATATCCAACTTAGAAATGCTCTGATTCCAAAACCTATTGGGCCTTTTGAGACATATAAGTGAATGGTACTATTTGGCCGTAGATTTCGTTGGGTGAATGAATGAACAAATAGGTTACCCAAAATCAAACTAAAGTTTAAATGACTGAGTGAAACTTTCTGGAGAATAGTCATGCGTCTCACATCTGAGGGCCCCTCCCTCCCATCCGCTCTTCTGTAGGATGCTGAGGATAATGAGAACCCTCGAGACAATGGCTTTCAGTCCCCTTCCTTTACAGATAGAACACAGAGTCTCCAAAGAGTGACTTGTGACAGTCAGAACTAGAACCCAGGTGTGCAGATTCCTGGCCCAGTGCCTCTCTGCTAATATGATGATGATGTCAGGAGAAGAGATGGCCAAAGAGGGGATCCATCACAGGACCCATGAATCATAAGGATCCTTGTATACGAGGTTAGCTGTTTATTTCTACTGAGGGAGACAAAGGAGACAATGGACTTTAACCGTAAGCTGATATTTAGGATGCTTATTCATTTGACAAATATATATTTATCAGGCATTGTGTTTAGTAATGACAAAAAAAAAAAAAAAGGCAAAAAGATAAGCTGCCAGGGACCTCACAGCCTAGTGAGAAAGAGGCTCATTCAGACAATTATCTTCTATCATGGTAAATAAGGGCTAGAACAAAGTATGAATGAGATGCTTGGTCAGCCCAGAGGAGGAAGAGGCACATTAGCTCCCTTGCCAGGGGTTCCACTGAGAAGATAAGGAAGGAGGGCATCAAGCAGAGAAGGCACAGGCTAGAAAAGCCTCCAACTTTCCATCCAGGAGGAAAGTACAGCTGACCCTTGAACAACATTTTTGAACTGACCAGTCCACTTACATGCGGATTTTTTCAATAGTAAATACTACAGTTATTTGTTGAATCACAGGACATGAAAGGCCAACTACAAGTTATATCAATACATGGAGGGTCATCTCCCCTAACCCCCGTGTTGGTCAAGGGCCAACTGTATGGGAAAAGCCTGCAGAATAGGTTTGTAGAGTCTTCTTTTAAGATAGGGAGCAGGAAAGTCTCATCTGCCTGGTGGCTTATAAGAAGATGGGTAGATCAGATGATCCCAGATATTTGCATTGTGTGGACCAATGCATTTTGAAAACAGGGGCCAGTGGGGTGGGGGTGGACCTCACAGAGTTGTTAACTTTTAATTTTCTCAATTAAGAATCTTATTCTAAAGTCCCCACTACCAATTATCACCATTAGTTCATAATAAGAAGGATATTTTAATTCCAAAAAAGTAGGAAGGGTACAATCTCAGAATGACTGGCACTTCGTCCTCAGGAAGATCATCTGGAAACTTTCCACTGGTATTTGTTTACTTATTTTGCTTTGGTCTAATGACAACATTGACAGGATTTGGGACCAAAGGCATGGTGGGAGAATATAGCCCATCAGCCCTGCTAGATTTAGACAGATTTAGTTAAAGGCAAACCATTTCCTTCTACCTGCAATGGTAAAATCTTCCTCTTGGCACACATAAGATAATCTACAGGTATGTACAGCTGAAATTCCCCATCTTACAGTGTCTTTTCAGAATATGAACCAAGCTGTAAGTTATTATTTTTCTGTACCTATATGACTTCTTGGTGTTCCTTCTAGCCAAGAGTTTCAGACCCATCCATCTACCCAGGGCTTCTGGAAGACTTCCACTCCTTTTTAGATCCCAACACCAGAAGAACAGCAAACCTAAAACGCATTATTCTGAAGGCTGTCCCCAAACCAGCCCCTTCCCTACAGCAGATTCCCCAAGGGAATCTTGTATCCAGGGTTCTGGAGTAAAATGCAAAATGTACACTGCCGCTTAACACCCCAAGTTGTTGGCAACAAAGCCCCAGACCTTTATGGGAGGAACTTTCCCACAGCCGGCCAGATGTACAAACAAGACCTCTGAATGCCTTTGAGTGCTCAGATTATAGAAGCCACCAAAAGGGTGTAGCCGAGAAGAGGGGTCTCAAATCTACTTTTTAAAATTTTGTTCAGAAGGGGATAGATGGATTCTTCTAAATAACCCACACGTTCTCAAGTCCCATGCCTTAGATCTGAATCTGGGGGGGGGGGGTCATTAAAAACTAGAGCTTTGGCAAATAAGAGAATGTTTTTATCTTCTTTCTTCATCATGAACATTTTTTTGACACCTGAGGAATAGCTGTTAGGGCATCTGGTGGCCTGAGGTCCAGACCCAGTCAGCCAGTGTGTGTACCGGTGCCTCAGGGTGACTTGTGGAGATTGACGCCATACCTAGGATCACAGAATTCCAGCTGGTCAGCTGCTTCCCTCACAGCCTCTGAGGTGTGAATTAGGCAGAGCAAGGGTAGCCCAAAGTCTTGTGATAAACGTGGCTGGTGAGGATGGGAACGTTAGAAAGAATCCATGGGCAGGTTTTTTTTTTTCTTTCTTTTTCCACTCACCTACTCACAAGGCTTCTCAGCCTCCCTATTAACTGACCACATGTGGTAGCTGGTGGTGGTGGTGGCGATGCCCCACTGGGTTGGTGAGATTCAAGGTCATTGGCAAAGAAGCCTCTGGGCCACACAAGTGCATCTGGCATGGTAGCTCCTTGGGAAATAGTCTCTCTTCATTAAGACTCAGAAAGCAGGCTTTGCTTCTACAGTTTCTATAAGAAATTGCCATGGTGTGTAAAGGGGAGGGCGGTCACTGGCCTTCAGACGGCGGACTGTGGGCTCTTGGGTTGCTTGTCAGTAGTGGAAAGTATTTGAGGCTGAGCCAGCTTCAACCTCAAAGCCACTTCCCTTTGGGACTCGTGAATTTGGCTGGCAGCTGGGAGGGCAGCCTGGGTCCAGGGAGGTTTCTGTCTGTGCAGGGCCGGGTGGGGGGGCTGGGATGGGGCCAAACATGTCATCTTGGCCAGGTTAGCACCTGCTTCTTCCCTCCGCTGAAGTAACTAGATTTGGGGCTCTAACACAAATCCTTCTTTAACCATAGGTCTTTTCATCTGAGTGACTTTATTTTCCTTTCTTCTATCCCCCAAAATAAAGAAAACATAAGAGGGTGGCCTGTTTCACCCACTGCCACCCCTAGAAAGTGTAGCCCTTAAAGAAACCCTGGGATAAAGTTCTCTATTAAAAAAAAAATTTAAACAATTGTTTCCAGAGACATCTGTCCATAATCCCTCTGGAGAAAGTGCCTTCTCTAATACTCCACCAGCCTTAGAATAGGGCAATTCTCTCACACCTGCCACAACTGAAGTCTCTTAAGACCCCTGTGCTCAGGTCCCCATGGAAACTGTTCTCATCCCGGCTGGCCTGACCTTTCACAAGACAATTGTCAACCAAGGTAAAGAGCAGCAGGTGTTTTCAAAGCCAAAACTTCTTACAGCCACCTTCTCACAGGAAGACCTGTGAGAAGCGGTGATTCAGATGCTCCACATTTGGCCAAATTAGACCGTTCCACTGCGGCTTCAGGTTCCCCAAGCCACGGACTTAGCCCCTACATAAAACATCAACCAGCTCTGCTTCCTCTGAGCTCACACACAGCCTACAGAGCACTTGCTGCTGTTGGCAAAACTTTCCTTTGGTCTCTATGGGACGTGTAAGCCACAGAGTCCTTGAGCAAGCCAGGCTAGTTTCCAAGTCTAAGTGAGTCATTCTTGAGGCCATGACTGTTAGCCTGTAGGGGACTCTGGCCCCCGAGCCAAAAGATCCTCTTGTCCACGAAGACAGGGAAGAACAACCACTGTGAAGCCAGTAGGACACATTCCAAGGATGCCAGGTCCCTAGAGTACACCTCCCAGGGCCCATGCCATTGCTTATCTCTCATCTACCCTAGAAACATGTGCTTTTCCATCAACCCGAAACCAGTTAACAGGCCTCCAAGTCGTCTTTCTCTTAACTCCTCAGTCAGTCCTTTCCTGTACCCTGGGAGGCAGGATGCTTGCCCTCACAAAACGAGGGGCTCAAATGAACAATAAACAATACTTTATACTCGTGCCAAGAGTCCTGGAGTCTCAGATGGCCCCACTTATGCTCAAGGTCTAAAAGTTTCTATTCAGTAACACCCAAAGAAGCAGACTCACAAATATAGAGAACAAACTAGTGGTTACCAGTGGGGGGTACAAACTATTGGGTATAAGATAGGCTCAAGGATGTACTGTATAACACGGGAAATATAGCCAATATTTTGTAATAACTATAAATGGAGTGTAACCTTTAAAAAATGTATTTAAAAAGTTTCTACTTAGATACGATTTAAACTTCTTTTTGAAATCAATAAACTGCCCAAGTTTCAAAACTTAGTCCATGACTCTCAATCAGGCAGACTTTCCCATGCAAGAGGATAAGACTTATTTACTTGATATTTGTTATTGTTTTTTTAATAAATATATTTATTTATTTGGCTGTGTTGGGTCTTTGTTGCCGTGCACAGGCTTTCTCTAGTTGCGGCAAGCAGGGGTTACTCTTTGCTGCGGCGCGCGGGCTTCTCATTGCGGTGGCTTCTCTTGTTGCGGAGCAGGGGCTCTAGGCACGCTGGCTTCAGTAGTTGTGGCACATGGGCTCAGTAGTTGTGGCTCGCGGGCTCTAGAGCCCAGGCTCAGTAGTTGTGGCGCACAGGCTTAGTTGCTCCACGGCATGTGGGATCTTCCCGGAGCAGGGCTCGAACCCGTATCTCCTGCATTGGCAGGCGGATTCTTAATCACTGCACCACCAGGGGAGTCCCTTGATATTTGTTTTGAAAAGTAAAAAGAAAACGATATTTCAAAGAAGTATGTGGCATGTCTACAACCAAACCAATTTAACAGCCATGTACTAAGAACTTGTCGTGGGCCAAGCTTGTGAGAATGGGGGGGAAGAGAACATTCCAAAAACGAACCAGACATGGCAGCTCTCCTCAGGGAGCGTGTGAGGTGTCCAAAGAATGGGTGAAGAAATGAACACGTGAGTGATGAATGAATGCAAAATCAGGATTAGTAGTAAGTTTGAGAGCAACTCCACTCCTTCATTTAATTGCATTAATATGGTCCACAGAGTTAGGAGAATATACACTTTTCCTGAGTTAATATCTTATGGTTCTTCTTGCTGCTTAATGTTTTTTTACCTGTTCCGCCAAAACCCCAAACACATTTTTGGTTTCTAGAATCTTTTGCAATTTGGGGTTCTATGAAGTCTCCAATCTGATCTCGAATGATGAAGGCAAGGAGTCTTCAGACCTTCTGGGGATAGAGTCTTATATATTTTATTTTATGGGATGATATTCTCTGCCCTCCTTTCACACTTTCGCCACATCTTTAGTTTAGACTCTTACATCTCTCTCCATGCAGATGTCATTAGTGTTTTGGATGAAATGTTTCTATGGACTTGGATTCATTTTCTAAATCAAATCATTTTGTGTTTTTTTTTTTTTAATTCTTATTGGAGTATAGTTGCTTTACAATGTTGTGTTAGTTCCTGCTGTACAGCAAAGTGAATCAGCTATACGTATACATATACCCCCTCTTTTCTGGATTTCCTTCCCATTTAGGTCACCACAGAGCATTGAATGGAGTTCCCTGTGCTATACAGTAGGTTCTCGTTAGTTATCTATTTTATACGTAGTAGTGTATATATGTCAACCCCAATTTCCCAATTCATCCGACCATCCCCCTTTTCCCCTTGGTAGCCATACTCTTGCTCTCTACGTCTGTGTCTCTATTTCTGCTTTGCAAATAAGTTCACCTGTAGCATTTCGTGTTTTTAAGGAACAAACGCCACTTCTCCTCAAGGGGTGTTTGCTAATCTCTTTATGGAGCATACATGATAGTATTCGCAAGCTACGTGTGAGGACTAAGGGCAAGGCCGCTGCTGCCCTTGTGGATACTGCAGTCTCCACGGGGCAAAAGGCAGTACAGTTGTCTTGAGAGAGGAGGCCAACACATGTCCTAGGAATTCACGGGAGGGACATGGCTCGATGTGGGCAACAGTTGTCAGGACAGGTTTTGAGATGGAAGAGGAACATCTCCGGTGGAAAGTCAAAAGGAAAGAACTGGTCCAATTTTCAGCCCTCCATCCCTCCCACCCTGAACACCCTTCGTTCCTCATGAGAAGCAGTGAGCTGGTGAGTACGTGCTTTGGTGGTGAGTGTAGACACAACCCCGTGACTTTGGGGAAACCTCTGCGCCTTTGGGCGTGTCAGAAGGAAGGACACCTCCTTGTGAAAAGCCCTGAGACATCGGAAACTGTGAGTACTATCCAAAAAGCAGCTTGAAAAGGCTCCCATCCCATCGGGTGACCAGCAGAACTTGCCATTGCAAGGGCCTAACTCTTGTTAATAAGACTTCATTTTATTATCTCCGGGCCCTGTAATTTCTCCCACCCCCTTTTAGACTGGAACAGTTAAGTTTCTGCACTTGTGTTAATTACCCTGGGGGCCTCCAGGCTACAGTGCATAACAAAAACACTAACTAGTTTCCCACCGTCTTTTTGTTTCTTTATACTCCAAAACCAATCAATCAAGTCCTTAGACCCTCCCAAGAAACAAGTAGGTTTGTTAATGCCCTCGGACAAAGAGGCGAAGAAATTCAATGCAGAGGGAGCTGAATCACACAACCTTGTAGATTAGTACGGGCCTGCGGGCTGGACAGGATTAATACGCTGGGAGCTGGGAACTTCTAATGTAAAACAGAAAATGTCACCCATAGCGCTAAAGTTCCTTTTGTGATGAGACAGAGATGATTCTGGTTAAATGTAGAGCAGTGTTTCTTTCTGGAACTCTGAGCTAACACGGACTGAGTCCTGAATCTCCCAGGGCCTGCCCGCATGGCACAAAGTTCCTTGTCTGGGGCAGTTTACCGTTTACTCCAAGGTGAAGCTTTCCCTCACCTGTCAGCAATACGCTTCCAAACCACTTCCCAAACTGCTAACCTCAAAATCAGAAGTAAATTATGAGAGCGAATAAGATAAACACATGAAAATTTAAATAGAAAAAATTAAACGCAATGAAATGCTAAAGTTATCCACTAAACTACAAAGTTTAACAAATAATCCCAAACTTACAGAATGATTTAAAAGCAAACAAAAAAAGCACTCACCACCGGTAACTCTGGTCAGGGTCCAAACCCAGGAGGCAAAGCTCTGGAAGTTAAACCGTCCGCTTAGCACTGGGGCCTCTGCACTTACTTCCAGGACTTGAGGAATCAGATCTCAAACCAAATCTGCAGAGAATCAGTTCTGGGTCTCCAGCTAATCACCAGGGTCTGACTTCTCACTCACACGGCAGGGCTGCTCCAGGAGGCATCATGGCCGCTACCGCTTCTCCCAGCCTCCCACGCCCACGTGGGCTGGGCATCCCTTAATAGCCACGCCTGATTCCTCACACCACACACCTGCCCGCCAGGCCAGTCCAGGTGAGTAGAGCTCCTGATTAGGGAAC
The DNA here is from genome assembly GCF_009873245.2 of Balaenoptera musculus. NCBI lineage: Eukaryota > Metazoa > Chordata > Mammalia > Artiodactyla > Balaenopteridae > Balaenoptera > Balaenoptera musculus. The sequence goes on from NC_045792.1 coordinate 10,381,159, forward strand.
CACTGACAGCCATTCTCCCTCTGGCTCCACCGCTAGCCTGTGGGTACCACTGTCAGTTCCTTGATTGATTTTCAAAATTAAATAATATCATTTACATAGAGCTTAATAGACATCAGAAAAATCTTGTCATCTGATGTGTTTCTCAGAGTAACTCTAGAAGGTAGATAACTATCGTTTAGAGATTTCAGAGAAGAGGCGACAGACAGCACAGAGGGAACACACAGCTAGGATGCCACTAGGCCAGGATTCAAACCCAATTCTGTGACTCCACCTGCCACGCATGTGCGTCCTTTGAGATCAGGGGTCATACTGTCCCCTCCCTGCAAGATGCGGAAGGTAGGTTCTGTGCTACAGCTGATACACGGTAAAGAGGAAAGAGTGTGGGTTCTGGAGAAAAAGCTGGATTCTGATCCTGGGTCGGTCGCTCGCTAGCTGGGAAACCGTGAGCAAATTCCCTTCCCACTGCGAGCCTCCCAATCTTCTCTGGAAGGTGGGACGAACACCCACCTCCTTCGTGTTGTGAGGATTAAATGCAATAACTATGTAGAGCTGGCATCTAGTGGTTAGTCCTCCCTTCCATGCCCCTGAGGTCCTACCCTTTAAAGATATTTAGAACTAATCTCTGTGTAGGGTTTGTATCCATGATATACGCACAGCTGCAGGTTAAAATGAACATCAGTGACAGCGCTGAAGCAAACGGATTTCCAAAGGGGCTGGAGGGCAGGGTGTAAGGAGCAGAGGATGGAAGTTGTGGGGACACTGGGGTTGGGGACAACTGTAGTCTCTGGCCTTTGTAGCGACACAGGGAGCCTCCCCAAGTGGCACCTAGGATGACCAGGGCCCTGTTTCTAGTATCCTCGAAGCTGGTGCCTACTTACCACTTACCCCGGGCTCTTACACATTGTGGGCGCTGTTTCCACAGGGTGATACATCCAGCTTCTCTACTTTAGCATTATGCCACCTCTACTTTTCTAGAGTCTCATAAGCCATTTCCTCCTATCATGTTGCAAGGTAGGGAGAAAATGTACAAATCAAATAGCCTGGATGAGAGGCATGGTGGATTCCATTTCCTCCTATCATGTTGCAATGTAGGGAGAAAATGTACAAATCAAATAGCCTGGATGAGAGGCATGGTGGATTCCATTTCCTCCCATCATGTTGCAATGTAGGGAGAAAATGTACAAATCAAATAGCCTGGATGAGAGGCATGGTGGATTCCATTTCCTCCTATCATGTTGCAATGTAGGGAGAAAATGTACAAATCAAATAGCCTGGATGAGAGGCATGGTGGATTCCATTTCCTCCCATCATGTTGCAATGTAGGGAGAAAATGTACAAATCAAATAGCCTGGATGAGCGGCATGGTGGATTCTGGAAGAGAACCAGGAGGTAGAAAGCAGTGGCTGGTGTGAATTGCAACCAAAAGTTCTCATGACTACAGAGGCATGGGTGGGGCGAGGGGATGTCCTCCGCAATGCTCACAACTTTTCATCTGATGGGACAGAGGAGAATTCCAACCCCAAGAGATAAAGTCTGCCAGGGGTGCTGGGAAGAGGCCTGCGATGAGGCTGATGAGACCCAGCTCTGCCACGTCCTCCATGAGATCATAACAGACATTCCACCGCTCTGGCTTCCTCATCCATGGAATGTGGGAGTGGGACCGGGCTGGCTCTGGAATCAGACAAACCTAGGTTCAGGCTCTACCACTTACTTGTCACACAACTTTGGGCAAGTTTCTTTGTATCTCCAAGCTCCAGTGCTCCCATCCGTCAGGTGGGGATGAGAGACCTCATCTCAAGAAGCTGTTGGAGAATTAAGGGAGGAGGTATGTAAATATCTGCCCTCTTGCGCAGTGACAGGTCCATGAGGCTCCCAGCACAGCAGCTGCCTTCTCAGTTAATACTGGTCTCTTTTCTTAATTCTAGCTCTAAATTGCTGTGAACGTATGAATCCATGGTGCAATGCAATGAGTCGATCTTCAGTGATCTTACATGGCCACACTACCCTCCCTAAACCTCAACTATCAAGCACTGAGGTGCTGTTCACTGAAGCAGCAGATGGACAAATCAACGTGGACAAGAAGGTGGAAATAAACGAGAGGCAGGATGGTGAAGGCAAAAGGACCCAGAACTGGGGAGCGGTGGATCTGGGGTGGATTTCTGACTCCCTCAGTCACTAGCCATAAAACACACGACTTTGGTCCAAATTTTCTTAATATTTCTAAGCTTCAGTTTTCTCATCTGTAACATGGGAATAATCATATATGTAAAAGTGCTCTGTGGATTAGAAAGTGCAATTGGAATGTTAGTGGTCAGTTGCCTGCCATGATTCCTGGCAATTGATTTGAAAATCTGTCCAAATATACAAGTTTGAAAATGTAGTTTAAATGTTTTGAGAGCTAAACAATGACCTTAGCAGTCAAACAAAACTTCAAACTTTCCCCAAATCCTCATTTTCAAATTCGAATGACTATCACGTGGATTGCTGAGGTATCGCCACCCCCCCACCCCCCACCCCTGCCGCAAACAGCTGGGCTGATTTTCCTTTGCAATCAACTAATCCCTCCAGCGACCCACTGGCGTCCCCAACTACTGGTGGCCTGATATTAACTTGAAAAACAATGTGATAAACCACCCTCTTATTTTAACAGCTAGCTAGGGCAGGGCAGGAGGAATCCCCACCCACACTTGCTCTGAACAGACATGGTGTTGCAACCGATGTGAAAACAAGATAAGGAGAAACATCTGTCAACAGACTCAGGCCTCCCCCAGGGCTGGGCTGCTTTCTGTGTGTTCTGCACAGACGGGAAGCCGGAGGCCACGCAGTCACCTACAATGCTGCTCTGATGAGGCTGCCGTGCTGAACACGGTCTAAGGAATGCTGGGCAGCAGCTCAGAGACACATGCACCTCACTCACTTGAGCCTTTAGCTGTCTTTTAAAATATACATTTAGTGACACAATGCCTTGTAGGAATCACCATTAAGGTTCAAATCCTACCTGCTCAAAACTATTATATTCAGGATGGATAAACAAGGTCCTACTGTATAGCACAGGGAACAATATTCAATATCCTGTGATAAACCATAATGGAAAAGAATATGAAAAAGAATGTATATATATATTTATATATATATGTTACTTTGTTGTACAGTAGAAATTAACACAACATTGTAAATCAACTATACGTCATTAAAATAAATTTTTTTAAAAAATCCTGTCTGCTTAGAACTGAGGAATTAAAAATCATTTGGTCATCAGAGCAGGGGCCCTAAGCTCAATGTGTCTGTTCAGTAACTTCCCAACAGCTCTAGAATAAGGGTAGCTCTAAATGATGTAGTTGAAAACTTCATTTTAAACCCCCTTTGTTATGGTTGGGTTGCAGGAACGGATGAAGTGATGCAAAGGTGCTGCAAGGCAGTTCTTTTCTCTGTCTTACCTGAATATCATCAGACCTCCAGAAAGAGAGGCACCGTGTAAATGAGGGTCCAAACAACATATCCAAGGTGCTAAGAGGATCATAATACATAAAACATGACATGCATAAATGCTTATGAGTAGTGAAAAGAGAACATTTTTTTTTAAAGGAGTAAGAAAGAAACCACAAAGTCTCTTAGAACTACTGAACCAGTGATGGTATTAGGTGCTTATCAGCACCCACTGTCTCTGGGTGTCGTGTCTCTGTGAATAGTGGAGGGACTACCATAGGATCCCAGGAGACAGTCCTGGGAGGGGTGGCGTTATCATCATAACACAAAGTCTGGACAGCTCAACATGTTTGCAGGGGGAGATCCAGGTGCATACACTCTCCAGCCCACTGGCCCGAGTACGGGAACTCCTGTCCATCCACAGGCTCCTGTCATTTAATGCCAGAGTTTCCAGCGCCTTCCAAGCATCTATGCAACTGAGTGATGACAGGTGTGGATGGAATAGAAGGAATAAATGCAAGTTTTAGATTTTAAAGCAGATTAGTTGTGAATGGCATGCCCCAAATTAAGCACAAGCGAAGTGCCAAACTTTATGCTAGGAGCTGGGACCTCAAAACCAATATGGCACACTTGGGCACTCTATGGTGGTCCAGTGGTTAGGACTCCAGGCTTTCACTCCCGAGGGCATGGGTCTGATCCCTGGTCGGGGAACTAAGATCCTGAAAGCCACACGTCTGTGACCAGAAAAAAAAAACAAAAAACGATATGGCACGTTTAACTTTGGCACCCAGGAAACCCCCAGTCCAAACACATCTCTTAGCTGGTCTCCCTTCCCAGTACTTACAATGCCTTCCCATCAGCAACGGCAGTGCTTCCTAGGCCTCAACCCTTTCTAGATCAACTCGTTAGTTTTGCTATATCTGCATCTGTACTCTACTGGATTTAAGGATTGTTCTTTAAAGTAACTCATTTACTTTAACTCAAACACATTTTAGAGAAAATTTGATATGACATCTATAAATGGAAAACTAGTCCTACTTGCCATAAATGGAAAATATCTAATAATTAAAAAAAAAAATACAAGGGACTTCCCTGGTGGCACAGTGGTTAAGAACCGCCTGCCAATACAGGGGACACGGGTTCGAGCCCTGGTCCGGGAAGATCCCACATGCCACGGAGCAACTAAGCCCATGCGCCACACTTACTAAGCCTGCACTCTACAGCCCGAGAGCCACAACTAGTGAGCCCATGCGCCACAACTAAGGAAGCCCGCATGCCTGGAACCCGAGCTCTGCAACAAGAGAAGCCACCACAATAAGAAGCCCGCACACGGCAACAAAGAGTAGCCCCCGCTCGCCACAACTAGAGAAAGCTTGCATGCAGCAACAAAGACAGAACACAGCCAAAATTAATTAATTAATTAATTTTAAAAAATAAAAAATACAAAAATACAAAACAATCTTACTAAGTTCTAGTTACATACTCTTCCCTATAAGTGTTCTGAGCCTAAGGCCTATAGCTCTCTGCTAAAAAGAGAGATTAATAAGTACTAGAGAGGTATTAAAAATCGACTAACTCTGAGCTGAGACCCTCCCCTGTAATCAGAATCGGAAAAGGATTCATTGATCACCACGTGACTCTGCCTCTTTGGGTCACATCTGCATATCACCCAAATCAGACACCGTGGTCCACTAAACACCATCTGTGCTCCCTAGCCCACTTCATGATTGGTCCTCTACCCAGAGCCTAGAACATTCCACAGGAATACGGGGGGAGCTCAACACATATATGTTGAATGAGCTCATGTGTGCATATCTTAGCCTCATCCTTCTTTATTCCAGCCATGCCTATAGGCTGGCTTCTCCTCAAAGGACCCATGCCTACTCACAAGCCTCCATGCCCTTTGCCACCTGTATCCTTTATGGAATAATCTTCCTCCTCCCTCTACTTTCCTCCAACTTGTCTACTCTCAGATCTTCAAGTCTTAGGTTGTGTCATCTTCCCTTCGTGGTCTTCCCTCACCACTTCAGGCTGAGACTAGCCATCCTTGTCAGTGTGCCCGCTACATGGGCACCCTGATCATCGTGATTATCACATGATAATCACTAATCTGCTTGTCTTTCTCTGCCCACCAGTCTCTAAACACCCTGAGGGTTGAAGGTGTGCCTTCTGTCTCTGGTGTTGAATGAAAGCATCTCTGGCTATTTCCCCATATGCTCTTGTTGTACCAGACAGACCCTGCCTTCCCCTCCCCTGAGTCTTTGTATAGACTGTGTCTCTGCCTGGAATGCCTTTGACAATCTGCAAACTCCCTTCCACGTTCCTGCTCTGAGAAGCCTTTCAGGGCCCATGCCGCAAGCCAGCTTTGACAGTCCTTCCTCCCTGTTTCCACAATACCCCCAGTATACCACTTTACTGTAGGGTTTATCCCACCTCAGTGCAATTCTTTGTTTCTACTATGCCACCACCATGCCGTAGACTGTGAGCTTCTCGTTTTTGCACCCCCAAGGTCTAGAGAGTGTCTGGTGCATATCATTAAATATTTTCTGAAGAAAGGAATTAACGACTAGCAAGAAAATAGTTTTCTATTCACCTCTCCTCTTATCAATTCCAAAGGACCTAGAGTCACCGTCAGTAAAAGCAAGAAAATATTAAATTGATTGCTAACATATATAGAATGCTTACTATCTGCCATGTACTTTATAAGCATTTTCTCTTTTAATTATCCCACAACCTTGTGATGTAGGGACTTGTATTGATGCCAGTTTGCAGGCGAGGAAATATGGGCTTAGGGAGATTAAGTCACTTGTCCAAGAAACCTTGGCAGAGCCAAGAAATGGACCCAGGCCTGATGAACTCCGATGTTCTTAACTATCACTCTAGCCTGATGTGACCTTCCTCTGTCTGACCAACTGCCCTCCTTCATGATCAGAAGCCCAATCTGGAGCAGATGGACATGGGCCTGCTGTGGGTAGCTTTGACTGTGGCCTTTGAGAGCATGATTAAGCCAGCAGGCAGCCCCTGCCCAAAGCACAAGGCCCCCATAGAACGGCCACCTGGCCTCTTGCTTGAGCTGTGGGATTGGCCAAAATCACCAGTTCCTCACTTACCCAGTGGAAGGCAAATCAAGGCAGCCCTTCATTGATTCCAGAAGTGTCTCTTTCATTTGTAAAATAATCCACAGTTTGACATTTAGGGATTTTCTTGCCAGTGGTGGGTGGCTACTACGATAACAGATGATGAACTGGTGTCTTTGAAAGCTCAACAAAAACACTTTTTAAATAAAGATTTTAAATTCTAAATTAACTGAGGAGCGAGGTGAGAATCCAGCTACACCCCCAGGGAGGGAAAGCATCTTGGTGCAGTTTTTCTAACTTCATCCTCTGCACCAGAGACGGCGCCACGGCTGCTCTTTCTTCACTCAAAGTTCTGTGTTGAAAGCATCTGAGGTAACAAAGGCCAGTTTCCTCGAGTTTGCACCCAAGGAAGTGAGAGAAATGCTGCTTGGCTGCAGTAGTTTTGGTCCAGAAAACAGCAACTTTCTCCTCCAGAAACCAGCTTCAAATATTTGTATTAAAGTTAGGAGGGGAGAGAAGAAATAAGAGCCACCTTATAAAAGTTCCTTCCTGCTTCTTGATGATGTTAACAGAATTCTCTGCAGGAAAGGTTCAGCACAGGCCTAGGGCAGAACACACAGCCATGTGGTTTCATTTTTCCAGTGATGAACCCCTCAGGAGAAACACTCCGTTTTGGAAAGAAAGGACAACAAGTTAACTGTGGCCTCGAATCCTGGGTTTCTTTTCATTTGTTGGAAATAATCTTGGTCCAGGGAGAAAAATCCTGGAAGGGGGAGGGATCCGGAAGCCCTGGGATTTGGTTCTGGCTTTGCCACTTATTTGTTTTATGACCTTGAAAGAATCATTTAAATGCTCTAGGCCTCAGCTTTTCACAGAAGTCAGGGGATCAGCCGCAACTGTGACTAAGTTTCCTTTCAGCTCTGAAATTCTATGATATTTGCTAATGTATTATACAGAGCAAGATGGTACATCTGACACATCTTAGGGCGTCACGTCCTATGGCAGATCCTCTTCCCGTAGCAGCGATGATTACATGGTACCTACCCTCGGCCACTATGTCTTACAAATTAAGGCACAAAAATGCGAAATAGCGGACAAGGATGAGTTTCAGAGGGAGGAACAAATTTACTTGGCTCTCATTGGCTCTTGTGAGCATGTATTTAAATTTGAGTGGCTTTTGGGTCACTCAATATGTCTGCACATTAGAAGCCCGGGTCCTGGCCAGGGATGCTCAGGACAGAGGCAGTCTGGAGACAGCAGGACCCCAATCTGTGGGTCGGTGGTTGCCTTACCTGATCAGCTTATGCGCTGGCTGAGCTGACACGCCACAGTGGCTTCTTGTATAACCTTCTTTCCACCGACCTTCAGAGAGGCTAACACAGTTAAACCACACAGGCCTCAAAAACCCTGAGAATGTAATTCTAGTTTTTGGCAGTTAACTTAAGAAAATAATCAGACGTGAAGTAAGCTAATAATAAGGTACTGTTTATGGAGAGCTCGTTGTGTGCAGGGCACTGTGCTAAGTCCTTTATATATATTATTCTATATAATCCTCACGGCAGGGCTTTGAAATGGGTACTATTATCCCCATTTTACAAAACATAAAACCAAGGCTTTTAATCTCACTCTGCTATTCAGGACACAGACATTTTTGTGTAAGAATGTTCATTGCAACAAAATGACCCAGATTTCCAAAAACAGGGAATCGATTAACTGGTATATTCATCTAATGGCATTCTAGAAATGCATGAGATACTACGTGAGAATAATTAATGACATAAAAAAATGTTTGCAGCAGATGACTAAGTAATAATCCCAACTTTGTTTAATTTACATATAGCTATACTATGGTATTTGTTCCTATTTGTTTCTTCTATATTTTCCAAAATTTACACAGTAAGCATATATCACTTTTTAAACTGTGGGGCTATTTAAAGGCCCATCACAAATAATCAAAAGCCCATCCCCATCCACGTTGGTGTCTGGATTCTAGAGAAGCACCCTAACAGATTCAGTTTCTATACAGCAGACATCTCCCCAGTCAGAAGCAAGCGGTCCCCTCAGCTGCTCCCCTTATTCCTCAGGCACGCGGTGCATGAACGTGGGATTGAGTAGAATTTAAGGCAGATGAACAGTTCCTTCCTTAAGGTTGTGGCTCCTGTGATGCCATTTGGTCCAGATCACTATGCCCTAAAGAAGTCAGGCAGTGAACCCAAAATGAAACGACCAACTAAAACAAAACAGAATGCATGAACACTCTCCACTCAATCAATATTGTTGTTGTTATCATTATTTCTAGCAGTAGTAGTTATTTAAATGAGGCATTTGTGTCAGGAGAGGGAGAAGAGCTAATACAGAGTTGGCTTCATGACTTGGAAAATTCTCTCAGCTTGGAGAACTGGGAGTGCCCGGAAGATGGCCGTGGAGAAGTGGCAAGACTCTGAGGGGTGGGAGAAAGAACATGGGCTCTGGCTTCAGGGAGACTCGGGTTAGAATCCTGATCCCAGGGTATTCCCTGGCAGTCCAGTGGTTAGGACTCTGTGCTTTTGCTGCAGGGGGCTCAGGTTTGATCCCTGGTCAGGGAATTAAGAGCCCACAAGCCACGCAGCATGGCCAAAAAAAAAAAAGAATCCTGATCCCATTACTAACTGACACTGGGCAAATCCTTAACTTTCTCATCTGTAATATGGGTGCGAAGGGGCTCTTGAAAGCATAGTAGGAAACATGCAGTTGGTGTTTAATATCTTTCTCCCAGCCCCTCCTCACCCATCCTCTCTCCAACACAACACACCTGTTCTCCATCATCCTCAAGTTCCAAAATCTACCCCCTGCAGGAGTGGAGCAAAAACCGCCCTTGGAAACCCAGTGCTGTGAGGGACCATCTCAAATGGAAGGTTTGAATCAAAGTGCCAAGCCATTTAATCAGTCATCATGGCCACCTGAAATTCAGGCAGGATCCCAAACAGATGGTAAACTGCCATGCTACGCACACCTGGAGATGCCATGACCTTATCGTAGTTATTAGATGCTCCTCAGGCGTCAAAGGTGATGGTATCAAAACCACCTACCATTTGTGTGGCTTGGGATAAACTTGCAATTGCACCTCACCTCAATGGAGGTATAAAAAATAGGAAAGAGCTTCATTTTACTTAAGGAAAAATAGCTCACTCATAGAGCTTGGTTGATTTGCATGAGATTGGTCAGCACACGGAAGAGGAGGTGGGGGAAGAAGGGTCTTAAGGGAAAGGAGGAAGCCAATGCCTGGACCAGTTATTCCAATGAGGTATTTGTGGCAGGAAAGGGAGAGGACACAGAATATTCTAGTCTCTACTCTCCCCTCAACATCCACTAACCCCAGCTCTATTCGTGTGCCCAGATGGCCTTTCCTCCAATGCCACGCACTCTTTCCCCATACATCAGGGCCAAGCCTTGCTCACCCTGCGTACATCCAGCCCCCAAGTGTTTTGTCATTGTTTTCTGAACCTTTAAGACCATCTCAGCACCATTTCAACCTCTGTTACACATCTCCCACTGCAGTCACGGCGCCCCTGGGTCCCCGTGAGGGAACCAGTGCTCCTGGATCCAAGCCCTGAGTCAGGCAGGGCACTGTGCATCCTCACAGAGGGAACACGTGTCTTGCTCCTTCTACCCTAGGTCATGTGTTCGCCGGTTTTCTTACTGACTCCTCCTTCACGGGCATTTATCGTCTCTAATTTGACTTGACTCAGCTCGTTAGAGAGAAAGTCTGCTCCTCCGGGATCCCCTTAGGGTTTGTCTGGCTGGCTTTCCACTGGGCACATAAACAGCCCCCAATATTGCGTGTCTCCTAAGGACCCCAGCCACATCAGGTTGAAGCTGGGGTGCGACTTCCCCAGAGGGCTTGCCAAATGGCCTGGGATGAACCCTGCTCCTTCTTGGTTTTGTTTTCCATGAGCAGAGACAAGAGAGGAGCCTGGTGGCCTGCAGCGTGTTGCACCAGGGGGCACTGGTTTAAGGCCCGGGGAGGCCCGGGGTCAGTGCCTCCTTGCTCCGCCCCGGGACCTTGTACAACTCACTCAGCTCTCGGAGCCCCAGTTTCCTCATCGAGAAACTGTGGTAACAGTGTGTGTTCTGCCTTCACCTTAACAGGGTTGCAGTGAAGCTCAAGGAAGACAATACAAACAGAAATGTTTTGCAAACTGTAGTGCGCTGTAAGGATGAGAGGTTCCCTCGATATCACGAGGATGCATCTGGTCATAAGACATTACATGTTAATAAGCCCGTTCCTGCATATACTCTGGACCACTCACAGGAGGAAACGTTCAGAGGGAAACACTACCCCAAATAAGAAGATTAGGGAGTGGACAAAGATGAATACACTAAGTAATTCTAGAATATTTCTGGAGCACATGCCCTGGCAAACTCTTCTAGACAGTAGTATCAGGGTGATGAAGGAGACAGTCGAGGTCCTTGCTCTCAGTCCCAGTCAGCAGAGAATAAGCAAGCAAGCAAACACACAAAAAACAAGGTCAGTTGTCCTCCCACTGTGGGCACAAATGGGCTTTCACCTTCCCCATTTTCCTGTTCCAAGGCTGCAGGAAGGTTGGCTGCAAACTCACTGTTAATCCAAGGAGAACGCCCAGAATTGGTGAAAGAAAAAAGTTACCTTCCCCAACAGGATAAGATACACAATTTCAGACACATGAAGATGTGTTGGTTCTTTATATTTTTGGTAAAGTGACAGCACAATGGAATGCTGATGAGACAGAGATGCTAAAAAATGAGCGATCTGGACAAGCGACTTTCCAGTTATAGGAGGGTTTCTAGCATCAGCTGGGAATCCTTGTAGAAATCTTAAAAAAGGAAAATCAGCCTGTATCACTTTGAGCTCCTCTTCATTTTTCCAAATGCAGAACATTGAACCAAATAATTTTCAGTTTTAAAATTGTTCATACCTCATCGTTCATAATATACCACTTCCTCCAAGAAGCCTCCCATCACTCAGCAAAATTAATATCCCCTTCTCTGCAGCTCTATCATCTGTCAGTAACTCCACACAGCACTTTCACCATATACCATCACCCTGACTTATCGGTTTGTCCCTCACTAGAGGAAAAGCATCCCCAACCGGGGCTGCACTTTATTTGATTGTGAATCCCTGACACCTCGTTATCATGGAGGACACATGGCAGGTACCTGATACATGCTTACTCACGAGGTCACTTCTCACTGGCCCATTGTGTATCTACAGCCAACGTACGTGAACGTGAACACAGTCGCTAGGACACGCTCTGCAAGTTGGTTTAACAAGACAAATGTCCCATCTTCACTTGGTCTTCAGTGATTCTCCCACAAGGACTTGTGCTTTATCTGGTGTCTCATCAAGAGTTCCTGGTCAGGTGAGGTTTTGACCCAAATAAAATCTACATTAAAGGGACTTCCCTGGTGGCGCAGTGGTTAAGAATCTGCCTGCCAATGCAGGGGACATGGGTTCAAGCCCCGGTCAGGGAAGATCCCACATGCTGCGGAGCAACGAAGCCCGTGCACCACAACTACTGAAGCTAGCGCGCCTAGAGACCATGCTCCGCAACAAGAGAAGCCACCGCAATGAGAAGCCCGCGCACCGCAACAAAGAGTAGCCCCTGCTTGCCGCAACTAGAGAAAGCCCATGTGCAGCAACAAAGACCCAATGCAGCCAAAAATAAATTAATAAATTAATTAATTTAAAAAAAATCTACATTAAAAATGGATAGTCTCCTCTTGATCTAACTATCAATTTATAAGAACTATCAGAAAAAGATGTCCCATGACATCCTGGGGCTACCTACAGCATAATCCAGACTACAGGAAACTACAGACACACAACCTAGTTCCATTGACCAAAAAACTACAAATAAAAAAAAATAAGAGAAGGGCGGGAAGGAAGGGTGGCCACACTAAGAGGCACATCTGTCAATTCATGTAGGAACCTTCTCTGAATCCTGGTTCACACAAAAAAAATTTTTAAAAAACATTATAAGGAAATAGAGGATATGTGATCACTGACTGGATATTTGATATTACATAATTATTTGTTTTTTAGGTGTGATCATGATCCTGCAGTTATATTTTAAGGAGAGTTGTAATCTCTTAGTGGCACATATGGAAATATTTACAGATGAAATGATACATCTAGGATTTAATTCAAAACAATGTGGAGGAGGGTGGAGAAACGTGTGGTATAGATGAAAAAAAAAATCAGGCAGGAATGGCTAGATACATTGTTTCATTAATACCACTCCTGCTACCTTTAGGTAAGTTTGAAAATTTCTATTAAATTTTTTAAAAATCAGTACTTTATTAAATTTTCGATCTGGTGAATTCTATAGAGCAGGATTCTCCATGACAGTGCTGTGCTGTCTTCCCTGCTTCCTTTGTGAGTGACTGTTTCTGTTTGACTAAGGAAACAAGAAAAAGGACCACAGCTAGGGATATGTATTTATGGAGAATGTGGAATTTATTGGTAGAATTTATAGGTCCAGTGGGTACTGGCCCCTCTTGGGGGGGCAGGGCAGGCTGCACACAGCCCAGGACTGGGTTACTCCTCTTGCCCTGCAGAGAGAGCAGATCCCCGTGTCCTGATTCACGTCTTCCTCAGAGAAGCTACCGGTTAGAGAGAGATGTGTATCTCAGGCTCTGGGAACCCAAAGAAAGGAAAAGAAGTATTTCTCCACTTCTCCTATGAAAAAATAAAAGCCCAGGAAAGGCAGACCGGAAAGAATTTGGGATTTGGAGTCAGAAGTTTTGGATTCCCTCCTTGCCACCCAACTAGGACCAGTGAACTTCTCAGTGCCTCAATGTCCTCATCTCTAAAATGGGAATATGACTACCCTCCATGTCAAAGGACTGTGCTGAGGATTAGAGGAGATCTCGCCTGGGAAGACGAGAGGCGGTGTGGTGCGGTGGGTCAGAGACTTGGGTCTGAACGGTGGCTCCATCACACCAGCCACACGGTCAAGTTCTAAATAAATGAGAACTATTATAATTAATTATTTAAGAAAAAGCAATTTGTTCAAGGCCTCAAAGTGAGTCAGCAGGACACTGCTCAGCAGGAGAACTCGCACTCAGCCGTCCTCCCCACTCACCCTCTGAGCTTCCCTTGCGGCTGCTGTATCTGAGCAGCTGATTCACCACCTGTCGCTTTTTGGACAGAGCGGGGAGGATGGAGAGGAGGAGCTGGGGAATCGTGTCCTGACAGCTGGGCCACCCCAGCGGGGGCAGCGGTGAATCAGCCTTGCTGCTGACACGTTCAGCACACGAGGCTTCCCGAGCCGAGGCCAGGCATCCAGGATGCTCTGCCCAAGCCCTGCTGTGTGACGGCCACAGATGGCCATCCTTTGTGCCTTCTCCCCTGCAGCACCCAGTAACGTCACAGGCTTCTCCCAGCCTCCGGGTAGAAACACATTTTTCCCAGCCCTGCCGGGATGAAGGTAACAAGAGGGGCGTGTATGCGTGTGCACGCGCGTATACGCATGTATAAGAGGATGCATGTGAACCTACGCCTGCTACCTCAGCGGGGCGGCGCGCTGTCTCAGTGCCATAGTGGAAGAACAGGGAACAGGACACCCAAACAATGATGGCCGGACCCCACTTGCCCAGGCCCTGCTTTATTTAGAGATGAGCTCAGCTATGATCTCAGAGGACCTCCCTGCGGTGTGATTTCCAAGTGGAGTATTCAGTTTGGCTGATCGAAGACCTATATTCTGAATCTCATCATCGTCTTTCTGTGTCCAAAGACAAAGCGCTAGAGGTACAAGGAGGCAAAAACGCCATTTCCTTTGTGAGTGACTGTTTCTGTTTGACTAAGGAAACAAGAAAAAGGACCACAGCTAGGGATATGTATTTATGGAGAATGTGGAATTTATTGGTAGATTTTTTTTTTTTTCTCCTCATTTACAGTGTCTTGGATTTTGCTCTAAGAATCCCTCAGGCTTCCTCCAGTTTAGGATAAGAAAACAAGTGGAGCACTGGATTCATTCTATTATGCTTTTAAACAACTATTATAATGAATGACATTAATTACTAGGAACAGGCAAGATTTAAATAAAAACAAATAAGGGGCCTTCCCCGGTGGTCCAGTGGTAAAGAATCCGCCTTCCAATGCAGGGGACGCAGGTTCAATCCCTGGTGGGAGAACTAAGATCCCACATACCTTGCCTGCATGCCACAACTACTGAGCTTGCACGCCTCAACAAGAGAGCCCACGTGCCACTAACTACAGAGTCCACGCACCCTGGAGCCCGTGCACCACAACTAGAGAGAGAGAACCTGCATGCTGCAACTAGAGAAAAGCCCGAGCGGAGCGCCGCAATGAAGAGCCCACACACCGCAACGAAAAAGACCTCACATGCCTCAACGAAGATCTTGCGTGCCGCAACTAAGACCCGAAAAAAAAAAAAAAAAAAAAAGGAAGAAAGAAAATTTTAAAAATAAAAAATATTAAAAAATTGACCTTATAAATCAATTCATACATACATAAATAAATAAAAATACGTACACATGAAATGATGTCTAGGCAAACTTCATTTGCTATCAAGCAGCACCTAATCTAACTTTAATTTTGCTAAATAAAAAAAGAGCTGTGATATCTTATTTCAGGTGTTGAAAAGTCTAGGGTTTTGCTCTGCATAATACATTTTCCGAGCACAAGCCGCTCAAGAGTATTTGGCTTTGTGGAAGTAGTTTTGACATTAAAAAGCCCTTAACTAATTGTAACTTATCAGAAAGAAAAAGTCATTTGCCTTTTAAGCTTTCCTTATTCTGCTGCAGTTGTGGAGAAAAAACAGGGCTCTAGTTCTTTCAGATTGCTTATACATGGAACAGGGGATGAGTGTTTTCGTGGAAATAAGCAAGCCTGTGTTTGAGTCCTAACCAGTCCTAACCAGCTGTGTTTCTTTGAGCAGGTCATTTTCTCTCTCTGGGCCTCCATTTCTTCATCTGAAAAATAAAGGTTTGGCTTGGATGTCATTCCCAGCTTATTGGATTTTCACAATAAAGCATAAAGATCAGGAGGTATTACTTGAAGGCAGAGGATCAGAATCCTATAGATCAAGGGTCAGCAAACTACAGCCCATGGTCAAATCCAGCCTGCTTGCCTGCTTTTATACAACCTGCCAGCTAAGAATGGTATTTACATTTTTAAATGGATGAAAAAAATCAAAAGAAGAATATTTTGTGACAGGTGAAAATGACATGAAATTCAAATTTCAGTGCCCATAAATAAACTTTTATCAGAACACAGCCACCTCATTTGTTTACATATTGTCTGTCTGCTTTTGCACTACAAAGGCAAGGCTAAATGGTTGTCACAGAGGTGGTGTGGCCGGCAAAACCTAAAATATTTACTCTCCAGCTCTTTACAAAGTTTGCTGACCCTCGCTATAGATCAGTATGGCTCCAACTTTAAGGTACATCCCGATCACCTAGGGATTTTATTAACAGTAGATTCTGATTTAGGGGGTTTGGGGTGGAGCTCAGATTCTGCATTTCTAACTAGCTCCTGGGTGGTGCTAAAGCCACTGGTCTGGGGACCACATTTTGTACGACGAGGCTGGGCTCTATTAGACAAATCTGGTGATGCCGTGTACTTGCTCAACATCCTTTGGTGCCATTCCAGAGCCTTCATATTAACTCAGACCCTTACTACAGTGTGATTCTTGCCCATCTGTCCAGCTTCATTGGCCACAGCGCATCTCACGCACATGCCCGGAAACTCACACCACGTGTGCACACCCGTGCCCTCCGCTCCCTGATGCCCACCTTTCTCATCCTCACACCTATGCACACACTGATCTCTTTACCTCTAACATCCTCTCCTCTCCCCATCCCTCCACTCTCAATATGTCCGATTGTCCTTCTTGCCCTTTGGCTCGAGTGGCACCTCCTTGAAAGGCACCTTCCCAGATTCGCTGAGGCTAAGTGGTCCTTTGGTGCGGTCCCTATTTATACATCACACTCCTCTTCACAGCCTGAATCACAAGGCCTATGTCACTGACGTCCTTAAAGCAGAAGTCGTCTTGTTTATTCCTAGATGCCCACTGACCAAGCACAGTTCTCAGTATAGGGCAGGGGTATCATGCACATTATTTGAAATCGGACAAATGAATTGCCCAGGATCACCCAGGAAATCGAGTGAAAAGCTGGGACTGGAGCCCACACCTTCAGAATCCTGGTGTGTGTCTTCTTTTCCCTGACCTGCACCTCAGAAACGAATGGAGGAATTAGTTCCATGGCATTTCAAACAGAGGGAAATTCAGCCTGTCCTCTGAGACACTTGGAGGGTTTGGGAATAGCAGCCCCTTCTCACGGCTGCCACTTTGTGGAGAACAGAGAACTTCTGAGCCCAGGGAGCAGCTCCTGAACACACAGCTTTTGGCCTCTGTACGGCAGGTCCCGGCAGCAGTGCTGGCAGACTCAGCACCCGCAGCAGTGAGTCAGTCATCCTGGGACTGCCCCATGCAAAGCACTGATAAGCGGTGAGTGAGAAGGCCTGGGAAAGAGATACAGCTGTCACCACCTTCTCTCTCTCGGGCTGCGGGCATTTCCCTTTCTCATTTCTTATGGCTTCTATTTCCTTATTGGCCACCTGGACCCAGAGGAAGATAGGTCAGACAGTCAGATGTAGGCTGAGTGCAGCCACAAGGGAAAGAGGGGTAGCGAGCACGATGCCCTGTCGGCCCAGGTTGGGGCAGGATGGAGGGGATAGTGTGTAGAGGGAGCCACAAACTACCCTGAAATGTGCCCCCACCTGCTCTGTACGGCATCTTCCCCACCCCTCCTCCTAAAATCCCTATCATTAAACTCACAGAGGTATTCTCTCCAGAAGGTCACTGACAGTTGCAATGGACTGGATTGAATCACGTCCCCACCCCGACCCTACAAATTCATATGTTGAATCCCTAGCCTCCAGGGGGATGGTATTTGGAGATGGGGCCTTTGGGAGGGAATTAGGGTCAGATAGGGTCAGGAGGTGGAGCACAGATCCGATAGGATTAGTGTCCTTATAAGAAGAGATAACCAGAAAGCTCACTCTCTCTCTCTCCCCACAAGCACCCACCCAGCAAAGGCCACGTGAAGACATAGGGAGAAGGTGGCCCTCTGCAAGCCAGGAAGAAGGACCTCGCCAGAACCCTAAACCTGTTAGACCTCGATCTTGGAATTCTAGCCTCCGAACTGTAAGAAAATAACTGTGTGTAGTTTAAGGTCCCCAGTCTGTGGTACTTTCTTTTCTTTTAAAATAATTAATTTTTATTGGAGTATAACTGATTTGCAATGTTGTGTTAGTTTCTGTACAGCAAAGTGAATCAGTTATACATATACATATATCCACTCTTTT
The DNA here is from genome assembly GCF_009873245.2 of Balaenoptera musculus. Taxonomy (NCBI): domain Eukaryota; kingdom Metazoa; phylum Chordata; class Mammalia; order Artiodactyla; family Balaenopteridae; genus Balaenoptera; species Balaenoptera musculus. The sequence goes on from NC_045792.1 coordinate 10,399,015, forward strand.
TAGATTCTTTTCCCATATAGGTCATTACAAGAGTATTGAGTAGAGTTCCCTGTGCTACACAGTAGGTTCTTATTAGTTATCTATTTTATACATAGTAGTGTGTATATGTCCATCCCAGTCTCTCAATTTATCCCTCCCCCTGTGGTACTTTCTTTTTTTTTTTAATAACTGAAGTCTTTTTTTTTTTTTTTTGGCTGCGTCAGGTCTTCGTTGCTGTGCGCGGGCTTTCTCTAGTTGTGGTGAGCGGGGGCTACTCTTTGTTGCAGTGCGTGGGCTTCTCACTGCGGTGGCTTCTCTTGTTGTGGAGCACGGGCTCTAGGCGCGCAGGCTTCATTAGTTGTGGCACGTGGGCTCAGTACTTGTGACTCGCGGGCTCTAGAGTGTAGGCTCAGTAGTTGTGGCACACGTGCTTAGTTGCTCTGCGGCGTGTGGGGTCTTCCAGGACCAGGACTCGAATCCCTGACTCCTGCATTGGCAGGTGGATTCTTAACCACTGCGCCACCAGGGAAGTCCCTGTGGTACTTTCTTAAGGCAGCCTGAGCAGACTAAGACAGCAGCCTTCTTTCACGGGTAAATTGATCAATTTCAGTTTCCTCCAAGGACCATTTATTAAGCTCAGGAAGGCAGGGACAAGTCCAGTTTTGTTTGCCATTGTTTCCCTAGCACCCAGCACAGGGCACATGAATAATGAATGTTAATAAAGAAATGAACAAATGAACTGAGTGCCTGCTATGTACTAGGCACCGTGCAAAGTGCTGGGGAAACAGAAAAACCAGGCCACTATCACCCCAAGGAGACATGGTCTAGTCTGGGAGGCTGAGATAAACTAACCATGATGACGTGATAGGAAAAGTGCTCCAACAGAGGTATGGGTTGGGGCACATCTAACGTGCTGGGGCAGCATACACACACACACACACACGCACGTGTACACACACACGCACACACACATATCCTGCTTTGAGATGGGAGTAGAGAGGTAGGTGGAGAAATGAGAAACAGGTAATACAATCTGAGAAAGTTTTTCAAGGGAGAGTATATTTGTAAAAAATGTATACGATTGCACCTAAGAGAAAAATGTACCCAGGAAGAAGATATCTGTTGATTTGTCGATTCATTAACGAATCTGAGCAAGACCCAGCAGTGTTGAAAATGCAGGAACTTGAGTGGTCAAAGGGCGGCGGGGAGAGAAGACGCTAGAAAGACAGGCAGCAACAACGAGGCCATTATCACCTCCTGATTGACAGTGATACCCGGAAACACACTAATGGGAAAGAAACAGAAGTCATTTCAATAGCAGAGGAATGCTGGACTGTTGGTATCTCGAAACTTCAAAACGAAATCTTCAAAGGGCTGTTAGGTGAGGTAGAAAGGCATAAGGCTCTGAAGCCAGACTAATTCCGGGATGTTGCTGCAGTCACTTACAAGTTGGATAAATTTTTTAATTGATCTGTCTCACTTTTCTCTTTGTAAAATGGAAATATTACCTACAAATCCCCTCAGGATTAAGAATAGAGTAAAACAACACATAGTAGGTTCACAAAAAATGTAAGATCTCACCAGCTGTCTGTCTCTATCTAATTAAGAAGCTCCAAACACCCTGCAGTACAAGATGATCCTTTGAAAGCTTGGAGGAAGCATGGCTGCAGCACGATGTACCTCTTTGTTTGGTGATTATCTGCTGCTTCCGTATCTCCCCCCTTCCTAAACTCAGGGACTCAGAAGGTCAGGAATGCATCCTGTGTCTCTGGGGCTCATGGATCTACACGGTGCTTGGCTTATCAGACGGCCTTGAAGCGTCAGAGAACTAAATTGCACAGATGGGCAAAGCGGACGCAGACCATCTTAACCAAAGTCACAAGACAGATGGACAGTGGAGTTAATTCTAGAACTCTGACCTCACAGTCCATTGATTTCTTGAGACCACATGGTGTCAGACCAAACAGAACAAAGGCTCTGATCTCATCCAGTGGCGTATGCATTCCTTTCCAAATCCCCACCACATGGGAACTGCCACCCGGCACGGAGAGTCCCATGTCACCATCCTCCCTCTCGGCAGCGGCACCCACACGTTCGCATGGAGAAGCAGACACAACACTCGAAACAGCTCTTAAAACACTTTCCTGCTATGTGGTCTATAAACACAGGAAACGGCAGCTGGCTGGATTGCCGGTAACATTTATTTGCCAGTCAGGGTGCTAGAGCTCTGTGTGTGAGTTTAAAGCTGTGATCCAGGAATGAAAATAAACCAGTAAAGCAGAAACTGAGGTGACCTGACTGTAGCTCTAATGAAAAGGGCCTTGGAGTAGGAAAAACTAGGGCTGGCAACCCAGCTCTGCCACTTAAATGCGTGTTAAATAACCTTCTGAGCTCCCATTTGCTCCTTTGTCAATGGGTCTGTTAATAATACTGCGTAGGTTTTCAGTGAAGAGTGACTTCGTGTTTGTAAGGAGCTGAGGCTAGTGGCTGGCACATAAAATAGGATTAAAAATGGTATCTACCATCATGCTCCTCGGTATTTATCCAAAGCAGTTGAAAACTTATGCCCACACAGAAACCTGCACACAGATGTTTACAGCAGCTTTAGTCATAATTGCCCAACTCTGGAAGCAACCAAGATGTCCTTCATGAGATGAATGGATAAATAAACTGTGGTACATCCAGACAATGGAATATTATTCAGTGCTAAAGAGAATTGAGCTATCAAGCCATGAAGACGTGGAGGAACATTAAATACATATTACTCAGTAAAAGAAGCCATCTGAAAAGGCTATGATTCATAGCCTTATCATACAATCATACTGTATGATTCCAACCAGATGACATTTGGGAAAAGGCAAAACTATGGAGACAGTAAAAATGAGTGGTTTCCAGGGGTTGCTGGGGAGGGAGGGATGGATAGACAGCAGGTGGAGAACAGAGGATTTTTAGGGCAGTGAAAATACTCCGTAGGATACTACAGTGATGGATACCTGTCATTACACATTTCTCCAAACCCATAAAATGTTCAACACCAAGAGTGAACCCTAAGGTAAACTATAGGCTTTGGGCAATTATGATGCGTCAGTGTAGGTTCATCAGTTTTAGCAAATGTCCCACTCCGGTGAGTGATGTTGATCATGGTGGAGGCTATGCATTGTGGGGGGCAGGGGATATATGGGAACATCCCACTCAATTTTACTATGAACCTAAAACTGCTCTAAACAAATAAAGTCTTTTAAGAAAATGGTATTTACCTCTAATACCTTTGAGGACCTAATAGAAATTCACTTGACAATATCCCGATCTTTGGAAGAACTAAGGACCCCCAAGTAGAGCTATCCCCTCGCTCCTGTGTGATTCCAAAGCACCATTTACATCTCTCTATTTCTGGGCATGTGGCAGAGTGCAACACACTTATTTGATCACTTCTTTGTCTTCCTTATCAGACTGGGAGCACCAAGATAGCGGAGGCCATTCCTTATTCATATTTGTTTGTTTCTTTTGACCCTGGCATGGTGCAGCCCCAATAAATGTGTGCTGAAAAAAACCACAAACAACCCTATTAACAGAAAATCAGTGGAAAGAGGAGAGGCATCCCGAACCCGTGACATACAGCTCGAAAACGATGCTTCAGGATAGTGGCAGGAGTCCAGCAGTAAGCTGAGAAAGGCTGAAGGAACATGACAGTACTTCCTCCTTTATCATAATCTTCGTCTTTTTCTTTTAAAGAAGCAAACTCCCTCTGCAGCAAAAGCAATTCCAGAGCAAAGGGGACCAAACAAGAAAATAGCCTTGGATTCTTTAGCAAAAAGTGTTGCAATATACATTCTCTCCATCATCAGAAATTGCAGTGACAACAGGAAGAGCATCAGCCTTCTGGAATTTTCTCTTGCAAAGAGTGAAAGGCTGACCTAAGGCTACTCCTCTTACTGCTGAAAACTCCAGCCTCCTAAGCCTATTAATCAACTCAAAGCCACACTCATTCCCTTTCTCTCCAGCTTAACAGTTCTTTCTCTTCCTTCTTACAGTGGCTGTTCTGCTCCAGGGTGGTTACACTGGACATGTCTGCCATGTCCTTCACTGCATCTTGCTTGCTGCTGCTTCTCTGAGCCTCTGCCCATTCCTCCGTCCCAAAATGCCCAACGTGAGTCAGGATCACACACACAGAGCCTCGCCAACGGCTGGTGCACATCAGTGGGTACTACTTGCCCAGCAGGTGCCTGTCAAGGCTCACCGCTTCTGAGGCCCAGGCTCCACTCCCTCAGTTCATCACTGCACATCCCTTCGGTCCCTGTGTGTGGACAATCCATGCCCAAGCAACCCTAGTAGGACCACGCCAACAGACAATGCCTAGGAATCGGATGCTCAGGGACTCCCAGAGATTTGGCACCAAGACAATTTAAAGACAGCAGGCTTGGAGGGAAGGTCCACACACCCCTTCTGTGGGATTCCTCCAACAGCCCTTCCTCCATCTTGGCTGTTGAATACCTCAGGGAGGGCTTCCTTGCTGGCGCAGTGGATAGGAATCTGCCTGCCAATGCAGGGGACGCAGGTTTGATCCCTGGGCTGGTAGGATCCCACATGCCATGGAGCAACTAAGCCCGTGCGCCACAACTGCTGAGTCTGCGCTCTAGAGCCCGTGAGCCACAACTACTGAGCCCACGTGCTGCAACTACTGAAGCCCGCACACCTAGAGCCTGTGCTCGGCAACAAGAGAAGCCACTGAAATGAGAAGCCCACGCACCGCAACGAAGAGTAGCCCCTGCTCGCCGCAACTAGAGAAAGCCTGCGTGCAGCAACGAAGACCCAAAGCAGCCAAAAATAAATAAATAAATAAAAATATAAAAAAACAAAAACAAAAAAAAAAACCCTCGGGGAGTCAATGAGGTGCCTCTGGGGTCCTTCTATCTTCATGCTCATGGTTCTGGGACCGCCTAATTACACTCTTTAATAGCTTTGTGTGCATTTCACTTCTGTAAGCTTCATTTTTTTTCATGTTTTAAATAGGAGAAGTTATCTGTTTTATTGTCAGAGCTGTGGAGAGAATCATGCATGTGAAAGCACTCACCCAAAAGCTTAAAATCCGTGGTTTCCAGGGGTTGCAGGGGAGGGAGGGATGGATAGACAGCAGGTGGAGAACAGAGGATTTTGGGGGCAGTGAAAATACTGCATAGGATACTACAGTGATGGATACCTGCCATTACACATTTCTCCAAACCCATAAAATGTTCAACACCAAGAGTGAACCCTAAGGTGAACTATAGGCTTTGGGCAATTATGATGCGTCAGTGTAGGTTCATCAGTTTTAACAAATGTCCCACTCCGGTGAGTGATGTTGATCACAGCGGAGGCTATGCATTGTGGGGGGCAGGGGATATATGGGAACATCCCACTCAATTTTACTATGAATCTAAAACTGCTCTAAACAAATAAAGTCTTTTAAGAAAATGGTATTTACCTCTAATACCTTTGAGGACCTAACAGAAATTCACTTGACAATATCCAGATCTTTGGAAGAACTAAGGACCCCCAAGTAGAGCTATCCCCTCGCTCCTGTGTGATTCCAAAGCACCATTTACATCTCTCTATTTCTGGGCATGTGGCCCTTGGATTCCATATCCTTCCCTGCAGAGCTCAGATCCTAGGTGGGCCCAGCCTCACCCCCGCCAGGGACTTCAGATACGTTCTTGTCTCCAGCCTAGAATGCTTAAGTCCTTCTGAGGAGGCTGATAAGGAAGCTTGTTTACAATCAACCACAACCAGAGAGAGAAGACACTGCCTCGGAAGGCAGGGCATACTGGGCTCAGGTCCCTGGTTTCCCTGTTTTCCTGGTGAACTTAAATCAGCTCCCCCAGCAACACTAAGCACCCACTGAAGTCCCTAAAATAAGCATCCTCTTTTCACATGTATCAGCCCTCCGGATATTAGAGGAGAGATACCTTCCCTCCTTTGCTATCTTATCACGTTATATCAAAGTCATCTGCTTGAGTCAGACTTCCCCAAGAACTTGGGAGCTCCTTGTGGCCAGGGCTGGGTGTTACTCAACTTTGTAGCCCCAGCACTCAGCACAAGTCCTGGGTGCCCGGCACAAAGTCATTGCTCAGTAAATTATCGTTGAATTCATAGAACCTACTTTCTGCCCTGCCTCAGCATCTTCTTTAACCCTTCAAGTCTTCTTCAGACTAAGCATATTTAGCCCCATACTACCTGTTTCCCAGGCCAACTCAGAAAAGCAGTGGCAACAATTACATATAGAATGGAAAAACAACAAGGTCCTACTGTATAGATATAGCACAGGGAACTATACTCAATATCCTGGGATAAACTGTAATGGAAAAGAATATAGAAAAGAATGTATATATGTGTAAAACTGAGTCACTTTGCTGTACAGCAGAAATTAACACAACCTGGTAAATCAACTATACTTCAATAAAAAAATTAATTAAAAAAAAAAAAGAAAAAAGGAAAGCCATGGCTATTTCCCCAGCCCGCAGTAGAGGGAAAGGAGAAATAAATAAGAAATTAACTGAGATTTCTCCCCTTATCCTCCACATCTTTCCGAGCCCGCTGCCTAGCAAACAGCAACCTTCTTTCTTTACTCAACGTCCCCCAAGAGTCATTCTGTTCAAAAGCCTTCACGGATCACGCACGATACAGGCCGTCTTGCTGAAGTGGCTTTACTGGTGTCCAGCCGCTCTTCCTCTGTCCCCACTTGAGTGGCCAGCAGGGCGCGTAGCCGCAGCCCTAACGAGACAACCACACCTGCCGCCTCCCTGCCAAGGCTTGATGGATGAAGTGGCATCCAGAGATCTACAGCGCCCGAAGCAGCCAGACAGCAAAGGGGTACAGCTGTCTGTTCAGCCGTCTGGTTGTGAGCCTGTGATCTCACATTTAGAGGGAGATAAGAACTTCAAACTCTCCCCTCAATCCTGACGCACAGAGTTGCCACAGGTCTGCGTGAGGTCTGAGGTTCCTACGAGGCTCCTCGTGATGGATCAGTTGATTTTCCAGGGCGACCTACAAGCTGACTCCCACGGGGCCCCCTGCCATCCTCCCCCACGCTGCTGATGTGTCAGGGATTCTTCTCGATAAGGAGAGCACCTCTGTGGACTTGGGAGGCCGGGCAGAAGGCAGGAGAGGTGTGGTTAGGATTTGCATCGAGGAAAAGAGCCACTCCACATTCCTCAGCCAGCCCCCTCAACTCCCTGCCCCTCCCCAGAACCTTATCCAATAGAATGAACCTAGACCCAGGTTGTAGAGATGTTCGGAGCGAACTTGGAAACACACTCTCGCCAAAGATTTAGATCGCCTTGGGACTTCCTAGGTGGTGCAGTGGTTAGGAATCCGCCTGCCGTTGCCGGGGACACGGGTTCGAGCCCTGGTCTGGGAAGATTCCACATGCCGCGGAGCAACTAAGCCCATGCGCTACAACTACTGAGGCTGTGCTCTAGAGCCCGTGAGCCACAACTACTGAGCTCGCATGCCACAACTACTGAAGCCCACGCACCTGGAGCTTGTGCTCCGCAACAAGAGTAGCCACTGCAATGAGAAGCCCGTGCACCACAACGAAGCGTAGCCCCCGCTCGTTGCAACTAGAGAAAGCCCGCACGCAGCAATGAAGACCCAATGCAGCCAAAAATAAATAAATAAAAATAAATTAATTAATTAATTAAAAAAAAAAGATTTAGACCGCCTTATTGACTTACACCCGGAGTCTCCTCATGTGCCCCACACAACACTGTGACTCCAGAGCTGCTGATCTTAACCACTGTAGCTACCATTTACTGTGCACTCTTTTCTATGTATTATCTCATTTAATCATTATAACAGTCCCTTGAGGCAGATCTCATTATCCTCATTTAACAGATGAGAAAACTGAGGCTTAGAGGGGTTCAGTAACTTGCTCCAAGTGCAGTAGGAATTTGAACACATGTTGCTTTGACCACCGTGCATTCTATCCGAGGAGCCCTCATTGGGGCCACAGGAATAGGAGCTTCCTGTTTCTACTGTGGAGGCTCAATGTGCAGCAGCCGGTGGAGGCTGGGAGAGGTGGTTGGCAGGGAGTCTACTAACTCCTGAGAACAATCTTGTCTTCTCATAGTTTGGAGCCGAGATGAGTAGTATGTACAAACACACACACACACACACACAAACACACATACACACTTTCAGAAAGGACGATAACATCATTGCAACTCCAGATCACACTCTACACAGCCAACCACATTGCTGTTACTTGGGGCCCAATAACAGACCAAACCAACGGGCAAGGCAGGCGGCCCTTGTGACCCCAGTTCTGTGTAATCTAGGGACATCACATTGTTTCTTTGGACCTCAAGTTTCCTTCTGCAATTCATCAAACTTTACTAAACACCAGCTACGTGCCAATACTGTGGGTGCTGGTTAAGAACTCACACTGAGTCAGACTGCCTGGAGCCTTCATCTTTGGTTCTACCACTTACTGGTTGTGTGATCTTGGGCAACTTAAAAAAAAAAACTCTCTGTGCCTCAGTTTTCTCATCTGTAAAACTGGGATCATAATATTTCCCATCTCATAGGGCTGTTACGAGGAATAAACAAAATAATCCACAGGTAATGTGTTTAAAATGTTGTCTGCACACAGTAGGCACTCAGCAAAAGTTAGCTATGGATATTTGGTGCTTGGGTTGGGAATGGTGAAGGTGATGAGACAACAAATGAGGAACAATCAGAAATGCAGATGAGAAGAGCCTAGTAGACCTCTATTCTGTGAGAAATATCGTGAACTAAGGAGACAGGCCAAGTGCTTACACATGCACATGCCACAGTAGACAGAAGAATGGCCCCCAAAGATGCCCATGTCCTGATCCCCAGAACCTATGAATCTGTGACCTTACATGGCAAAAAGGACTTCAGAGATGTGATTAAGCCAAGGATCTTGAGTGGGAGAGTTGTAGTCATAAGGGTCTTGGTAAGGGAAAGAGGGAGGGAGGAGAAGCAGACGGATGGGAGATGTGATGACAGAAGCAGGAGTTGGAGTGATGCATTTTGAAGATGGAGGAAGGGGCCACTAGCCAAGGAATGCGGGAGGATTCGGGAAGCTAGAGACGTCAGGGAACAGGTTCTCTCCTAGAGCCTCCAGAAAGAACCCATCTCTATGGACATCTTGATTTTAGCCCATAGTGCCCATTTTGGACTTCTGATCTTCAAACTTTCAGAGAATAAATTTGTGTTGTTTTAAGCCACTGAACTTGTTAAAGCAGCAACGGGAAACTACTATGCATGCTTCTGGTCACATGTGCTGTATTTCACAAAAGCCACTTTCTGACTCCTTATGACTCATGTTCCTACTTCCCAAAAAAGGTGAAGTGAAAACTTAAGCTTCCAGAAGGAAGCATTCACTTTGACGGAACAGGCCTCTCCAAGGGCTCCTCGTGTTCCCCACTGTGACAGAATTAGCTTCTCTGGAAAAAAGGAGCTTGGTTAGGGAAGGTTACAACAACCTGCCCAAAGTCACACAAAACCAACAGGTCACAGACTTTCTGGAAAAGCCTCGGATTACGAGAACCCAATCATTGATAACAAATAGTAGTATCACTTTACACGTGCCTGACTTTTTGTGGGTTTTATTACATTTATATACATTGCCTTATTTTTATTTTTTTTTATTTTTTCTAATTTTTTGCAATATAGACCCTGAGATGTATTACAGCAAACTCCATTGTATTATTTATTTATTTATTTTTAATTTTTGGCTGTGTTGGGTCTTCGTTTCTGTGCGAGGGCTTTCTCTAGTTGTGGCAAGTGGGGGCCACTCTTCATCGCGGTGCATGGGCCTCTCACTATTGCAGCCTCTCTTGTTGTGGAGCACAGGCTCCAGACGCGCAGGCTCAGTAGTTGTGGCTCACGGGCCTTGTTGCTCCGTGGCATGTGGGATCTTCCCAGACCAGGGCTCGAACCCATGTCCCCTGCATTAGCAGGCAGATTCTCAACCACTACGCCACCAGGGAAGCCCTACATTGCCTTATTTTGATTCATCCAACCTATAAAAATAACCTGTTCAAAAACTACACCCTCAGAAAGTGACAGATCCAGAATTTGAACCAGGTCTTTTGTCTCTAAAACCAATTTTCTTTCCCCCAAAGAAGAATACCCCTCATGGGTGGGTCACTGAGACAACTATGGATCCCCTCCAACAACTACTCTACTCCTGGTGTGATACTTCCTCACCCCCCCCCCCGACCCTACTTCTCAGAAGTAACCATTCCAACTGGCCTATCCACAAATTACCTTCATCTTCTTTGGGTTGCGATGCAAACAATGGCAGGCAGAAGGAGGGGAGCAAAAAGGAAAGAAAAAAACCAAGACAATATAAGAAAGGGCTAATCCAGACAACAGACCAGTCCGTTCTTCCAGAAAACAGAGCCGAAACTTTGTTAGAAATCTATTTCTTGGAGGCGGAGCCTGGACTCAGGGAGGGAGTCTGATATAGAAAAAGGGAATGTGGTTGGGACTGAGAGTGAGGGGGCCTCAAACTCTGCTTCTGTCCCAGACTAGTTGTTGGTCTTGAAAAAGTCACTTCACTTGCTCATCTCACTTGACATTCTGTAAAAAGTGGGAGTTGGACTAGATAAGCTCTACTAGCAATTTCAACTAAGACACTTCTGAGATTCTACCTCTGCAGGTTTTTTCCAAGTAGGAATACTCTGTTTCAGAAGAGATACTTGAGTCATTCTCAACCTAGGGCAGGAACTTTTTTTGAGCTTCTTTACTCTGAAGCAAAACGTATCTGCTGTCACACATGACTCTCAAGGCAGGAACAAGTGATTGCTATTATGCAACTAAATACTAGGAACTGCCTTGGTTATGAATAATGACTAACATTTCTTGAGCACCTGTGTGTATCTACATCTTTCACAAAGGACATTGTTCTTCTTCACATCCTTTGGCAACTCATGAACTGTCACTCACCAAATCACCTAAATTTAAAACTATATATTCTGTGTTTGCATTTCAAGGTCTACCAACTCTTAGAAATTCGATTCCCACAAACATACAACCTACCATGTAAAATACAACTTCCCTTTTTGGGGGGTAAGTCTACTTTCTCCAACCTTGATTCAGGTACCCCCCCCATGCCCCATTCAAGGTCTTCTGCTTGTTTCCTCCTCCATCTTCTTTCCTCTATCATTTCCTTCCAAATCACCCATCATCCATTCAGATTCCACACCTGCCCACTTGTCTCCAGGTTGTTGGCGAGTACAGACAGACCCAAGTGTGCAGAACAACTTGCAAGGACTTGGAAGACTGGAGAAAACCTTCCCTCAGGGACACAGAGGATGGTCCAGCCCCTGACCACCAGTCACCTCCTGAATCTCGATGTCTTATAGACAGAGCATAGATCCCCGACATTCCTTGAGATGAGCTATTCCTGATGGAGGTGGTGGTAGTGGCAGGGGCTTACCAGAGAGAGGAAATGATAGGAAATGAGCTTAGCACATGGCACGTTGAGATCTCAGCTTCCTGAGATATAAAAGAGGAGGAACTGAGACGGTTTCTCAATGCTTTTTATCCACAGCACTTAATGCATTTACTGGCACACAGCAAGGATGGGGAAAGATTTGTTGAATAAAAAAATGAATGAAGGGTCACACCAGCAAGGATAATCAGGTGACCTCAGCCTGGTTTCCAATGAGAACAAGTTCAGATGTGATATGGATGGGGCTGGGGGTTGGTAGTGAGGTAAGGATGGAAGGGGGTAGGTAAAATCTCCAAGTGGAACTTAGCACTGGGGGAATTCTAAAGAGCAGATGTTTCTTACATCAGATTCCTGATCGTCTGTCTATTCAGTCAGATCTGTCAACAGTCTCAGTTTCAGAGAGCAGATTCCAGCTCTCTGTGGAAAGAGCTGGCAAGGAGCTAGGCAGGATCTCAGGGTCCTGGTCCTCTGGAGTCTGGGGAAGCTGAAGGGAACTACCAGAAACCCTAAAGAGAAGCTTTGGAATCATCCTCTGAGAACATCTCATTCACAACCAACTGCAGTCACATCCAACGATTTTACTCACTTTGGAAACGCAAAGGGAAAGAAACATTTTGTTGACCCGCATCTTTGATGTGAAATTCTCTTCTTCCCCGTCTTCTTCTAGGACATCTCTCATTTTGTTTTTTCCTGTCTCTCAAACCATTTCCCTTAGCCTCCTTCACCTGTTCTTTTTCCTCTACCCACCAGCTGGTCCCCCAGAATTCTACCCTTGGCAGTTGGCTCCTTTCCTTTTCTTTACACTCTGCCTGGTTTGTTACACCTACTCCCAAGCCTTCTATTACCATAAATACCCAAATTGATATTTCTAGTCCTAACCACTCTGAGTTCCAGATCCCCATTTCCAACTGCATCTGTACCTTTGTGTCTATAGCACCTAAAACATGTCTCAAACCAGATGTGTTGCCTCATCCTCTAAATCACCCTATCTTCTGTATGTTCTATCTCAGTTCATAATGTCTCCACCATTCTAGTTTCCCAAGCTGGAAATCCTGAGCTACCTTTATGCTCCCCTAGTCTTCACACCCCACAGATTATAAATCCTGTCAATTCAATTTCAAAAACCTCTCTAGTATCTGGCTCTTGGGTATTTTAATCCAAGTCCTATTTATCTTTCACCTGGACTATTACAACCACCTTCTAACTGGCTTCCACGCCTAGTTTTTCTCTGCTCCATTCCCCTTTATACTGACTTCTCTGCCTTATAATGTTATTTCCCATAACCTCTAGGAAACAGTCTGGCCCTAATTTCTCCACTCTCATCTCTCACTACTCCTTTTCTGTCTCCTTCCCACCAGTCTCCAGCCCCCATGTGCCTTATGCTCTGAATTTCATGCTGTTCTCTCTGACTTAGAATGCTCTTCCCTCTTCTATACCTGGAGAATCTTTATTCATTCTTTAAGTTCCGCCTTAATTGTCACCTCCTCTGCTTTCCTCAACCTTCTCAAGTTACAGTAATTGTTCTCTCGGTGGTCCCACAGAGTTTTTCTTCAAACCTCTACTATGGCACTAATTGCATTATTAAATCATGTTGATGGTTTATATGCCTTTCTCTCTTGAGGAAGGCTGAGCTCCTGGAGAAGAAAGACAATTTTCTTTGCATCCCTAACACGTTCCTGGCATATAGTAGGCAACTCAGTAAATGCCCACTGGAAGAATGAATAAAATAATGTCAGATCTAAAGTTAGGCCCAACTGTTTCCTTTGGTAGACAAAATTTTTCCTTTTCTTTCTAAGCTAGATAGTATCAAGTTACTCATTTAGTTGGGGGGAGGGGTGGTGGTGAGATGATTCAAGAAACCCAAATTGAAATTAAAATTTGCCTCCATCTTCATTTGCAGTGTGATATTAAATCATTTGAACTGTCTACTGATCTCCCTACCTCTCAAACTGTAGAAGAGTACCGCTCCCTTCTTATTTGCCCTTTAAATTTACTTCAGGGCCCCTCTGTCTGGTTATATCACCTCCTCCTCTTCTCACTTAGATATTGCATCTATCTCTTGCATCACACTTAATCATAACATGACATTTAATCATAACTTTCTATCTTCCACGCTAGATTGTCAGTCCCCTGAGGGCAAGGATTACATCTAATTGTAAGGATTACATCAATTGTACTCCCAACTCCTCTTATAATAGGTCATAATAGCTGCCCATAAGTACGCCGGGAAATGTCTGTATTTTTTTCTTAAAAAATGGCATTACCCAGGGAACTTTTCATGGAGATAAAACATATACAATTTTTTTTTGTCTTGTTTCTCAAAGATTTCAATTGTCAAGATACGTTATAAGAGGTCCCAAAGAGATAGATAACTGTGCAGAATTGGCTGAAGACCTTGGACAAAGCACTTCATAGGTGATGGAGGGAAGATCCTCTCTACCTTGCTTACTTCACTAAGTGAAGCTTCATAAGGCTTGAGGGAGAAGAGATGGAAGAGAGAGGATAATAGAGAGAAAGGGAGGGGGGAGGGGAAGGAGAAGAAAGCAAAGGGAAGGGAGGCCAGTACTGTGGTTGAACTAGTTCTCCAGGGCGGGTAAAATCTGATTCGGCAAAAAGAGGAGAAAGGAAAGGCATGCAGGCAATTCAAGGACAGGTTGATAAAGAAAGGAGACAGCAGATGCTGCAGGTTCAGAAATCCAGCAACCCTGTGTGGTTCTACATGTGGTTGTCTGTGTTTAAAGAGACTGTACACAAAAGCAGCCATTCAAGGCAGGTTTCTTTCCTTCTCTCTCCCTGCTTCCTGCCCAAGATAAGAGAATAAACAGAGAGCCAATGCGCACAGTAAATATTTCTGAATGGGGCACTGTCAACACGGAAGTAGGATTCTAAACAATCCTGCTACCTGATTCATAGAGAAGGTTTATCCAGCAAAACCTGAAAAGAAATCTGAAACATCTGGCCGCCCCTGGCCATCTGTGCTGTCAGCTTCCTCTTGGCATGCTCCGGACTGCTGTGAGCTGCGATGGTGGTGTTTCTCCCAGCTTCCCACTGTGTGTGGCAATAGCTGGTCCTGGTGGAGTTCACCGCCACCGTTGGTTTATGTACAGGAATGTTTATTCTTCCACTGGGGCAACTGAACACAATGGGAATTGTTACACAAACAGCTGGTGATTCTGTAGAAGGGGAGATGTCCCTTTAATTAAAAAGGTGCCAAGGAGCAACTTCTTTCCCCCAGGGGCTGGGCTCAGGGCACTAACTTCCTCTCATTTAACCAGCATTGTGGTTGTATTTTGCAACACAGCACATTATACCAATTTGAAAATTATACTAACGTATACTAGTTAGATGACTCCCCACCGTTGTAATTGCCCCGTATTTTTCTTCCTTTCCGTTCATTTATTCTTTAGAATATCAATAGTCCTGAAGAGTTTTTTTTAAAGGGAGAAGAATTTGACCATATAGCACTGGGGAAAATAAAACAAAACAAAAAAACCCAGAGAAGCCAAACACTTCGGAACAGAAAAGCACACACGAGGCAGTGAAAACATCCTGGCGTTGAACAAAAACGCTGTCCATGTTACCCCCGAGTCACCAGAACTGGGATCGGAAAGGTGGTTGACCTCAACCCCTTTTACAGGTGGGAACACTGAGGCCCAGGGAAGGAAAAGGATGTATATGAGTCCAAACAGCCAACAAGTGAGAGCAGAGTGAAAGCCCAAGGCGGGGTTCTGAAAGAAAGGTACACAGAGTTTGCTTTCATTGTGCATTATCCCTGGGCCACCTGCGGGGTGAGGGCCGAACCCAGAGCCTGTCAACTATCTGTAGAGAATTATTCACCTAGGCCGAGAAAAGGCACACCGGCTCCTCAGAGAGTCACTGTGGAGGATTTGCAGCCAGCTAGAGCCAGTGGCTGACTTCAGAGTGCCAGGTGGCAGAACTTGACACTCATCTATTCCTGCACAGAATTTAATAGGGTGCTGTGCACGCAGTAGAAGCTCAGACAATTTCTGGATGTTCATCTGAGGCACTTCACCATAAGCCTCATCCTCTTAAGCAGCAGGTGGCAAAAAGAACATGACAGCAAAGTCACCAGCAAAACGGGATGTTAGCGAGAGGACCAACAAGGACGGACGTCACCTACATAGCCTGAGCTCTTGACAGAAGGTCCAGAGGACACAGGCTGCTGCTACATCTATCCCTCCCTCTTCCAGGGAAGAGAAAACTCAGAGATTCTCCCATAAGTCTCTGGGAAAACCCCCAGTAGCACCTGGAGAACTTCCCAATGAAGAAGACAAGGGCTTTCAGTCCTGAGGGGTCTGCAGCCATCTCATTCTCCCAACAGCAACTCTGTCCTGCCTGGGACCCTGCCCGTCACACGCAGGAGCCATTCTTCAGTGCGCTTTATTTTTTTCTCTCCAGGGCTGGAGTCTGATTCCATTTGAGATGAATCAGAAGACAACCATATGGCACTCCTTCAAATCTCCAGCCTGGCCATTTATTACAGTCAGCAGTTTGGGTGGCTCTGCTCTGCTCCGGGCCCGCTTCCACTCGGCCGGCAACCCCGGGGCAGTTTGCGGGGAGAAGATGCTGAGGAAGGAGGCCATCAGCCTCTACTCCACGGCCACAGCTCAGTGAGGAGCAGAGATAGAGAAGTGGGGGACAACCGGGAACCCCGAGACAAAGGGAGTCGTGCGGAATGAAATCACCGCTGGAGTAGCAGTCACGCCTCCCTCCTCACTGAGGGATTACCGGCGTTCCCCAACTGTTTTCTGCACCCTTAACCCTCACAAGGATCCACGGAGCTACATACTATTATTGTTGCGGACGAAGAATGTCACCTGCCACATAAGTAAACAAAGGACGCTGCAGCCAGCAAGCCAGCAGCCTCTGCAGCCGCCACAGCGGTGCCCCCCGAGGGGACTCAGGATGGAGAAAAGCAGGATCCTGGCCCCGGATAGCTGAGGTGCCTATCAAAGGAATGATTTCAGTGACTCCAGACTCTTGGCATTTTCCCATACATAGAAAAGTGCTAAACCCATTAACTTAAGATGTCTGGTTTTCTTTAATTAATAGTAATCTTTTGTTGTTCTGACCACCTGGTTTTTACTGCAGAACTCCTATATACCCTGGGTCCTCCCCCACCTCTTGAGAGCCGTCCCCCAGAGCCATCTGAGAGGCTGCCTCTCGGGCTTGAGTCCTCAGCAAGTCCCCCGAACAAAACATAATCCTCAACTTCTAGGTTGGGCATTTTTTTCAGTCAACATTATCAACAGTGTACAGACAGGTGAACTGAGGCTCAGGGCGTTCGGCAACGTGCCCAAGGTCACCAGCTGGGAAGAGGCAGAGCTGGGATTCAAACCCAGGCTGTGCCGACGACAGCTGCCACGGTGAGACGTCTGTGTATCAGGCAGAGGGTACTGGGTCTCTCCAGTTCCTGCCTGCCCTAGAAGAGGGACACACCCTCACACACATCCACACCAGATGCCCTCCAGGACGAGGGTGGCGCTGAGCTCCGCCTCCGCTGTCAGCAGGAGCAGAGCTGGTGGGAGACCCAGGGTTCCCTGGGTTTGTTGCCTCTCTGAAAAGCAAAGCCCTTAGCTCGGAGCATTCTCGTCCACTCAGTGAAAAGCAGTTAGAGTTTGAGGCCCCCAAGGGCGGGGTGGTGACAAAAACCACAGGATAGAGTCATGAGGCAGGATGCTCTTCACTCTTTGGGGCGCTTAATTTGAACCTGTTTTCTCGTGAAATTATCAATGTCTGAAACTTAACAGTGATCAGGTACATGAATCCGCTTTGTCATCTCTAAAGTGGTCTAAAAACCTAAGGTTGTATTAGGGCATAACAGGAAATTTTCACAGACGCTGTGTGCAAAGGGTTATAATTACCTTATTAGCCCATCCAAATACATCGAGGTCTACTCAGCAATAAAAGGAGACAAACTACTGTTACATGCGACATGGATGAGTCTTAGAAATATCAGGAAAGAAGCCAGGCAGGCACAGGAGTAGGCATTGTATGATTCCGCTCGTATGCAAATCGAGAAAATGTGAACTAATCTCTGGTCCACTCGTATGCAAATCGAGAAAATGTGAACTAATCTCTGGTGACACAAAGTGGGTCGGTGGTTGCCCAGCGATAGGGGTGGAGAAGGAATTGACTGCAAGGGGGCACAAGGAAACTTACAGCAGCAAAGGACACGTGCTGTCTTGCAGAGGTGATGCCACAGGTATATTTATTTGTCAAAACTGATCAATCTTTAAATAGGTTTAGCTTATTGTACATAAATTATACCTCAGTAAAGCGAAAAATGAATGTATGCCAAGGTCTTTCCTTTGGAGCCAGGTCCTCTGGGCAGCCTGGAAAGTTCACTGGACTTGCAGTTCTAGCCCAATGCTGTCATGGCAACATGGCCTCACACAGGGCATGTCCCTGAAGTCCTCCGAGACTTAAGTCTCCTAATCTTTAAAACGAGGCTTTTCTCAGGGCTTCCCAGGACTTTTTCACGTCCAGTGGTTAAGAATCCACCTCCAATGCAGGGGACATGGGTTGGATCCCTGGTTGGGGAACTAAGATCCCACATGCCGCAGGGGAACTAAGATCCCACATGCCGCAGAGCAACTAAGCCCACATGCCACAACTACTGAGCTTGCGCACCTCAACTACAGAGCCCGCGTGCCGCAACTAAGACCCGACACAGCCAAAAATAAATAAATAAATGTTTTTAAAATACATAAATAAAGCGAGGCTTTTCTCAAGATCAAGAGGGATATTTAGGGCACGTGAGAGCAACTTTTCACCCACAAAATAACACACCTGTGTAAGGGGGGGGAGTGCTGTGTGGGTGAACGGCCATGACGGGTGGAGTAGAGACTTGCTTGCCGCATCCACCTCTAAGATCCCTTCACTCCACGTGGGCTTCGGTTGGTCTCCTCTTTCTGCCCAAGGCCCCTGGGAAAGCAGCCGCAGCACCCACCCAGAATCAGCCACGATTCAGAGATGCTGAGCTGACCAGGTACTCTCAGGGGATCCAATGTCCACCAGCAGGTAAGCTGGAGAAGGCCAGAGAAACTGCAGGCTTGAATTCACGGGCTCTGCAAGATGCCTCTCAATTCCTTGCGTTGCCAGCTCGGAGCTGCTTTTATCTCTGGGCAGTGATGCATAGCTAACGCTGACTGTCCAAAGCAAAGTCAAAGGCACTTGGTCCAGCTCCTTCCTTCCGCCACTGTCCTGCTCTTCAGCTGGGCGTTGTTCAAATATCAGCAACCGAACAGCACATGCAAATCCTCGCTGGAGATTTACCACCACGATCTCACCTCCTTCCTTTTCTTTTCATCCAACACCATAATACCATAATCCTACCTACCTTGGGTCCAGATTATATTTTTAACTGAGTTCTAAGTCCCTTCCTGCCCCTTAGCTCATTCGGTCTTCACAAAGCCTCGTGAGTTACACAGCACAGAAGCTGAACAGGATATTGAGGAAAGGGGTTCAACAGAAGACCTAAATGCTTCAAGTGTCGGTCAGAAGCTGGGCTAGGACTCAGGGCATCAGACCCCGGCCAGAGGGTCCTTTTGTAAAATTCTACTTCTCAATCATTAGAGAACATTCGAGAGCCATGTGCTGTAGACAAAGTATTAGCCATAGGCAGTCTCGAACGAATGGAACCAAAACAAAAGGCCAGAGCTGTGTTGGTGGGGCTCCTCAAATTCAGTTGCTGGGTGGCTGCTCCCAGAGTTCCAGTGGCAGAGAAGCCTCCGCTGCCCCCCAAAACCACAGAGGCAAGTAAGAGAGCAAGTAGGGAACACAAAGCAACACGCCAAGGGGGTAAGGTTGGGGGGGATAAATTGGGAGACTGGGATTGACATATACACACTACTATATATAAACCGCGTAACTAACAGAGGCCTGCTGTGTGGCACAGGGAACTCTACTCGGCGCTCTGTGACGGCCGATGTGGGAGGGGAATCTGCAAGGGGGGGTGGACATATCAATATGTGTATTATGGTTGATTCACTTTGCTGTACACCTCAGGCTGGCACAACGTTGTAAATCAACTATACTCCAATAAAAATTAAAAAAAAAAAAAGATACAAAAGACAAAAAAAAAAAAAATAGCAACACTACGTCAGAGTTCACCATGCCTTCTTGGGTGATCCGTTCAGACCCTTCCTGGCCCCAGGCCTTTCCCAGCACACACACTCTTCCTTTTCCTTCCAACCAACCTCACTCCAGTCTTGACAAAGCTGGGCCTTTATTTTTAGAACTTTGGGGAAAAGGAAGAGCTAAGGGCATAGAAAGAAAAAGGAAGGGTTAGGACATTTTGGCCCCTTGAAAGCTTCCTTCCTGAGGCCTCCCTAACACCTCCTTGCCTTGTGCTTGCGTGTGTGCGTGCGCGTGCACGCACACACACACACACACACACACACACGATATAAACGGCCACTTCTCGAACCTTCTCCACATGGCTGCTGTTCTTCTACAGCAGCGTCTAAGTTGGACCAAAGGTCATAGGGTAGGATGGAAAAAACCTAGCACGGCTCCAGGGGCATAATGAGCTAGAGGGACATACCCGACTCCTCTCGGTAGCTGTCAAGCACTTAATAAGCATGCACTGATTAATCCTATTCCCCTCAGAGGAAGCCAGCCAGGCCCTGAGGGCTTGAGTGACTTATCCAAGACCAGAGCACAGCACAGGCTGCATGGGACCTGGGCCTTGCTGGCATCGGAGCTCTCTACGGTCCACCCAGAGCCCAGCGGAAGGGCCCTTCTTGCTGCTGCACAAGATCAGACGCAGTTACACCCAGAGGGGAAACCAGAGCTGCCAGGCCTGGTTACCACCATTCCCTCCAAAGGGCTGTGTTCCAGACCTCGGTCTCCTTCCTTCTTGAAGCATCACAGCCTGGTCTTCCTGAATCCAGGAAACCATCACTGCTCTCTCCCACTTTCCATTTCATCACGCTCCTTCCTCCAGGCTTAAAGCCTAAGAAAGAGGCTTCTCAGGAGTGGAGCCCGGTGTCCTTGCTCTCTTTCTTCACAGCTCTCCAAAATGAAGTTAAAAGTCTGCTCTCTGCACAGATGTAGAGCACAAACATATGGACACCAAGGAGGGAAAGTGGTGGGGGGGTGGTGGTGGGATGAATTGGGAGATTGGGATTGACATGTATACACTAACATGTATAAAATAGATAACTAATAAGAACCTGATGTATAAAAATATATATAAAATAAAATTCAAAAAAAAAAAAGTCTGCTCTCTGGAATCTCAGATGGCCCTGGGGAGAAGTCCCTCTTCTTACTGACCTGATTAAGTTATTAAGAGGAAGGCTGACCACATCAGCCTCTCTGGGCTGAAGAAGAGATGCCAGCCCAGGTAGGGAGTAGACTAGATCAGGTGACCGCCAAGGGGCCTGACGCTCCAAGACAGAGAATTTGAGGAAGACAGAACAGCAAGCCTACCCCCCCTCCCCAGGACGTTTCATCATGACCCACTCTGTCACCTTTCCAGTAAAGAGAGGCAGTGCTAGTAATAATAGTAGCTGTGATAGGCTGAAAAGGGGCTCCTCCCAAAATATTCATGCCCTAATTCCTGGAACCTGTGAACATTACCTTATGGCTAGAAAAAGGGTTTTGTGAATGAGATTAAGTTAAGGATCTTGAGATGGGGAGATTATCCTGAATTATCTGGGGAGGCCCTAAATGCAATCACAGTGTCCTCATAGGAAAGAGGCAGAGGGAGATTTGACACAGAAAGAAAAGAAGGCAAGGCAATCACAGAAGCAGAGATTGGAGGGATGCTGCCACAAGCCAAAGAATGCCAGCAGACACCAGGAGCTGGAAGAGGCAAGGAACAGATTCTCCCTTAGAACCTCCGGAGGGGGCAGAGCCCTGCCAGCACCTTGATTTCAGCCCAGTGATGCTGATTTAGGGCTTCTGGCCTTCAGAACTGTGAGAGAATAAATTTCTGTGTTTTTAAACCACCCGGAATGGGGTAATTTGTTACAACAGAAACTAATACAGTAGCTAACACTTAAAGATCACCCACTGTGTGCCAGGCACTGCTCTAGATGTTTTACCCACATTAACTCATTACATCCTGGTCCTGGATGTGAGGCCTGAGCTGAGCCGACACATGCCTGAGTTTGAATCCCAGGTTCACTGCTCACTGTTGTGACCCTGAGCAAGTTATGCAACCTCTCTAAACCTCTGTTCCCCAGTTCATAAAATGGGCTTATAATTACCTTTCTCACTGGGCTGCTGGGAGGATAAAATGGATAATAAATGTGAAGTGCTTAGAACAGTACATAGTAAGTACTCACTAAATGCTAGTTATTATGAGATCTCAGGGATTGAACAAGCCAAAATTAAACCATCATCCTAATGTTTCAGCACGTAGACAAGGCCTCTTGGACCCAGTGAAAGAAAGAAGATGTCCTGTTAAAGCCACCTCGAAGAGCAAACACCACACAGTCTGAAGAATTCAGTTAAGTATTTCTTCCCTTAATTAAGCAATTTAGGTCCTTAACGCTGGCCTCATTTCAGAAAAGGCAAATGCCTGGGGCTGTGCTAATTCTGCAGCCTTGCTCCACAGACTTCTGGCCCCTACCTGCCCCTTCTTAAGGACACCTATGCACATCCATCACACGAAGGACCTGACTTGCAGCTTCCACACCTGGCACACCCCTGCAGAGCCCACCACATCTCCCTGTAACTCTGGCGTCAGCAACTGGAAGTTAGTAGGAGGCAGAAATGTCAGTCCATTTTATGGCCTTCCAAGGCCACTCCGACCTGTCCCAGCAGGCTGGGTGGAATGATAAAATCAGGGATCAGCTTTGATCAAGAGATTACAGCCAAGTTAATAGTAAAGAATAAAGGTTTGCCCAGAGGCCAAGTAAGGGAGACCTAGCATTATCACCTGAAACACGGGAGAAGAAAACAAACTTTCGTCAAGTTGGCCCTTTCTGATAAAGTTTGCCCAACTCCCTGTTCAGGTGATGTCATTCAAAAAAAGCAGCGCCCTACAAGGATCCCAGGCCTTGTGTCCCAGCCTAAGAAATCTGCCTGTGAGGAATCAACCGAGGGAGAAGGGCCTGGCCACCCGGCCTTGTCTTCTTCCCAGGCAGCGTTCCAGCCCCACGGCCTCGGGCGGCCAGCCTCCGAAGACTCCTGCTGCCGCTGCTGCCTTGTGCTGGCGACCAGGCCTCTTCCCAGCAAGCTGCTGCGGCAGCCACCTGCGCGCTCGCTGCCCTTCCCTACGCCACCCTCCCGGAGGAAGAAGGATGAGGGAGGACCGCTCCCCCTCCTCACTCTCAGGCACCCCCAGATTCCTGCCCTGCCGTCACCGCTGACGAGAACCCAGGTCCCCCGGGAGAAGTGCTTCCCCTTCTCATTCCATCCTCCCCGTCAATGAACACGAGGCAACCCCCACGCTCCCGCTCCTCCTACTCCGAGGGAGACAGAGCCCGAGAGCGACATCCGGAGCTGGAAGCCGCAGCAGTGGCAGCGCCGGCCTCCCTGCCCCGCCGTGCCTTGCCCTTTCCCAGCCACAGAGGATCCCAAGCCAGCCCGGCGTTCCGGATCGAGAGGGGGCCCGAATCCCCGGTGGGGCCCCGCCTCCCCGGGGGCTCAGCGCTGGAGACCTCGGGGAGCCCGGGAGAGACTCGCTTAGCCCCACCCTCCGAGGCCGGGCGCGGGCCACCGTACCCGGGACTCGAACCCTGTGCCCTCGCCCTTCGGCATCCCAAGCCCTTAGGCACGCCTCACCGTCGGCATCGCCAGCGAGCCCCCAGCCCAGCGCTCGGGCGCGGTGCCCTCCCCTGCAGCCCCGCCAGGAGGAACCGAGTCCCGGGCCGCCCGCGCGCCCAGCCTATCCCCAACAGGTCGTGGGCAGCGGGGAACGCGCCGCCCGCCGGGCAGGCGCCGGGAGGCGAGCCGGAGCGAAGCCGAGGGCCGGTCGCTTGGGGCGGGAGGGGTCGCCGGGGCGGCGAGCCCGGCCACTTACGCGCGGGCTCTGGGGAACCCCATGGACAGGAGCACGTCCAGCGCCGATCCATGCTTGATGGTGCCGGGGCGCTGCTGGCGGTTCCTCCGCGGGGTGACTTTGCTGTACAGCTCCTCTCTCGCAGCCATGCCGAGCGGGCTGGGGTGGCCGTACTGAGCCATGCTCAGCGGCCAGCCATCTCCCGGGAAGGCGCCCGAGCCGGAGGGTCCCGGAGGGCGGAGGGCTGACCCGGAGCCGGGGCGGGGGCTCGGGGACCCGGTGCCGGGAGGGAGGCGGCGGCGGCGGCGGCGGCGGCGGCGGCGGCGGCGGCGGCGCTCGGAGCTTCCCCGGTGTCGAGACTCCGACGCTTCCTGGTGAGGCCACCGGAGCCAGAACGGCCCGCCGCGAGTGGCTTCTCCCCGACCGGCCGTCAGCCCCTCGGGCCCCGGCTGCCCCCTGCACGGCGCCCGCAGCAGCCCTCTCTCCTCCGCCCCTTTCCTTCTCCGCTCCCAGCAGTCCGGGAATTTGCAATGAGTAATTTTTGAATGGATCAAAAAGGAAAAGGAGCCTTGTGGGCCGGCCCTGCCTCGCCTGTACCCGGGCCCCGCCCCTCTCTTAAAGCGGCAGCGCAGCCCCGGCTGCTCCCGCAAGCTGTGGAGTCCAGGTGATCTGAGCGGAGGATTCGAACCAGCGAGGGCTGCCTGTGTACGTTGGTTCCGGAGAGTCACTCCCAGCGCTCCAGCTTCTCCATGGCTTCCATCAGGGGCCAGCTGGGCCTCAAGACACCAGATCAACCCATTTCAAGTATCCTGTGGTTCTAGATGGGGTTTTATTAATGGAAATTGGGCGAATTGATGGATGACATTAATGGACCAGAAGGCCGAGCCATGAGGCCCAGATAAAAGGTTTTGCTTCCCAAAGACCCTGCAAAACCCAGAGGATTGGGTTACGGCTACTGGAGACCAAGTTCCCATCAGCTGGCTAAGGGGCCACATCGAAGACCTTCTGTGTTCTCCGTGACCTCCGTGGCCTAGATGGTGACTTCAGGGCAAAGAGTGGAACCTGGGGCTCTTGGCCTAGGAGGGGAGAGGAACGGAGGGACAGGACAGAAAGAAGAGGGAGGGGAAGATGACAGGAGGAAGGAAGTGGGAAGTGGGAAGTGGAGGAAGGTGGAGGGAGCAGGAACAGAGAAACAACACTTTCTAATTGTAAGAGGTGTTCAGCGTGGAATGGGTTGATCTTCAACAGCAAATGAGTACCCTGTCAATAAAAGCGTTCAAAGTAAAGACTGGATCTGAATAAGTAAATTGCATCATAGGTTGGCCCAAACTACTCCCACCTCAAAGAAGGTAGAAGTCCTAGCCATCCCTACTCCCCAGTGTCCCACACCAAGAACTTGGCTTGGGGATGTTAAAGCTCTTCCATTTGGAGACAAACTTACGGTCCTCAGGTCCTCAGTCAGGGACAAGGACCCTGCCTGGTGTAATGCAAAAGGCAGAGAGTAAACCCTGGCTGCTCTTTTTCAGGTAATAATAATAATTATAATACCACCTAACATTTATTGGGCTCTTGTATGTGTCAGTCATTGTGTTCAGGATAATAAATGAATTAACTCTTTGAATTTTTATGAACCTATGGGGTGTGTATGATTATTACCCCAGTTTGCAGAAGAGAAAACTCAGCTCGGAGAGGCTGAGAAATATTGTAGGGCTGGTAAGTCAGAGCCAGAGCTTTTGGTGCCTTGGATGCGTTGCTTCTGCTGTCTACAGCCCCGTGTCCTTATCTGTATGCATCATAGTAACTAGCCTTACACACTCTGGGTTCTCCAAAAATGTCAGCTCCTTCCCTCGCCTGAAGCATGGGGGAGGGACGATGACCAGCTCTCAAGGAGCAGCCTTTTGATGTTGCGTTATAAAGCGTCTAAGGGTTTTACCAGGGGAAATGACATAGCTTAATTCTCTTAGCCCAGAATTTGTTTTCTAAAAAATATCCGGTGGTGTTTGGAAGTGGGGAGATAAGGACTACTGGGGCTTAAGCAACAATGTGCATAATTCTGTCTCCTGCTGTGTAAGGGATGAGGAAAAGTTCCTGGGTGGGGGCTTCTGCTGGAGCAGAGGAAGTGTCCTGAAGCCATGCAGAGGGCTTCTCCTGGGCATGGAGCGAAGGGACAAACCATACCTAGTAGACTAGCCTCCCTGGGACGTGTTCGGTAAAGGACGCTGGACCTTACCCGATATTCTGAATTTCTTCCAAATGCCTGGGCTGGGAGTTAAATGATCTGCAACCTAGTCAAGCGATAATGTCTGTAGAAGCACTTTGTAAACCATAGTACCACACAAATAACAACTGAAATTTACTGAGAACGGATGCTGTTCTTAGCGTCTTACACATATAACTCATTAGTCCCTTGACAAGGCAATGACGTAGGTACCACCATATTATCATTGGCCACTTTACAAATGAAAATCTTGAAGGAGACAGAGATCAAGCATCTTGTCCAAGATCACATGGCCAGTAAGTGGTTTGAACCCTTAAAATTTGTCCGAACAACCACTTACTGCCATTACTATGATGATGAAGAGATGCCATGTTATTAAAATAACATGGTCAAATAATAACCTTTTTGACTCCTCCTGTTACCGAACTGAATTTGGGTCCACTCACTCAAAGTGTAGCAAAGCCAATTTACCAACGCCAGATTGTGGTGAAGGAAAGTAGAGTGTTTATCGCAGGGCACCAAGCAAGGAAGTGGGAGACAAGCCTCAGATCCATCCCAATTTGATGTTTGAGTGAAGGTTTTTGCTTTCTCTCTCTTTCTCTCTCTTTTTTCCACACGGCTTGTGGGATCTTAGTTCCTTGACCAGGGATTGAACCCGGGCCACAGCACTGAAAGTGCTGAGCCCTAATTACTGGACCGCCAGTGAATTCCCTGGGTTTTTTTGTTTTTGTTTTTTTCTAAAGAAGAACAAAGAGGCTGGGATTAATCCTCATCCTGTGACATTTCTGTGACATTTCTCGGAGTCAGGATGTCTCTGGTTTACAATTCTCTGGCCACGTGGTCCATGGCTCGGGGACCTGTTAGCTCATCTTGCCCTGGAGAAACCTGAGTTTGTTCGTTAATGATGATATCTAACGATACAACAGCAATTTTATCAACAACAGCAATTTTAGTACATTAACGATGTTATCGACCACAGCAATTTTAGTCATCTGACTCTGGTTGATTAGTGTTCAGTTAGCACAGGATTGAAGTCAGAGGGACAAGAAAGGAAAGTTTTGGATAGAGAGATTAGTCAGAAACTTGGTAACGGAACTCAGTTTTACGGGGACTCAGTTTCACTCCTATCCCCCTTGACACAGAATTGCTGGATCTCTGTTTCTCTAGAAAAATTGAATTGTCTTTCTCCCTCCTCTAAGCAAACTGTGAGAGGAAATGATGAGTATAAAAATAGTTTTAGGTAGCCTGGAAAGAGCACTATGGAAAAACCAGACACCTTAGACTCAAACTGTTTTGTTTTGAGGCACTTTTACAGAAATCCTATCCCGGCTTCCTCATCAGGCTTCAGCCCAGCACTCATTTTATTTAAGACTGTTGCTGTTTTGTTCTGCATGGGTAAGGTGCTGGCAATTAAGATGCATTGTGCTTTAATTGTATTGACTTTGAAAAGCTAGGGGAAGCTTTATAAAAGTGTATATTGTTATATGACAAAGAGAAGAGGAATGACTCTTCATTGGACAGGATATCTGACAGCAGTGGGGAGGAGAGAGGGGGCCTCACACAGTGAGGAAGCTGACGCATCAGCGTCAAGCTGCTCCCTCAGAAGGGAAGCAAGTTGTCATGTCCCCCTGCACCCACAGGTCATGTCAGAATCCACCCTGGCCCACAACCTCTTTTTTTTTTTTTTCCTTTGGCAGCGCCACTTGGCTTGTGGAATCTTAGTTCCCCAACCAGGGATCGAACCTAGGCCCTCAGCAGCGAAAGCGTGGAGTCCTAATAAGTGGACTACCAGGGAATTCCCCGCAAACCTCCTTCTGTTCACGTGAGCACTGTTTAACTGCACGCCCGCTGCCCCAGCCATTTGCTTGGTGTGGCAGCCCTTCTGACAAGGCCATAGGGATGCCCAGGCGGGCCCAGTTAATTGCACTCATAATTTCTGAAAGTGTGTCCTGTGTCTTTCCCTTCTGCTTCTCTCTGTCCTCGAGAAAAGGTCAAGAGATCCCATTAAGCACAGGCACTAAAGTCTGCAGAATGTCTCCAGTCCCAAGTGTTGGGATGTTGCTTTGTCAAAGGCACTTTTCAAACCGCTGGGATGCCATTAGCCCCTAGACTTCCAGGGGAATCCTCATGGCCAAAAGATTTTGAAACTATGCGATAAGGAAAGAAAGGAAGCGGCATGGGAAGGTTCCAGAGCTGGGAACTGGGACGCCTAGGTGTTGGCTGTGACTTAGATAAGTTCTCTATCCCTCTCTAGGCCAAATGAGAGGGATAGGGAACTTATCTGCTTCCTCATCTGCCAAATGAGGGGGTGGCTTAAGCTGGGGATTCCTAGGACTTTGCCTGGGGACCCGCGGGGACTCTTGTGGGCAGGGGTTGGTGCTGTCAACTGAAAGTTGGAGTGGGCAAAGCATGGCATCCTCTCTTCCTCTTTTCAGAGTGGGTACATTTAATCAGTTGTATGTCTTGGGGATTTTATATAAGGTTTTCTATGGGAAGATGGTTTAGAGGATCAAAAAACATTTTGAAAAACACTGAACTAGATGATCTTTAACGTCTAGTTTGGTTCTGAGAGACCATAATTTAACAAGAGGGAAAGTAAAAGGGGAATGAAGTCGGATTGGTGAGTAGGGGCCAAGGTTGCTGGGAATGGAGGGACAGGGGAGGAGTGGGGTGGGGGGAGAGGAAGAGGGTCCACACAGGTCGAATGTTAGGGTAAAACAAACTTTTAAAAAGTCCTGTTGTTATATCACATGATATCGCTTATGTATGGAATCTAAAAAAATGATACACATGAACTTATTTACAAAACAGAAAGAGACATAGAAGACAGACTTATGGTTACCAAAGAGGAAATGGGGTGGGGGGAGGGATGAATTGGGAGGTTGGGATTAACAGATACACACTACTGTATATAAAATAGATAATCAACAAGGACCTACTGTAGAGCACAGGGAACTATAGTCAACATTTTGTAATAACCTATAAGGGAAAAGATTCTGAAAAAGAAGATATGTGTGTGTGCATGTGTGTGTGTGTATATAACTGAATCACTGTTCTGTACACCTGAAACTAACATGGTATTGTAAATCAACAGTACTTCTATAAAAAAGAAAAAAATAGTCACATTGTTTCCACCACTAGAGGAAATGATAGTTATATGACTTGACAGAATGCTACAGTGGAAATCATACTGAAATATAAATGCATCAACTCAATATGTTGTACACCTTAAATTTAAACAATATTATATGTTAATTATACCTCAATTTAAAAAAATAAAATTTAAATTTAAAAAGAGTCATATCATTTCTACCCTGTCCTGAGGCACAGTTATAACATCTCTCAGAATCTGGAGATTGGTGACTATTTCACAGTCTTGAATTTGTCCGTAGGACTTAGCACAGTGCTGGGCACGCAGGAAGCCTATACTTGTACAATTACTGATGGGTTGTTGAATCTGTGAAGCCTCGTCATACGGTAGGAAAAGGTAAGGCTGAAACAAAGTTAGGAGCATCACTCCAAACCAATAAAAAAAACTTATGTTTTCCTCATACATTGAAAAAATTAAGATCTCTCCCTCAATTGCAAAAGGAAGAAAGAGAGAGTGGGGGAGTCTATCTTCACTTCTTTTTTGTCCGTCTCTGAACAAAACTCCCAGCGTGTCTATTTTGGAATCCTCGTAGGAGACACTCCATTGTGTATGCTTCCTCCTTGGAAAAGCCTCATCCTAAATGTCACTGCCGAAGGGTCTGTGTCCCTGACTTGCCACAAGACAATAGAAGTGTTGGGAAATAAACAGTACAAGCTTAAACAAAGGTTTATTCCACTTCTCACATAACTTCCTTTTTGTATACAAAAGGAAATGTACAGGAACCTTAAGGGGAAATTTTATTTCCAAGAAACAATATAAAATTAAGTAGCTGTAAAAACCCAAGGGATCCAGACAAAACTATAACTCGAAAAGATACATGCACCCCAATGTTCCTAGCAGCACTATTTACAATAGCCAGGACATGGAAACAACCTAAATGGCCATCGACAGAAGAATGGATAAAGAAGACGTGGTATATATATATATATATATATATATATATATATATATATACACAGAGTGGAATATTATTCAGTCATAAAAAAGAATGAAATGATGCCATTTGCAGTAACATGGATGGACCTAGAGATTATCATATTAAGCCAAGTAAATCAGAAAGAGAAGGACAAATACCATATATCACTTTTATATGTGGAGTCTAAAATAAGACACAAATGAACTTATCTACGAAACAGAAATACACTCACAGACATAAAGAACAGACTTGTGGTTGCCAAGGGGGAGGGGGTTGGGGGAGGGATAGACTGGGGGTTTGGGATTAGCAGATGCAAACTATTATACATAGAATGGATAAACAAGGTCTTACTGTATAGCACAGGAAATTATATTCAATACCCTGTGATAAACCACAATGGAAAAGAATATGAAAAAGAATGTATATATATATGTATAACTGTACTATAACTTTTTGCTGTACTGCTAAAATCAACAACATTGTAAATCAACTATACTTTAATAAAAATAAAATTTTTTAAAAAACCTGAGGGAAAAGAAAAACAAAAAACCAAACCTCCCCCCAAAACCCCAAAAACCTTGATTTAAAAGAGTGGAGGGCTTCTCTGGTGGCGCAGTGGTTAAGAATCAGCCTGCCAATGCAGGGGACACGGGTTCGAGCCTTGGTCCGGGGAGATCCCACATGCCGCAGAGCAACTAAGCCAGTGCGCCACAACTACTGAGCCTGTGTGCCACAACTACTGAAGCCCGCACGCCTAGAGCCCAGTGCTCTGCAACAAGAGAAGCCACCGCAATGAAAGGCCCACGTGCTGCAACAATGAGTAGCCCCCGCTCGCTGCAACTAGAGAAAGCCCGAACACAGCAACAAAGACCCATTGCAGCCAAAAATAAATAAATAAAATAAATAAATTTTTTAAAAAAAGAGTGGAAACAACAGTCATGAACCAAAATACTTGGAAAAATATTTTTACCATTTAAAAATTCAGAGTGGTTTCAGGGATTGCAAGATAAAATATTTGAATAATTTTTTTAAAATGTAAGTTTACTTTAAAATTCCATAACATGCATTTTAATGAATCTTTGTGGGTCTGTGTACTTTGTTGTTACATTTCCAAATCATGCATAATACATAATGCAAACATAAATAACTTATGACCTATACAAATAGGGAATTTTTTGTAATGCCGAGCCATTGGTAGAATAATGCTCTAGCCAGGTCACTATTTCTTCCATCTTCATTCTGGAAATGGAAATATTAAAAGTGCCAGATGCTGCCTCCCCTAGCCAGTTGCCTGCCCCATCATCTCCCCAAGCCACCCTAGAAAGTGTTCAGCTACATTTTATGACAAGTCCCCTTCTAGGATTGGGAAAGTAAGCAAGATAATTTACCTCAGTTTTCTCATGTTTAAAATGGGAACAGCAATACGTACTTCATAGGGTTTTTGTGATATTAAGTGAATCACTAATACGAAAGTACCAAGTAAGGTGGCACATGCTTGCTGAGGGCTTAATGAAACAGTTTTTCCCTGTGCAGTACTCACCTTCCCATTCCTATGACATTTGTGCAGTTTCTTTGTTTAATTAGACCTTAGGACTATAGAGTTAACCATAATCAATGGTCTATATATGGCTCAATTTTAGCCATCTAGCTACTTGTTTAATCAACTCATTTTTAATAATACAATAAGCACCCACAAACCCTTCACCTGAAACAAAAGTTAGGACATTGACAGTTTCTTTGTTTAATTAGACCTTAGGACTATAGAGTTAACCATAATCAATGGTCTATATATGGCTCAATTTTAGTCATCTAGCTACTTGTTTAATCAACTCATTTTTAATAATACAATAAGCACCCACAAGCCCTTCACCTGAAACAAAAGTTAGGACCTTGATAGTAACCAGTATCTTACCAAATGACCACTCCCTGCTCCAACAAGCCCATCCCCTTCCTCCCCATATAACCCAGGTAGCTTCCTCCCATACCCTATGTTCATCATTCTCCTGTTTTCCTTTTCATATGATTTTATTGAACCTATAAGTAGTCCTAAAAAGTATTCTTAGAGATTTTTTAGCTGTTTTAATATAGTAGGGTATAATGTTGTTTGTAATCTTTTGAGACTTACTTTTTTGCTCAATAGTATATAGCTAAGGCATATCCATACTGTTGAATATTGTGTAGTTCATTGGTTTGGTTGCTGTATAATAGTCCGTCTCTGGGAATTCCCTGGCAGTCCAGTGGTTAGGACTCCGTGCTTTCCCTTCCATGGCCCAGGTTCAATCCCTGGTCAGAGAACTAAGATCCCGCAAGCCGCACAGCGGGGCCAAAAAAAAACAAAAACAAAAAAGGAAAAATAGCCCATCTCCTGTTAATTCATGTTTGGATTATTTCCAAGTTTTTGCTTTTATGATTCTGCTGCTATGACCACTCTATATATTTCCAACTGTATGTGTGCAAGAATTACCCTCGGGTAATTCTAGGAGTAGAATTGCTGGGTCATCTTCAACTTAGAAGGTAATACAAGGGACTTCCCCGGTGGCGCAGTGGTTAAGAATCCGCCTGCCCATGCAGGGGACACGGGTTCAAGCCCTGGTCTGGGAAGATCCCACATGCCGCAGAGCAACTAGGCCCGTGAGCCACAACTACTGAGCCCGCGAGCCACAACTACTGAAGCCTGTGCGCCTAGAGCCCCTGCTCCACAACAAGAGCAGCCACAGCAATGAGAAGCCCCTGCACCACGATGAAGAGTAGCCCCCACTCGCGGCAACTAGAGAAAGCCCGCGCACAGTAACAAAGACCCAACGTAGCCTAAAAAAGGTAATACAAAACTGTTTTCCAAAGTAGTTACACCAATTTATATTCCCACCACCAGCACGTTAGAGATTTCTTCGCTTGTGGTTGCCTGTGGCTACATAATTATTCCGTATTCCAGATTATTCTACAAGCCACCTGAGGTTAACTTGAGGTAATGTAGTCAGAGAGTTCAAGAGTATGGGCCCTGTGTTTGACTTCCACTTTCTTCCTTATGAGCCGTGTGATCTTGAACAAATTCATTCATTCGACAATTATTCACTGAGCACCTACTATGTGCTGAGGATAAAGTCCCTCTTCCCAAGGATCCTACATTCTAGTAGGAAGAGACAGATAATAAATGAGTAAATGTAAATTCCATACAATGATAAGTGCTATAAAGAAGGACAACAGAGTGATGTGCTTAACAGTAACTGAGAGTAGGAAGCTCCTTTAGCGAAATGGGTTGGGAAGATCACATGTGTGGAGGTGACCTCAGAGCTAAGATCTGAATGATCAGGAGACAGCTGAATGAAGAGGTGGAGGGGGAGCGTCTTAGGTAGAGGGCGCAGCACATGCAAACCCTCGAAGGTGAAAATACTCAAAGGCACATAAAGGAGGCCAGCGAAATTGAAGCACAGTGAGGGAGGGGAGAATGAAGACCGGCAGTGGGTGTGCAGAGCCAACTCAAGCTCCGTGTTCACAACCCATTGTTAAATTTTCAGGAGTACCTGGAGCCAGTCGTTAAAGCATTAGTAGCTGGAAATCAGCCACGGTGGGAATATTTACACCGTGGAAATTGGCAAATGCTTCCCCAGGGCTTCTTCCTCCTGGCCCTGAGAGTGGGTAGGGGGAATGGGGGGAGGGGGAAATACTACTGAACAGATGCAGTTAAAAAGTGAGATGGGCTGGGCTTCCCTGGTGGCGCAGTGGTTAAGAATCTGCCTGCCAATGCAGGGGACATGGGTTTGACCCCTGGCCTGGGAAGATCCCACATGCTGCGGAGCAGCTAAGCCCGTGTGCCACAACTACTGAAGCCCGTGCGCCTAGAGCCCGTGCTCTGCAATAAGAGAAGCCACCGCAATGAGAAGCCTGCGCACCGCAACGAAGAGTAGCCCCCGCTTGCCGTAACTAGAGAAAGCCCACGCGCAGCAACGAAGACCCAACGCAGCCAAAAATAAAAATAAAT
The DNA here is from genome assembly GCF_009873245.2 of Balaenoptera musculus. Classification (NCBI taxonomy): domain Eukaryota; kingdom Metazoa; phylum Chordata; class Mammalia; order Artiodactyla; family Balaenopteridae; genus Balaenoptera; species Balaenoptera musculus. Next base: position 10,432,696 of record NC_045792.1, read on the forward strand.
AAAATAAATAAAACTTTAAAAAAAGAAAAAAAAAGTGAGATGAGTTGCTTCACCTCTCAGAACCCAATCTCAAAAGGTTGCAATGAGAATTAAATGAGTTGGTTCACATAAAGCACAGGGCAGAGGAAGAGAGCTCAGTGACTACAGAGTGTTTGCCTGCTCCCGCCAATTTTCTTGCTCCTTCTCCAGCTTCCCTACCCTCCAACAATCTGTTCATGATGCTCCTTGAAGGAAAAAGAACAAACATATGTTGAGTGGTCACTATAGGCTAGGACTCTCACATGTCGTTATTTCACACCATCAGCAACACTGTCAGGCAGATACCTGTATGGGAAATTTACTGATAAACCTATTGAGGTTCAGAGATGTTGTGCAACTTGCCCAGGGTCACACAGCTGCTAAGTGGTGAGCCGGCATTGAAAACTCAGACATCAGAATCTAGCTTCAGGGCACATTACAATGAACCTTAATTCATTAACATCAATTAAAATATTTGAATAGGCAACTCATTCAGGGATAATTATTTTGGATGTGTTATTAAATGAACCACAGGCTTGCCTGAGACTATTTAGAGATACATGAGTAGAAGGGGTTGAAGCAAATCTGGTGTTGAAGTAATCTTTACTAAACTCATCATCAGGTGACTAACAAGTAAAAGACAAAATTCTTCCCTCCTGTAGTTCTTCCCTTCTACAGTAATTGGATACCTACTATATCTGGGCAATGGGCTCGAGGATAGGGGTGGATTCAAGGTTTGCAAAGTCTTGTGGGAGACAGGTATGATCAGACCATGACAGCACAGGATGATTGAGAGACAGAGGTTTGCCTAAGTTGCTACAAGGGCCAAATGGTGGGAGGTTGGTTGGTAAAGCTTCCCAGAGAACATGATGTCTGAGCTGGACATTGGAAGGTGAATGGAGGTCAAGTAGACACGGAGACTAGGGGTGGGATGAGGCTGGGTAGAAAGAGAAAGAAAGAAAGGATGTTCCAGCCTGAGAAGATGCCAAGTGCAAAGGCCAGAGATGGGAGAGATCAGGTCATCTTAGAAAACTTGCATGGCAGAAGCACAGGATTTGGGGGAAATGGAGGAGATTCAGATATTAGAGCAGGGTTGGAGAATTTGGGTTACTGCAGAAGCAGACTTCTTTATAGGTAATATTTCCCTAGCTGATGTTTGCCCAGCTTTGATACCCTATTAGGAAATCCATCACCACCCAATGATTGGGTTCATAATCCAAAACCACTTAGAATCCATGGTGCTATAGTCTGAATTTTTGTGTTCCCCCAAAATTAATATGTTGAAATCCTAACCCCGAAGGTGATGGGATTAGGAGATGGGGCTTTGGGAAGGTGATTAGGTCATGAGAGTGGATTCCTTATGAATTATTAGTGTCCTTATAACAAAGACCCCAGAGAGCTCCCTTGAACTTCCAGCCCCCAGAACTGTAAGAAATAAATTTCTGTTGTTTATAAGCCACCCAGTCTATGGTATTTTGTTATAGCAGCCCAAATGGACTAAGACACAAGGGAAAATCAGAGCGACATCTCAAAATACTGCTCATTCTTCAAGCTCAACTAAAGCCTTGAAATTTCCAAGGAGTCTTCCTAGGCCCCCAGCTACCGAAACGCAGAGCACTTTTCAAATCCTAAAACCTCATGGATAATTTACAATATGCTGCCTTTAATTTTTCCTTCACTTTTTCACTCTCTCTCTTTTAAATGTAAATGCTTTATAAAATATAGAAGCAATACAGCAAGGTATTTTTTATCACAAAATTAATGTCAAAAAGGATAAAGAAGGAAAAACAAATCATTTCAGGCAGAAGCGATCAATAGTAACATTGTAGTACATTTTCTTCCACTGTTTAGTAAGATTGATGATCAATGCTCGGGCCTAGTCAAATTACTTCTAAATTACCTGAGCGTGGGGGTTGTGCACTATCATCACTGTATCCTTTTTACCTCCCATGTGGACCTCTTCAGTACTTGGCACTGATGGAGACAACACTCAATGGATTATGGGCTCCCAGCTAGTTGGGACCATGGCATAAGCCTGTGTTAATGTAGATTTGCTTGAAAATTTGTGCCTTGAGTGAGGAGCATTGTAAAAAAGCCCGGAAGAGAAGATGACATAGTCAGCCTTGTCATCTTCAAAAATCCAGGACAAGTCTTTCCACAAATGTGGCTCTTTATAGAGTGGAGACCACCAGTGCTGGCTACTGTCCTGTGGGCATGCTGGATCCACCTCTGGGGGTGAGTGGCCAGACTGTCATCTGAAAAATAAAAGCAAAATGAATACAGCAAAGAACAGACCGCCCTCTTTCCCTCTCCTTCTTTCTTAACAAAGTCCCCTGGGCAAAATAGATGTTTGATCTTTGGATGCATCTGAATGTTGTTAATTTCTGTGGCTGCTATAACCAATTATCACAATCTGGGTGGCTTAAAACAACAGAAATTTATTCTCCCACAGTTCTGGAGACCAGAAGCCCTCCATCAGAGTCCCTGGGTTGAAATCAAGGTGTCAGCAGGGCTGTACACTCTCCCGGAGGTTCTAGGGGAGAATCCATTCCTTGCCTCTTCCAGCTTCTGGTGGCTATTAGCATTTTTTGGCTTGTGGCTGCATCGCTCCAGTCTTTAAGGCAGCATCTTCAAATCTCTCTCTGCTTCGTCTTGCACGTTACCTTCTCCTCCGTATGTGTCTGTCTGAAATCTCCCTTTGCCTCTGCCTTATAAGGACCCTTGTGAGTCAGGGCCCACCCAGATAATCCAGGATGTTCTCTCCATCTCAAAATCCATAATTTCATTACCTCTGCAAAACCCCTATTTTCCTTACAAGGAAACATTTACAGGTTCTAGGGATTAGGACCTGATAACTTTGGGTGGCCCTTATTTAACCTCTTTCACTACTAGTCCTAGAGCAATTAATTTTGAGGCTGGAGGAACTTCAAGTTTCAAGAGAAGCTTTTTCAACCCCATGATCTGGGTTAATGGGAGGAGAGAGATTATGGGGAGGGGCAGGAAATGAGTAAGTAAATCATACTTTCCCAGTCCTTTTGGAAAAGGTCACTGTCCTCAGTTTAGGCTGTTCCCTCTACCTGAAGCGCTTCCTTCCCCTGACCTCTTCTAAGGGGACTTACCTGAGATCACCTGCCTTCCTTGCGCATAATGCATAGATGAAACCTGCCACCCACCTTGTCCTCTGTGCCCCCTTTATCATAGCACTAAGCACAGTGAAGCACATCATATACTTAACGCTTACCTCCAGAGGAGAATGTGAGCTCCATAAGGCTCCATGTGCCTTACCCAGAGCTGTGCCCTCAGTAGGCACTTAATAAATGCTCTTGAATTGGCTTGAATTGCGTTCCAGATGAGATGAGAGACTCCCTGACAGCACATATGCAATTGCATTTCCTCGCTTCCCTGATTTTGAGACTGAGGCTAAGAAACTCTCTCTCCCGCCCCACTGGCGGGACGGGCTCAGAGCCCTGGTCAGAACCTCCCCTCTCCCTCCTTCAGTTTCCTTGGTGATAAGACAGCTCTTCATGCCTAGTTCACGTCTCCGGTTCATGGTGCTGTGAGTAACCCCAAAGCAGGTCTCCTTAAAGACATCCTTTTGGAAAGGTCTGTCTAAGGGCCACACACCAGAAGTGGAGCACCTGTGACCGGAGGCTTGTAGGGGTCTTAGAGGGAAAATGACCTCACCTCTACAGTCATTCATTAATAAGAGTGTGGGACATTCACATGGGTGGCCTGAACCAGGAAGAGAGGTGATATTTACGCAAACCTCCAACATTCAGTGGAAGGGCGGTTTGGGAAACATGTGTCTTTATTTTATTTTATTTTATTTATTTATTTGGCTGCGTTGGGTCTTCGTTGCTGCGCGTGGGCTTTCTCTAGTTGCATCGAGCGGGGGCTACTCTTTGTTGCGGTGCGCAGGCTTCTCATTGCAGTGGTTTCTCTTGTTGTGGAGCTTGGGCTGTAGGCGCGCCATCTTCAGTACTTGTGGCACGTGGGCTCAGTAGCTGTGGCTCACGGGCTCTAGCGCGCAGGCTCCGTAGTTGTGCCACATGGGCTTAGTTGCTCTGCGGCATGTGGGATCTTCCTGGACCAGGGATCGAACCTGTGTCCCCTGCATTGGCAGGCGGATTCTTAACCACTGCACCACCAAGGAAGGCCCGAAACACGTGCCTTTAAATGGCAAGTGACTCTATTCTTTCAGGCCCTGACTTTGCCTTTAGTCATTGCCCCCCCATCCGGCTACTTGTGGGGGCTCCTGGGGCTAAGTGTCCAGCATGAGTGTGGATGGAGTCTCCAGACCACTCCTAGAAGCTTCCTCATGGCCTGTTCTCTGCTCATTAGTTAGAAGCTCCTGTAAAGAGAAGCCAAGCGGAGAATGCAAGTGCAAACTGCTCCTTAGTTAGAGAGTTTAATTAAAGAACTAGAGACTGAGATTGCTCTTGAATTTGAATTATCTATGCTGCTTCCACCCACCTAAAATGTTACCCTCTTATTCCTATTTAGTAATAGTGTTCACATAGCTCTTTACAATTTTCAAGCACTTTCAGGCATAATACCTTGTTTAATTATTACGCCCCAAGAAAACAAAACAATATAAAGCAGTTACATTAAATACATTTTTCTTAAGGACAGGAAAAAAAAGACCGAGGCTCAGAAAAACTGTGCAATGTAACCATGATAATACAGTGATGCAGGAGGGTAAATCAGTGCTTAAACCCAGGTTTTTCAGAAATGAGAGCCATTCTAGTAATGTTCTTCTTTCTTTCTTGGGCTGGGGCTAGAAATGTCTTAAGACTTGGTACTCTTAAGTGTAGGGCAAGTTCCTTAAAGCAGTGGTAGATAAATCTCTCAGGTGAGACCAAGTGAAGGCTCGGCTCACCCCTCAGCCTCAGAAGGGCATCCAAGACAAAGATTCTTTTAGGAGGAAGGTCCTCTGGAGTCATGCCGTATTACTATTGGCTGTCATAATGTCTCGGTAATCCCAGGCCTGGGTAGCAGAGATCTAGAAATTTATTGCTTTAAAATTGCATTTTAAAATTGCAGTTGGAAGCACACCTAGCACATAGATTTTTATTTCTAAGCACCATTTCCTCAACTAAAAAGAGTCAGGGCTCCATGGAGAGATGCTGATTCCAGGTCAGAGGCAGGGAAAGCACAAGGTTGGCCTGGAACATCTTACGTCACAAAGTGTTGAATTGCCCCAGGGTTAATGGGATTATATGAAAAGGATACAGGAGCCAGCTTGAAGGAGCTCCCACAGCCAAATCCAATTTGAACACCCCCCATCTCTACCCTCAAATGATGATGTTGGATTATAGCAGGCTAAACAAGCAAATAAAACCCCATAAATCCATAGTGATACTTTAAAAAATAAAGAGAGGGGAAAAGGGGGAGAGAAAAGAGAAAACTGTTTTTCACAAAACAATGCTGACAAATGAGTGTAGAAACAATGATGGAATTAGAGAAATCACCATTTTGCAACCCTCAGAGTAATAATGGCAGATTCTATTAAGAGTCACTAACAGATGTTACAGCCATTGGGTAAAAGTGTTGTTGGGGAGTAGGATATTCACAGTGTTTCAGAGTATCACCCCATAGCTTATTTATTAATTACAAAGGGAGAATGGAGAGACCTGGTGGTCTCTACCTTAACCAAGAGCTTGACCTTGGCATTGCCAATCATGGGGTGCCTCTGACTTGTGACTCCTGAGATGAGATGCAGTGGGTGGTACACATCACAGCTTATGCGATGCTCTTGTCAGAAATGTCACCTGAATCTAATCCCGAAGAAACAGTCATTCATTAAGAGTGTGGGACATTCTTCAGGACAAGTAGCCTAGGCTCATTAAAGGGCCCAGCACCATGAAGATCAGAATGAGATGGTGGAGTGCTCTACCTGGGAGAAAAGTAGAGAGACAGAACAGCCATGTGCAATGCTCAGACCTTGATTGGATCCTAGATCCAAAAAATCTGCTATAAAAGGACATTTTTGAGACATTTCAGGAAATATGAATATGGACTCAATGTTGGCTGCAGTTATTGTATTACTGTTGATTTTCATAAGCACGATAATGGTCTTATGATTACATAGGAGAATGTTCTTGTCCTTGGGAGATGCAAGCTGAAGATTTTAAGGGTGACATGTCACGATATGGGAAGCATACTTTCGGGTGCTAGAGCTAAAGGCAAGGGTGTGTATAAATATATAGAGCCGGACTTAAGGAACTGCAGTTAAGCCTTTCACATCACAAAGGACTTTGGGTTTCTGTCCAGTGGTAGTGAGGCATTTGCAGGAAAGTTGGCAAACTTGAGCAGGGGATGGTCTCTGGCCTTGGAGCAGAGCTAGCACAGCTAGAGATGAAATGGGAGATGCAAGCCTTCTTCCGACAAATAATCTCTAGCACAGGCAGCAAGAGACCCAAGGCCCATAAATTTACACATCTAGCTAGTAATTACTCTTGAAGAGCATCAACATCTTTGGCCTTTGAAATCTAAGTAAAATATCAATAGTTCAGGATGCTCACAGTCAAAGCAAAGTTTTTTGTAAATAAGGGCTCTTGAGACCTTCTCCGGCGACTGCTGTTCCCTGAAATGGGGTTGCCTCACTCCCACATCAGTCTTGTTACACACCAGCCTCATTAAAACTAGTGTTTTTGAACCTTTCTCCCAAGAAAGAAATGCTCTAGATATTTGTAATACTATTTCTGGTCCCCTCTGTTTTCAAGAATGTCACCATCCCTCGCCTCCTGTGACTAATACACACTGTCCCTCAGAGCCAATCCACTTCCCCATTTAGAAACTGGCTACTGGTAAAATTGCTAACAAGTGCTTCTCTGAGCATATCTGGAAAAAGTTCAGGGAAGCTGAGTGATACTTGACCAGAGAGCTGAATGGCCACTCCAGAAAATGTTGTAGTGTTGTGGCTTGCTCCTTATCGGTTGGTCTGAAAATAATCATTCATTCACTTGTTCAGGATGAGTAACAGTCTGAGATGGATGAATAACAAATTGTTGATTTCATTTCCTGTGAATGCCTTCTGCACAGAGGGCTGACTGGTAGAGAGAAGCATTCCAAAAATGTTTTGAGCCAACACAGCATAGTTAGGCCAAGTGAGTAGCTTCCCAAGACGTACTGCGATGTTTGCATTCCAGTCTCTTTACTTGCAATATCGAACTTATTCTTTATTTTATAATCACGACTGATACACAGACTAGTAAGTCATTATGAACCAGGGATAGTGGAAGGAGACTAAAGTTTACTTATCACTAGCAGCACACCAGGTAGTTTATACGAATTGTTTCACTTAATCCTTATAACATTCCTGAAAATAAGGTTTTATTTTCCTCATTTTACAGTTGAGAAAAGCAAGACTCAGACAGCTAAGAGACTTACCCAAAACACCCTGTTATAAGTTCCAGAAGCTGAAATCCATGCTCTGTTTACTATTTCCAATCATTTATAGTCAACTCTAGTATTTGCTTAGTAAGTGATAGCCAGCAGGTTTTAAACTGTTAATTTCCTTTCATCCCCAAATACACATCTGGGCCATCTCCCCCTCATAAGCAGCCAACATATGCTCTTGGTGAAATGATCTTTGGTAAAATCTGTAGAGAAGAATAAGAACATGCATTTTCAAGCCAGATATTAACGAGGCCCGCCCTGCTGCTTGTCTCCAAGAGTGAAATAAACACTGGAATCATTCCATTATTGTACACGTCTATTACATCATTTATTTCGGTAACTCTCAATCCTCCTGAAGTCAGTAGATACAAGGATGTCACCAATTTTCTTAAGAGATGTTGTAGAAGTTATACGTTAATTCTGAAAACAACAATAACAGTGACAAAAACACCCTTATCCTAAAAAATAGTCATCTAGCACTTTTAGGAGACATTAGCACAGAATTGAAAAGCGTGACCATTGCAGTCAGATACCAAATATCTGAACTCTTCTACTTAGAGTAACTTTGCTACTATTGTTTAAACTTCGAAAGTAACCTAAACTCTCTAAATTTCAGTTTTTGCATACATAAAATAGAGATAAAACTGATACTAAATTCATCAGCCTGTTGTGATAGTTTTATTAAAGAACAAAGGTCTAATTTAGCACATAGAACAGCTTACAGACTTAAAAGCAACAAGTAAGATGATGTCCAATAGCGGAAGTGATATATGAGGTAAAGGAAATAAAACAGGTGAATTGGAAAGAGAGTGAAGGGGAGGCGGCCACCTTGGCTGGATAGGATAGAGAGGTGAGGTTGAAGCTGAGACCTGCATTCCAGAGGGAAATGGCACTGGTGTCGGGCTTAGAGGGAAGAGACCTGAGTTCAAGTTCCCATTCTGCCACTTCTCACCTAGTCCACTGTAGGTGAAATGGGTCTCACATTCCTGGTGAGCAAAAAGAAAAAAAGATAAAATAAAAAGCTACTTAAAGGAATGTGAAGATTTAAAAAATTCAGTGCATACATGTGCGTTGCAGCATATCAAATCCCACAAAAGGTGAGTTGACACATCCCTCCTCTTACAATGACCATAAACCATTATTTATTCATTCACTCTTTCTTATATTATTTCCTCATTCATTGTGCAGGGTTGATGAAGTCCTGCTAAGAGCCTGCAGCTGGTTGGGTGTCAGAATAGCCCTCCTCTATGCTGTGATTTACAGTTATCATGTGAACTGTCTCACAATAGTCTGGGAATTTTGCAGTATTGTTGCCATTTGACAGATGAGGAAGTTGGGCATCACCTTTAATGACATCCCACAGTGACAGTGCTCACATCTGAGGCAGTTGCCTGTCACCACTGCGAGGAGGACCCCCTGAGGGCAACGATGTTATCGATAAGGGCTTAGACTGTGGATGTCCGTTTAGGTGTCTGCCATCTTCTTAGCCGCTCCTCATGCTCTAGTCCCTCCAAACTCTCAGGCGGTGGTCAGCACACACTACCGAAAACAAAGACAAGATGGACACAGCCAGGCCGGCTTTCTTCCCCAAGAAACATAGGGTGGGAAACAAGCCTTGCCAGGCCCCCAGGGGAAGGTATAAACCAGGTAACCATGTTTTCTGAACCCAACATCAGCTCACAGGACCTGCCAAGAAGACAATATTTAAAGTCAGGGGACTTCCCTGGTGGCTCAGTGGTTAAGAATCCACCTGCCAATGCAGGGGACATGGGTTCAATCCCTGGTCCGGGAAGATCCCACATGCCACGGAGCAACTAAGCCCGTGCGCCACGACTACTGAGCCTGCGCTCTAGAGCCCGCGAGCCACAACTACTGAGCCCATGTGCTGCAACTACTGAAGCCCGCGTGCCTAGAGCCCGGGCTCCGCAACAAGAGAAGCCACCGCAATAAGTCCGTGCACCGCAAGGAAGAGTAGCCCCCGCTCGCCGCAACTAGAGAAAGCCCGCACGCAGCAACGAAGACCCAATGCAGCCAAAAAAAAAAAAAAAAAGTCAGACTGCCCCTGACAGGCATATCATCAGCCTGTGACTGCTGTAGAGAGGAGTCATTCTCCGCAGTGGGCTTGGGTCTAGCCAACTTGCTGACTACGTGTAATACTGGGATTAGAGTGGGAAGGAGGACAGGAAAAGAGAAAACAAAACTGGTACAGGTAGAAACAGAGTCCAGCCCATCCACCTCCAGTTTCTGAGTGTTCCTGCTCTTACTCATGAAAGCCTGGAGAGGAAGGCTCTTTGTGTGTTATTAATCTCCCCAGGGGAACAACCACAAAATGAGAGCTGGTGCTGGTTTTGCAGGAATGATTTGTAAGGAATGAAAATAAGTAAATTTCTTAAAATGCTTGGCAATTTCAAATCTCCTGGGCCCATCAGAAGGGACAGAAGCCAGTTCCAGAAGGCACCAGATGATTGTCCCTTGCTGTTAGTCTGAAGGGGTTTAAAAGCCTTGCTGTGTTTGGAAGGCAGGGGTGGAGGAGGAGTCTGGGGAGAGAAGGTGAGAGAGGGGAGGGAGAGAGGGAGAGAGAGAGAGAGAGAGAGAGAGAGAGAGAGAGAGAGAGAGAGAGGAATCAGCCCTTTAACTGCTTCCTTTTGTTGTGGTGACTTTTGTACTTCTAGGTCTGGGGCAGGATGTGAAGTGGGAAGTGTTTTGCGGTCAGAAGAACTGCAGCTGGTTGGGGATGGCGTGGGCGATGGATGCTCTGGGGAGAGATAGCAGAGGACAGGAGGAGGGAGGGAAAGAGCTATGGGGGTGGTGGATGAATAAGACAATTTTCCCCTCCCATCAGGCCTGCTTCCCCACTTGCAAGTCCAAGCGTTTCAGCTCAGTGTGTAGAGTGGTGTCCTGCTATGATCACTGGGTTTAGTCGTTGGATTTCACAGTTGGTTTGGGTTCTATGGCTTTCATGCAGTGTGACCTTGGGCAAGTCACTTGACAACCGGGCCTCAGATTCTTCACCTGTCAAATGGATACTACTACCTAGAGCATAAAGTTGTTGAAAATAAATGAAATGCCTTCCAAACTGAAACACACACATCAAAGCTATTCTTAGGGTTTTGTAGAAATGGCTAGAAGGCAGGATGGCAGAAGAGGACTCCAGAAGGGCAGCGTTCCTGTGCAACAAACCCAGTAAGTCCACATCGCCCACGCCCTCTGCAGCTCACCTGCCTTTCCGGCCCTTTCCCACTTTATGGACATCAGGTCTCCATTGGGGTGTCCACAAGGCCAGTCATGCCCCCGCTGGTCCCCAAGAGCCTATTCTTCCCAGCCTCTGCTCACCTGACTGCAAAGGCCCTGGAAAGAAGACTCGAGGTGTCTATTCTTTGATCATTTTCTTCAAGTGCAGCCAAATGGGACAGAAGGAGGGAGGCGGGAGGGACGGAGGAAGGAAGGAACACAGGAAGGAGGGCTGGTTTTCTTCTGACTTACCCTGGCTGCAGCCTCTGCTCTGCTCGCCCCAGTATCTTTCCCTGACACACTCTCTGATCACGAACTGCCCCGGGGCTCCTGGTCCTCCATTTTCCACTCCTCTCCTCCCACCTCAGTTGCATTTGAGCTGTGCAAACAGAGAGAAGGAAAAAAATAATAATAATGGCAGCTTCAGGAGCATTAGAACATCGAGTTGCCATTTACAGTCGTTCCATATCTGTGATACCACGTGAGACCCCAGAAGGGCTCCTACTATCGTTACCCCCATTTTACAGGTGGGAGACTGCAGTTCATTGAGGGACTGGATTGTCCTCCAGTCACAGGGCTTGTAAGTGCAAGATCTGGGGCTCCACCCTAGGGATTCAGATTCCAGACCGTGACTTCCTCCCTCTCTTCTGTGTCTGTCTCAGCATAAAAGTGCTGAGTGTGTGTGTGCCGGGGCAGGAGGGGCAGGGTGTGGGGGGGACACAATTTGCACCTTAATAGAACTGGAATAAGAATGATAAAAAATTGGGGGAGAATTCCTATCCGCTAATCCTGCCCAACCCAAACATTGCCTGTAGTTTCGAGAGGGTTCAGAATCACACTTTTGGAAAAATCCTAAGTGTTCTTCAGTGCTTTGGGTGCCTAAGGAGGTGCTTAAAAATGATTTGGGAAGTGAGCGGAGGTACCTGGCTTTCTGACTTGACCTCATCCAGAGCGTGAGGTGTGCAGAGGCCCACGGGCCCCAACTGCAGTAATGTCTTCTCTTCCCTCAGACAGAAGAACAGAATTGGAAAATGTCACCATGTAACTTAGAATCTGATTGAACAAACATGAGCTCTACTATCCACAAATGAATCCACCTAAAATAGGTTTTTTGCACCTGTTCTGAGACAATCAGAATATGACCCAAATCCAAGCAATAGCCTAGAGCACTATTAATGTTCAAAGGGCTGTTATGTTATCAGTTGAAAAAAGAATAGATTTGCAGATAATAGTGTATTAATACAAGGTGGTCTTCTGAGAGTATAAAAAAAAAGGGACCCAAAACAGTAAAAATTAGCATCACCTGAGCTCTGTCTGGAAGACAGGACACCCAGATCTTTAGGACAAATACTCTGAGATCAAATCTTACCTTCCTAGATTGCTGTCTTAGTCTGTTTGGGCTGCTATAACAGAATACCATAGACTGGGTGGCTTATAATCAACAAACATTTATTTCTTACAGTTCTGGAGGCTGGAATGTTCAAGATCAAGGCCCTGGCAGATTTAATGTCTGATGAGAGCTCACTTCTTTGTTCATAGATGGCTGTTTTCTCTCTGTGTCCTCACATGGCAGAAGGGGTGAGGGAGCTCACTGGGGTCCCTTTTATAAGGGCGCTAATCTCACTCATGAGGGTTCCACTCTCATGACCTAATCACCCCAAAGACCCCACTCCTAAATACCATCACACTGGGGATTAGGTTCTAACATATGAATTTGAGGAGGACACAAACATTCAATCTTTAGCAACCTCCAAACCTATCCTCGAGATAACATTTAAATTATTTCCTGGGGACTTCCCTGGTGGTCCAGTGGTGAAGACTCCATGCTTCCATTGCAGGGGGTGCAGTTCAGTCCCTGGTCGGGGAACTAAGATCCTGCATGACGTGCAGCGCAGCCAAAAACATAAATAATTTTTTGTTCCCTGAGAATAAAACCTGAGAAATGCCCCATTTTTTTCTTCCCTAGGCCTTTGCCTAGCTCTAATGTTACTTATGCCATGAAACCTTCCTAATTCCCCTTCTCCCCTTGCTAGAAAAAAAAAAAAAATCTCTTCTCTGAAACCAAAAATCACCTTGATTTTCCCTCTTTTCTCACAGCATACTTGTGTGAAGGTTAGAGCCAGAAGTGTCTCACCCCAGGTCTCACGCTGGCTGTAGCTGAAATGAAAATTAACTTCAGTATCCTGACTCCAGGCTATGCCCTTTGCATCCCACGTCCTTATCTGGAAGGACTGATCTATGGCCCCTGTGAGCACATTAGCAGATTGGTTCTGTAACTGCTGCCACAAAACAAGACCCTAGGACCCAGGACCAGTCAGCTTTGGCAAGGCGTGGGGAGTCAGGAGAGACCTGGAATGTAGATGCCCCAAGAGCAGGGCAAGCTGGCAAGAGTGCTTAAAGCTGGGATCAGGGAGGAACTAGTCTTGGCTGGCGTTTGTCTTTACACTGTAGGTAAAATACTCTTTCTAAAATCTGATCAGGAAATGTATTCATGCCTTTCCCAAGCTAAAGACCCTTTTAAAGGGTCTTCCATTGCTCCATTGCCTTCAGGATAAAGCCAATTTCCCCAATGTGGTCTGCAAGGCCCTCTTCACTGTGGCCTCTGTTTTCCTCTACAACTTCACGTCATGTAACCACTGCCCCCCATCACCACCAGGAACATGTGTAATCTACACTCCAATTCAGTACAGTGGTGAGTGACACTATGACCCTGCCTTCCAGACGTTCGCTGGTGCTCTTGATGGCAGACCGGGACACTGGCAGTAATGGCACAGACAGATCAGTACTGTGATTGTGATGTCCTGGGTTTTATGGGAATTCACAGGAAGGACACCTGGGCCAGATTTAGGAGATCAGGGAGTGATACCTAAGCTAAAAGCTAGATGATGGTAATAGATGAAGAGGGTTAGGAGTGTTTCAGGCAAACAGTATGGAGTAAGTGCAGGAGGCAAACAAGGACACGGGGTTCAGGAACCAAAGGAGTAAGAGGTGGTTGGTGGGATGGGAAGAGGTGAGGCTGGGGTAGGTAGGGCCGGTCGTGCTGGGGCCTCTAAGCCCTGCCAAGGAGTAGAGACCATGCCTCCAAGGCTATGGGAAACCAGTGAAGGGTTTTAAGCTTAAACTGAGGTGCATAAGGAATTGAGGAGTGAGAAGGGGACGGTTTGAGAGAGAAGAGATCACTAGCTTCTGCTAGCTTTGCTCAATCAATAACCATTTGTTGAAAACAACCACACAAAGCTCTAAGCCAAACCTGGTAGGGAATATGCAGAAAAGAATACTCAGAGCTTTCCCTTAAAAAATCTCATGGTCTAGGAAGAGGGTTAAGACAAACAAAACAAAAACATATATACAGTGGACTATTACCCAGCCATAAAAAAGAAGGAAATAATGCCATTTGCAGCAACATGAATGAGATGATTATACTAGGTGAAGTAAGTCAGACAGAGAAAGACAAATATCATATGAAATCACTTATATGTGAAATCTAAAATATGACACAAATAAACATATTTACAAAACAGAAACAGACTCACAGATATAGAAAACAAACTTAAGGTTATCAAAGAGGAAAGGTTGGGGTGGGAGATGAATTAGGAGTTTGAGATTAGAAGATACAGACTATTGTGTATAAAATAGATAAACAACAAGATTCTACAGTCTAGCACAGGGAACTATATTCAGTATCTTGTAATAAACTATAATGGAAAAGAATCTGAAAAAGAATATATATATATATAACTGAATCACTTTGCTATAACCTGAAACTAACACAACATTGTAAATCAACTCTACTTCAATAAAACAAACAAACACAACCAAAAACCCGAAACCAGGCAGAATATTAAAACTGTGATAATAGAGGTACAATCAAATGTTAGCTGAATTCAAGAAAGAGAGCAATTCAGTTCAGTTGGATCATCACCAAAGATCTCATGAGGAAGATGTTCTTTGAGACTGTCCGAAGAACAGGAAGGGTTTCAATCAGTAGTGATGGCGAAGCAAGGAGGGGAGGGACCAGGAAGGTCAGGACCCGGGAGGAGAAAGCAGGAGAGCAGGGAAGAGCCTCCTTAGACTCACCGGAACAGGATGGGGGAGGAGGATAGTGAGAGATAAGCTGGGCAGGTTGAAGTCAGAGTCCCAAGGGCCCCAAATGCCCAGCCAAGAAATTTGGATTTAACTCTGCAAGTAACAGGAAGCACCAGAGGTTTTTAAGATCGGAAGAGCCAAGATAAGAACTTGAAGATTAATTGGCAGGGGTATCTATATACCAGTGTTACTCAACTTGGATTTGTGGATGTATTCTCAGTGCCCTGAGAATTCTACAGTAATTTTCAAATTATGTGTTTTTATTCTAATGAGAATCTTAAAATATTATAATATTCTGGAGTATTTGAATGACCACATTATATAACAGAATTCTGCCACTCAAGTTCAATGTCCATTCCTGCACTCAAAATATTAATTGAGCACTTACTATGTGCTAGGCATTGTTCTAAGCACTGGGCATATAGCAGTAGACAAAACAGATAAAAGTCTCCCTCTGCAAATTTGAACATTAACTGGATATTTATCAATATTAAGAAAATATTTTTTAGGCATAATCACAGTGTGTGTTTATGTTTTAAAAGGAGTTCTTATCTTTCAGGGATAGATATACTGAAATGTTTATGTATGGATTTACATGGTGTCTAGGATTTGCTTCACAATTGTCCAGTGGGGTGGAAAAAGTGGGTGAGAACACAGACGAAATGAGATTGTCCAGGAGTTGATGGTTGTACTTGGACAAAGGGTATGAAAAGATTCATTGTAGTAGTCTCTTTACTTCTGTGTATGCTTAAGGTTTTTTGCAAAAAAGAAAAAAAAAGACAGACAGACAGACAGACAGACAGACAGACAGACAGAAAGAAAGAAAGAAAGAAAGAAAGAAAAAAGAAAGAAAGAAAAAAAGAAAGAAAAAGAAAGAAAAGAAAAGAAAGAAAAGAAAGAAAGAAAGAAAGGAATCCCTGCCCTTATGGAGTTTACTTTCTAGTGTTTGAATTTGTGCTTATGAGGCATCAACACCAAGTGAAGGCAATATGCTGTCACGGTGCCAGAAAAGAACAGAAGTTGCAAAGCAGGTTATACAAAGATGAGTGAGGAAATTGAGGCCTTACCTGGCACATGGAAGTGTAGGCATCCTGGATTCCGAAGAACCAGTTTGATACATGAAGCCTCTTGGATGTGCATGTTTCCTGAGTATCCTGTCTCTGTACATTTTTACTTGGAACTGTTCGTTAGCAAGTAAATAAGAAAGCATTAAAAATTGTGTTAGAATTATGGGGTACACTGTCAAAAAATGATTCAGTGACAGTTTCAAGGGTGTTTGTTAAATAAACAATGTGACAGGACCCAAAAAGTGGCCCACCACACTCAAAATGAAAAGAATTCAGGGGCTTCCCTGGTGGCGCAGTGGTTGAGAATCTGCCTGCCAGTGCAGGGGACGCGGGTTCGAGCCCTGGTCTGGGGGGATCCCACATGCCGCGGAGCGGCTGGGCCCGTGAGCCACAATTGCTGAGCCTGCGCGTCTGGAGCCTGTGCTCCACAACAAGAGAGGCCGCGGTAGTGAGAGGCCCGCGCGCCGCGATGAAGAGTGGCCCCCGCTTGCCGCAGCTGGAGAAAGCCCTCGCACAGAAACAAAGACCCAACACAGCCATAAATAAATAAATAAATAAATAAATAAAATGAAAAGAATTCAGCTAACAGCAAGTGAAACACAAAATGAACAAATTCACCTTTCTAACACTAGCTTCAGCAGAACAATATACTGTCACTTTAAATCAATGTATTTTAGTTTCATTAGTTTTACATGTCTATCTTTTAATGTAAAATGTTTTCGTTACAGTTGTCCCTGGGTATCTGCAGGGGATTGGGTCCAGGACCCCCACAGAGACCAACATCTCTGGATGCTCAAGTCCCTTATATAAAATGGTATTTTATATGTAGTATTTCCATATAACCCACATGCATCCTCCTGTATACCCTAAACTATCTCTAGATTACTAATTATAGCTAATACAATGCAAATACCATGTAAATAGTTGTAAATACAATGTAAAGGCTTTGTGGACAGTCGCCCATGTGTGACAAATTCAAGTTTTGCTTTTTGGAATTTTCTGGAATTTTTGAGAATATTTTTGATCCGCGTTCGGTTGAATCTGTGGATGTGCAATTTGCAGATGCAAAACTCATGGATATGGAACCCACAGATATGGAGGATTGAATGTCTGTAGTATAAGAACTACGGTAAAAAGTTCATAGTTAATTTTATGCTTGCATATATTTAAATTAAATGTATTACATCAACACTGAAGGACCATAGGATTATTCTCTCTCTGGTGTAAAGTCAATACGGTTTTCAGGAATACAGAGAGACTGCTTATGATGTTACAAAAACCCAGGTGAGAAAACTGCTTAAATAGAATGTCGGCAGTGCAGCTGAAAATACAAATTAGATTCAAGAGATATTTTGGAAGTAAATCTACTCCTTCTAGAGGATTGAAAATGATTTGGATATGGGAGGTGAATGAAAAATATTTGAATCTAGAGGACTAAAGAAATTCCATTCTCAAAAATTTGCAAAATTAATTTTGGACACATTGCATTTGAAAAGCCAGCGTGGTAGCAAAATGGAAAGATGAAACTGGAACTTGGAAGAACCAGAAGACACATTACCCATCCCACTACATTTGGGACCCATGGCCCCTTCACTCATTACAATGTAGATCAGGCTGACTACGGAAACCACTCACAGAGCCCAAAGCAAGGCCAGTTCCCCAGGACCAGAGATTCCCAAGCCCTAAATTGGAAGATGCCATGGCCAGGAGAACCCTGTGGCCAGGAACCACGTGTGGGGTGGGGCAAAGGGCCCCAGGGCCTCCCCCTTCCCCTGCTCCAAGCCAGAGGGAGTCGCTGGCTTGACTTCCAGCCACTACTTTTGTGAGTTGTCACTTGAAGGCACTTCTATCTGCCTCCTGTTTTTAGTTCAGATTACAAATGGTAAACAACCAAAAAAAGTTTCCGGTTTGGAAATTAGAGACCATCTGTTTCTCATTCTATTTCCCCTCTCTTCTCTGATTTCTTTTATTCTCTTCCCTCCCTCTCCCCCACCCTAAGAGCACACAGCTCAACTGGGAGCATAGTGACCTCATTTGACTACCTTCACTTTAACGAAAATGTCGGGTTTGTTACTGGGATTATACTAGGGAATTCCTTGTTCCCACTCAAACTAAGGTGTCTTGGATTGTTTCATCAAAAAAAAAATTTTTTTTTTCATGAAGATGAAGTTTCTCTATTCTAACTTACAAATAAATCTAAATAAAATAATAAATAAAATCATGTCTGATTAAGTCATATGCAGTTTTGTTGAAGGCAGTGCACAAACTCTATTTTAATGTCTTTTTAACAGACTCATTAAAACTTAACCAAAGGATAATGGTTAACTTTTAAATCAAAGATAAAAATGAAACATTGAACTGGCTACCTTGGAGGCAGCAACTGTGTTGCCAGGACTGCTTCTCTCCTGGAATTCAGAAGTGGGCAGGCTTGCTTTAGAATGTGGCTCTATTTCCCTGTAGCCTGGTGTTACAGGTCCCTCTTGTGTTCATTGTTAACACTGTCTTGCTCCTGTCCCTAGAACAGGATGATTCTACATTTGAGTTCATTAGCTTATTGCAACCAATATCCGCATCTTCATCACCATCATTATCTCCACCAACACCATCGTCCTTATCGTCACCATCAGCAACAGCATAATGGAAAAACAGTGCAGGGTAGTTCAAAACCACATGCTTTGGAACCAGACAGATATGAATTTGAACTCTTTCCTCTTCGCTGTGTTACCTTGGGTGAGTTACTCACACCTTTGTATGTCAGTTTCCGCACTGATTAAGTGAAAGTGATTATGATACTCACATAACAGTTTTCAGGAGAAACTAGAATGAAATACTGTTGGGCTGCGCCCCGCAGGCCTGCAAGCCTTGTAGTTGTCCAGCCTGAAGCCAAAGAAAGAGCCAGAGGACGGTGACAGAGACATCAATGGTTTATTGGACAGGGGGATCTTACACATCTGAAGCGGATTCCTGGAGCGACACCCCCATCGTGTGTGGCAGACCGCAGGCAGGACATGACAACAATCTTCACCACTTGGGGGAGAAGGAGGCTGCAATTTATAGGGGCAATCGATATCAGGTTGGCTCATCAATTACTATGGAAACCAGCAGCAGGGAGCAAGCACATAGGCAGTTACTAATTAAGCCCCATAATTAAGAGGATTGAAGCAGGGATTGGTCAAATAGGGGATGTACAGAGAACAAGAGAATAGCCATCTTGAACGGCCTGACCATACAAGTATGTAAAGTATCTGATGTCAAGGCTCAAAAAATATTACCCCCTTTCCCATTGATTTTTTCTTTCTCTAAGCAAGACAGAAATTCTGGGAAAGAAAGAGTTACGATGTAACGGAAGCAAATTGGATATGTCGGGAACTCATCAAAGGTTTGAGTAATCTTTAAGCCACCTACATAGTAACAAAGCAACCAAATTTTAAAAAAATTAAAAATTAGTCAGTGGTACTGTTTTGGCTCATCATTATGCCCAGCAGGGTACCCTTTGCTCACTTCCTGTTTTCCCAACTCCCTGCCTTTATTGTCACTACTCCGGAAGGCGAAGAACCTATCTTTCCTTCTGGTTGTTGACATCTGGCAAGTGTCTATTTCTTCCGTCCTATAACCCTGTTCACAGCAAGTCCTCAGATCAAAATACAGACACATTTTCTTGAGATTAGTCAGGAGAGCTGTGTGTACAAAGCGTTCACCGAGGTCTTATACATAATTACGCTCCTGTTCAGAATAAAGGATTTGTCCTTCCTCTGAATTCATGTAGAACTGATGCAAAAAACCCAGCCCTTAGCGTACAGCATCTCGCTTTAACGTAGGCTCCTCCAGGATCCCTGGGGCTGCCTCAATTCCTCTTTGACTTTCTACCAACAAGCACAGGCTTCACCACAAAGTCAGCTTTAATAAATATTTACTGAATTAAATTGGACTGTGTATCTTGTTTGCCTAAGGAGACTCGAAATGTTTCAAAAACAGAAACTTTATTCTCTACTTCTTTGTACCTTCTTTTCTCTCCTCTTACCCCACGATGGTGCTCAAGAAATGATCAGTAAATACCTGATAATATTTACAGTAAGCAATAGAACGGAGCAGACCCCGAATTCCAGTGCTGCAAGGGATCTTCACCGTATCCAGTCCAGGCCTGAATTCTGTGACAATGGTCCAGCCAAAGACCCTTCTCGCTTTGCCGGTGCAAGTCTCATCCCCGGGGTTGTACTGTTATCAAGGTAGAGATTTCAGAAAGAAAGCCTTCTTTACATTGAGCTACAATTTGTTTCTCTTTACCTTTCACCTTCCATCTAAAAACCTATCCATTGGAGGAATACAAAACAGTTTTTTAAAAAATTTATTTTAGGGCTTCCCTGGTGGCGCAGTGGTTGAGAATCTGCCTGCCAATGCAGGGGACACGGGTTCGAGCCCTGGTCTGGGAAGATCCCACATGCCGCGGAGCAAATGGGCCCGTGAGCCACAATTACTGAGCCTGCGCGTCTGGAGCCTGTGCTCCACAACAAGAGAGGCCGCGATAGTGAGAGGCCCACGCACCGCGATGAAGAGTGGCCCCCGCTTGCCACAACTAGAGGAAGCCCTCGCACAGAAACGAAGATCCAACACAGCCATAACTAACTAAATAAATAAATAAAATAAAATAAAAAAAGCAATGTTTTAAAAAAAAAAAAAATTTATTTTATTGAAGTATAGTTGATTTACAATGTTGTGTTAACTTCTGCTGTACAGCAAAGTGATTCAGTTATACATACATATATATATATATTCCTTTTCATATTCTTTTCCATTATGGTTTATCACACGTTACTAAATAGAGTTCCCTGTGCTATACAGTAGGACCTTGTTGTTTATCTGTTCTATATATAATAGTTTGCATCTGCTAATTCCAAACTCCCACTCCATCCCTCCCCCAGCCCCCTTCCCCCTTGGCAGCCACAAGTCTGTTCCCCATGTCTGTGAGTCTGTTTCTGTTTCGTAGATAAGTTCATTAGGAATATAAAACATTTTTTAAACTGTCCATATGACAGCCCATCCTATACTCAAAGATAGCTCTTGAATCTATTTTTTTCCATGATAAAAACTTCAGTTCATTACATGACACAGTGTTAATTTCTTTGTCATCCAGGTCTCTCTGATTCTTCACTTGGTTCTTCACTTGGAAGTGGCTATAATTATCATTATTTTTAATTGAGAATTTACTCTGTACCAGGCATTGTGGTGAATTGCTTACAAATGTTGTCTCTTTGAATTCTCCTAAACTCTTGAGGCAGGTGTTTCTATCACAGGTGAGGACACTGAGGCTTAGTGGGGATAAGTAACTTGCCTAAACAGTGAAGAGCTGAGCTGGGACTGGGATCCAGAAATGTCTGATCCCCAGGCCCAACCCATATCTGCTATACTTCACTGCCTCCCTGAATGAAATTGGATCAGTCTGCTCGGACCTCAGTTCATTTTTCATCTGGACTGGATTCTTTTTGCCTATTTTCCCCCAAATTCTGTTTCACTTCTCGTGTTTGTAGTTAAAGAAATCTACTTGCCTCCTAATGCTGATTAATTTTTTTCCCCGCTAGATGTTCCAGTTACCCTGGCAACATGGCCAAAGAAATAAAGGAAGTGAGAAGGTGCCCGCAAGTTAAGGGGAATCCACTGGGACACAACTCATGAGCTCCTTGGCAGGTTCCAGGTCATGGTGGCCAAATGCCAGGGGGTGGGGGGACTACATTGTGGTTAAAGAGGCAAAAACCAAACCAAACCAAACCAAAGCAATATGTGATGCCAAGTGTTATTATCCAAAGGTGAGGTGAGAAAATGAAACTTAAGGTTTGAAAGTTGGGAATGGAGTATACAGTGGGTCAGGGTATACTGAGAAAGAGAGACTGTAAGCAAAGAAAGGTCAACATTATCTCCGATTTCTAGGGCAGAGGTGAGGGCTCAGAGTCATACCTGATAATCTAAGGACCCTGGGCAAATCCAAATAGAAATAGGGGAAGCAGTGCTTCTTTTTTTTTTTTTGACCTGGTTTTAGTCACAGATTTTATTTTTCCCTGCAGAGCTTTCCTGAAATGCCTACTCAAATGATTAACATTTTCAACCAACTGATTCTTTTGGCCAAAACAGAACATCCATGTGCCAATGTGTAGACTGAACTCTGTGACCTCTCTAGTGGGAAGCGTAGCTGTTGAAAAGTTTATCATTGAGTTGCAAACCCTGGGAGGTAGTGAGCTTTACTTTTTCTTGCTTTTTAAAATAGTGACATCTTTGACCTACATCTAGCATTTGAGGTGACACATATGTGCCAAACGCTTAGATTTAATGGAGAGTTTGAGATGAGGTATATGGGAAAACAGCAGAGAGAGAGGGAGGAGTAGGGAGGGAGACAGAGAGAAATTCATAAAATTATCAAATACGTACTGTATTTTTTATTGTGGTAGAATATAACCTGAAATATACATAGCAAAAAACTCATGACATTTTGGACCTTTTTTTTTTTTTTTGGCCATGCCACACAGCATGCAGGATCTTAATTACTGATCAGGGATGGAACCTGTGCCCCCTGCAGCGGAAGTGCGGAGTCTTAACCACTGGACCTCGGTCCCTGGACCATTTTAAAGTGCACAGTTCAATGATATTAAAATAGTAACTTTGCTCTGCAAACATCAGCACCACCTTCACCTCCAGAGTGTTTTCAGCTTCTCAGACTGAACCTCTGTACCCACTAACCTTAAACAATAACTCCCCACTCCCCCCACCCCAGCCCCTGGCAACCACCATTCTCCTTTCTGTCTGTGAATTTGACATTCTCAGTACCTCATATAAGTGAAGTCACACAGGATTTGTCTGACTTATTTCACTTGGCATAATGTCTTCAAGACTCATCCATGTTGTAGCCTGTGTTAGAATTTCCTTCCTTTTAAAGGTTGACTAGTATTCCACTGTATGTAGGTACCAGTTTTTCTTTGCACCTTCATCCACAGAACCACATTTCTTGAGGCAGAAAAATACTGACCTAAGTGTTAACAGCTGGCGTTCCCTTAAGCAAGCAGAATCACTATGAGTGATGTGGAATAAGAGATCTATTGGAGGTGCTGGACCTTACACAGTAGATGAGGATGTCTGTGGAAAGTTCTGCCTCTGGTGGGTGGGCTCCAAGCTGCTGAAGGTCAACAGGGCCAGCAGTTGAGAAGCAAAGCTGGGTGGGAAATGGGGTAAAGTGAGGACTGACAGAACATCAAAAGATTACTATTAATTAAAGAAAACCAGACATCTCAAGTTAATGAATTTAGCACTTTCCTATGTACGGGAAGATGCAAGAGCCTGGGCTTAATGAAGTCATTTCTTTGAAATGCACCTCAATTACCTAGTGCCAGTATCGAGTTCGTTTCCATCCTGAATCCCCTCAGGATGCACCGTTGGGGGCGACTGCAGTGGCTGACCGGCTTGATGGTAGGCGGCTTGTCTGTCTCCATCCTGAGTTCCCTCCGGGCTCATGGACATGGTGTCTGTAGTGGCTGATAGCTGATGGCCGTAACATCCTTTGTTTGCTGATACGGCAGGCAGCATTCTTGGTCCACAGCTGTGAATGTGACTGCCATTGTGTTGGGGCAGGTGGAAAGCGGGATGTCCTGTTATCTATTGCTATGTAATAAATCGCTCCAAAAACTCAGTGGGTAGAAACAACGACTATTTATCTGCTCCTGATTCTGCAATTTGGGCAGCGCTTGGCAGGGATGGCTTGTCTCTGCTCCTGTGGTACTGGCTGGAAGGTCCAGGGTGGCCTCACTCACGTGTCTGGTGCCTTAGCTGGCAAGGCTGAAATGGCTGAGGGCTGGCTGGGTCTCTTTTGCTTTCATCCCCCAGGTCTCCGCTCTCTCCATATGGCCTCTTTCTCCAGCAAGGTAATCAGACTTCTTTACATGGTGGCTGGCTTCCAAGAGGGTGAAAGTAGAAGCCACCGGTCTTCAGAAGGTCTAGGACTAGGATTAGCACGGTGTCACTTCCACCACCTTCTGCCGGCCACAGCAATCGAGGCCAGCCCAGATTCAACGGAATAGGAATTAGGCTCCACCTCCTGATGGGCTGGTAGGAAATGTCGGTGGCCACTCTACAACAAGGGAAGAAAATGTGAATAAGACCTAGTTTCTTTCCTAAAGGAGTTCATGGTCTCACCTACCTGTGGAATAAGATGGACACACACTTTGAATAGAGTGTGAAAAATCCCTGAGCTCTGTGTCAGCTCCCTTGGGAAACAACATGCAAGACTTGATCCCCATGAGGTCCTGTGTCCAGCTATTGGTTTAGGAAGATTTCTGGTTACCTGATATTGCCTCTTAGGGTAACAAAATCCTTCCCTTGGCACGTTGTGCCTGACTTGCAGAATGATTGGAGCACTCAGAGAACACAGAGCTGGGATTTAGTGTGTTTACCAAACAAGTTATATGAACAGTGCTCTTTCAGTTTGCTCCTAATGTCTGTTTAATAATTTCTCGTATATACTTGGTTTGAGGTTTATTTTCATTTTAACCAGGTATCAAGGGTGTAGGGGAGCAGCTAGTTTTTGCCACCTTTAAAATTCCTGGGTGGCTATGATTTATTCCAAAAGAACCTCGGAGTTGCGTGTGGCTGAATTGACTCAGCCAGTTTACAACAAGTAGTCTCTCCTTTTCACACCTCGGGCCACAATCTCCAGCTACCTTCTCCTCTCCTCCGCTATTGGTGGTGTTTTGAAGTGGGTTGCACCTGTGTGCAAAAGTGACCCCTTGTGGTTTGCCCTGGGCCCTGCATCCTTAGGGGCTTGCGTCCCCAGGGGAGCCTGCACAGGATGCCACCAGGCTGTTGGAGACATACATCGAAAAGAACAGTCTGTTTGCCAAGGAAATGTGTCTGTGCAGAAGCATATAGCTCAGCGCAACTGCTGCACCGAGAGGGAAATCACAGCATCTGCCAGCCCACGAAGCCTGCTCACAGCTCTTCCCCGTACCCCCGTCCCTCTCGAGAACAGTCTGTTTGCCAAGGAAATGTGTCTGTGCAGAAGCATATAGCTCAGCGCAACTGCTGCACCGAGAGGGAAATCACAGCATCCGCCAACCCACGAAGCCTGCTCACAGCTCTTCCCCGTACCCCCGTCCCTCCCGAGGAGAGCCGCTACGGTTATTCCAATCACAGTTGAACGATTATTTTGGAAAAGAAGAGCACAGGTCTGCAACAGCCATCTGATCTAAGAGCCAATTTATACTTGAGCAAAAGATGAAAATTACTGGCACGATTGGCCTCAGGGAGTTGAAAGCTGAGGGGTGACATTTTAATGATGTTTACGTTTTCAAAGAGTTTTTATCCAGGACTTTTAACTGAGGAAATCTGCTATACGTACAAATGCAGATAAGTGAATGTTCAATGGTAGTGAAAACCATTTAATGAAACTCGTAGCAGATATTGATTGCATATCTGTTAAATTCAAGACACTGTGCAGGATGACGTAGGAAAGTGAGAGATACTTTTACCGGGGCCTGATTTTTCTTTTTGGCCCCTACTGAGTTTAGAAATCAAAGTATTGGTGTTTCATTTGGGTTTCTTATGGATCCTGGTGCTGTGATCTGTTAGTAGGCTTAGGAGTAGAACCGGTTGATGTGTATGGGAGTTTATTTATTTATTAAAAATGTATTTATTTGCTTGTTTGTTTTCATTCATCAAACATGTTTTTCATTGTGGTAAGAATTTTTAAAAAATATTTATTTATTTATTTGGTTGTGCTGGGTCTTAGTTGCGGCAGGTGGGCTCCTTAGTTGAGACATGTAAACTCTTAGTTGCAGCATGCGTGTGGGGTCTAGTTCCTGACCAGGGATCAAACCCAGGCCCCCTGCATTGGGAGCATGGAGTCTTAACCACTGACCACCAGGGAAGTCCCTGTGGTAAGAATATTTAACACGCAATCTACCCTCTTAACAAATGTGTAAGTGTGCAAGAGTATGGTTAACTGTAGGTACAATGTTGCACAGTAGATCTCTAGAACTTACGCATCTTGCATAATTGAAGCTTTATACCCACTTGCCAACTAAAGAATGTCACTTGCCACCCGCTTCTACAAGAATTAAGTTATTGGCTACCGCAGTTACTGACCTTCAACACACTCTGAAAGGAAGTCCAGGTGGAATGAGGCACTCTGTGCTCTGGGAAAACTGTCAGAGCAGGACTTCAGATAGATATTTTCAGGAGAGATTCTTTAGGAACCTGGATTCCTGCCCCTTCCCACACTTAGAAAAGCACTGAAACTGAAACCACACAACCCAGACTGGGACTTGAACCCGCTGTCTTTTATTTAGAATCACTCACCTGGTGTCAGGACTTGATGAAGCTCAGGTTCTTTGTGTCTCAGCACAGAAAGAATTCAGTGAGAGACAAAGTGATAAGACAAATGTAAGAAGTCGATTTATTTAGAGAGATACACATCCTGTAGATAGAATGCGGTCCGTTTCAAAAGGCGAGAGGGGCGCTGAAATATGGGGTGGTTAGTTTTTATGGGCTGGGTAATTTCTTAGGCTAATAAGTGGGAGAATTATTCCAACTATTTTGGAGAAGGGGTGGGGATTTCCAGGATTTGGGCCACCACCCACTTTTTGACCTTTTATGGTCAGCCCCTGAACTGTCATGGCACAGTTGTTCAGCATATGCTAATGTATTACAATGAGCATATAAGGAGGCTCAAGGTCTGCTTGAAGTCAAATCTTCTGCCATCTTGGGCCTAATCTGTTCTCACCAGTTTTTGCCGTATCCACAACAGCTCTGTCATTCTTTTAAAGGTTGTGCTCTGCCCCCTTCCCTCCTGTTTCAAAACCATTAACTAAGATATCTGTTCCTTATGACTAGCAGCAACCTTCTACAGAGAAGTGTGCTTGATTGCATTCTCTCTCTGTCTCTCCCTCCCTCCCTCCTTTTCTGAAGCAATAAAAGCACATAATGAAAGACCTAGGTGAGTCTTCTCTCACTGACTCCTGACCCACGACTTCTTAGAGTCAACCACTAACATTTTTTTCTTCTTTCAGATGTATCCCCACTTTTTTATTTTTTTTTACATAAATGGTAGCACGTCTTTTTCTGTGTTTGGTTTCTTAATATTATATTTTCAAAATCTTTCCATGGACATACTATACCACCATCTTACTATGTTAAAGAGCTATATAGTATTATTTATTTATTTATTTGTGACTGCATTCGGTCTTCGTTGCTGTGCACTGGCTTTCTCTAGTTGCGGTGAGCCGGGGCTACTCTTCGTTGCGGTGCGCGGGCTTCTCATTGCGGTGGCTTCTCTTGTTGTGGAGCACGGGCTCTAGGCACACGGGCTTAAGTAGTTGTGGCATGTGGGCTCAGTAACTGTGGCTCGCGGGCTCTAGAGCACAGGCTCAGTAGTTGGGGTGCACAGGCTTAGTTGCTCCACGGCATGTGGGATCTTCCCAGACCAGGGCTCGAACCCGTGTCCCCTGCATTGGCAGGTGGATTCTTAACCACTGCGCCACAAGGGAAGGCCCTATTTCTTTATTTATTTTTGTTTTTATTTTTTTGCCACACACGCTTGTGGGATCCTAGTTCCCCAATCAGGGATCGAACCCGGGCCCTCGGCAGGGAGAGCATGGAGTCCTTACCACTGGACCGCCAGGGCATTCCCTCTTCTACTTTTTATTTAGGTCTTTTCGAATTCATATTCATAAGTTAGTCTTTAAGTTTTGATATTCTTGTGATTTATTAAAGGTGGCATCAGTATATGATTGCGCCATCAAAAGAATTGGGAAATATTTTTAATTTTCTGGATTAGTTTGAGCAATGTAAAATTTCTTAAACCTTTGTAGAATTAAGTTGTTTGGATCTAGTGCCTTTTGTTTTTTTAATTTTTGGCCGCACTGCATGACATGTGGGATCTTAGTTCCCTGACCAGGGATCAAACCCACACCCTCTGCATTGGACGCACAGAGTCTTAACCACTGGACCACCAGGGAAGTTCCAGTTCTAGTGCTTTTTAAATGGGAAGCTCTTTGATAAAATTTTTGATCTTCTGTATTATCTTTTAAGGCACTTACACCCTGTGCCGTTTTCACTGGTGCTTGGTTATATTATCCTGTACTAGTCTAAATGTTTTTTACATGGCACTCTAGTTCTCTAGTTAGACTATAATGACCCCACTGCCTCCTGGTATTGGACACATTCTACTTTGCTTAGTACTGTCTTATAAGTTGATTGAACTCGCTCCTTGAATATACCTAACAAACCAGTACTCTCAATATATCAATGTGATGAGCCTGAGATCCATAAAGTTTAATGGGTGTTTTGTGAGGACTGGGTTTGATGATCAACTATATTTTATAAACTAGGGCTTAAACAAGGGACCAGGTTTCTTCACTGCAGGATATCTCAGAAGCTAGGCCACACAGAGAGTCTCTGAGAGAAGGATGCCCTCTGCACACAGTGTTTTTCACATTTATTTGGCCCTGCAATTTCCCCCTGGCCTCTGCCGAGAGTGACTCATATGTTCTGTAGCAGTAATAGAGCGTATTTTGTACGTTTTTTTAGAAATTTCATTTTTCCAGTAATTCACCTTTATTGTATGTTAAAAAACCATCGGTATATCGTAAGTTGGAGATTGAAAAGAAATTGTCATTCACCACTGTTTGAGGAACACTGCTCTATAGCACACTTCCTGATGTGCTACTCGTGTACAGCACACATCTTTGGCATCTTTTCTGAGTCCTTTACTGCAACCTCAATTCCTTTATTGCAACTTAAATGTGTGGGAGAGTTAACTCTCCATGGAGTGAACTTGCAACCAACGGAAAACCGGAGGTTGGCAGGAGAGGGTCAGGTTGTCTCCCCCTCCCCCATCTTCTCTACGTAGCCTTTCCGGAGACATCCCACGTGCCAAATGGACACATCTGCAAAGATCTGCTATGTCTCTTCATAGCTTGTCATGAACGGTAGCCAGAATGTTAACATTGCCTTGAATCTCTCCTTGTCTCAGTTTTCCTGCCCTAGATTTATATCTCACAAAGTATCAAGCTTTGTTTTCTAGAGAACTCTAACTAAACACTGCTAAAGTGATAATACAGTGTCTAAGCAGATTTTTAAAAATTAATTAATTTATTTTTTGGCTTTGTTGGTTCTTTGTTGCTGCACGCGGCTTTCTCTGGTTGCAGTGAGCGGGGGCTACTCTTCGTTGTGGTGTGCAGGCTTCTTATTTCAGTGGCTTCTCTTGTTGCGGAGCACGGGCTCTAGGCACGCGGGCTTCAGTAGTTGTGGTGCATGGGCTCAGTAGTTGTGGCGCACGGGCTTAGTTGCTCCGCGGCCCATGGGATCTTCCCGGACCAGAGATTGAACCCATGTCCCCTGCATTGGCAGGTGGATTTTTAACCACTGTGCCACAGGGAAGTCCCTCTAAGCAGCTTTCACAATGATTTTTCCATATGTAAGGATAACCATACAGATATAAGAATATATATCTATGTCTATTTATATCTATCATCTATCAATCTATCATCTATCTATCATCTACTTATCTATTATCTATCTATCTATCTATCTTTAGAATATATAAGTCTAAATTCCAGGCACCATAGCAGAATTTTTGAAGACCTTTGGCCCTCATTCATTCACTGATCATGTTTTGAGGGCCTACAATATGCTGGGTTTCATAGGAGCTGGGAGATGATGAGCAAAACCTGTTGCGTGTGCCCGAGGAGACCACCGTGGAGAGGAGGACACAGGCAGGCACAAGGCAGAAAGACTGCAGTGAAGTGAGGGGGTGGAAGTGCACACGGATATGCTGGGCCACCTGAGGCTGGCGCCAAACCGACAGGATCGGACAGTGGTCAGAGGAAGCCTCTGCAGACCTGCATCATGAATGATTTCAAGTCAGCTGCATGGGGTTAGGGCTGCAATGGGGGATGGGAGCATTTCAGGCAGAGGGGGCACCCAAAAAGCATGAAAGTGGGCCAGGTCCTGACACATTCGCTCAGGGATCCCAGAGTTGTTTGGTGTGACTGGAGCTTAGGTATGAGGAGGTGAGGAGAAGGTGCATGAATTGGTGAGGCTGAAATCCAGACAGCCTGACAATGCCCAGATCAAGAAGGGCCCCAAGAGCCTGCTAAGGGGGCTGACATTTCATCCTGAAGGCGATGGGGGACAACGGATGGATGTTAAGAGGAGGGATGGTGTCATAGTCTTAAAATATGTCTGCAAAGTCTGTGGCACTGTTGTGACTTTGGAAAATTAACACTTTGTTCAGTAGAGCCCTGGGATGTCGGTCAGTGAGCTGAGGTTCCAAAAAAGACCACAAAGGAAATGAAGCAGAGAAGTTTATTGCTCATAGGTCCTGGAGCCCCCTTGGAGGGGCTACGCAGGGAGGTCAAGGCGGGGTGCAGGCAGAGAGAGCGGCAGGGCCTCGGGCACACGCTTTTATTAAGGTGTGCAGAGGGAGGGCTTTGGGGTTCCTGAGCTAAGGCTGGATTGGACAAGTCGAACCAAAACGTGTGAGATTTTGCTAAGCTCCGGGGGGCACACAAGGGGAAGGCCCTGGGAGGTGGAGGAGACTGTGGCTCACAAGGCCTGCTTGGGAAGTCATATTAGGAACTTACTTTGCATATAACCCTGTGGGCTGTTCTCTAGGGCATGAGCTTGCACGAAGGGCTAATGTCCGTTTAACGTCCCATAGGACGCTTGGCCAAATAAAATAGATCCCGAGGCAGCAATGGCAGAGAATAGTTCTCTAAACTCTAGACAGATGCTCTTCCTTTCAAAAGAGAAAGTCTAATTCAACTCCTCCTGTAAGTGAGTCAGACTTAGTGACTCACATCTATTGAATAGGAAGTGGTGGAAATGACACTGAATGATTTCCAAGGCCGTAAAGCTTCCAACTGGCTCTCCCTCAGGACTCCTCCCCCCCACTCAGTGCTCTTGACCTTGGAGCACTGGGCCACCACGTAAGACGTATGGCTACCTTGCAGCTGCCACACTGGAGGGACCACAAGTAGAGACCATATAAAAATAGAGAGGGCTGCTCAGGGGGTCCCCAGCCTTTTGAGTCCTCCCAGGCCAGGTTCCGGTCACGGGAGTGAGCAAGGCTTCCAGTGTCCCCAGTCCCAGCTACTGGTGACAGCCACCATGGAGACGCTCTGAGTGAGGACTATTGCAACTGAGCCCAGGCCGACTCCAGGACCCGAGAAATAATAATCATAGATCATTGCTATTGTTTTCAGCCACTCTTTTAGGTTGTTTATCCCGTGCGAATACATAACTAATGCAGTTGGCATGCTGGGACTTGCGGTTTAGAAATGCACTCTGGTTGCAGGGTGAAGATTGCAGACAGAGAGAAAATAGCCATGCGGGAAAGAAGTACTGAGCTCTGAAGCCAAAAGACTTCAGAAACTACCTGGACAACCTGTTGGCCCTTCCTGATTTGGGAGTTTCCCAGGTATTGCAGGAGCTGTCTGATCAGCACTCTATCTATGGGGTTACTGAAAACCTATTTTAACCCAAGAGAAACCAGCTGGTGGAGGCCTCTGGGTCCAAATCAGCTTGGCAAGTTGGGAGGCTTGGTCCATATTGGGGTCTATTTGGCTCAGGCTGGTCACTTGCTGGAACAATGTAGCCTGTAGCTGAGGACGGAGGCTCTCACACACAGTCACACAGGGAGAACAGGGGGCCCAGAGTATGGCCAGACCACAACAATCCATTGTGTAGCATTGGCTTTGTACCAGGCATGGTTCTGAATGCTGTACCTACATGGAGATGACGAGCAGAGGTCAGTAGAGTCGGTCAGCATCTTAGTCATTCTGAGCTGCTGTAACAAAAATACTACAGACTGGGTGGCTTCAACAAAAAGCACTTATTTCTCACAGTTCTGGAGGCTAGGAAATCCTACATCAAGGCACCAGCAGATTAGGTGTCTGGTGAGGGCCTGCTTCCTGGTTCATAGCCAGGCTGTCTTCTTACTGTGTCCTCACATGGCAGAAGAGGCAAGAGAAATCTCTGGGGTCTCCTATATAAGGGCACTAATATCATTCATGAGGGCTCCACCCTCATGACCTAATCATCTCCCAAAGGCCTCACCTCCTAACACCATCACACTAAGGATTAGGTTTCAACATAGGAATATTGGAGGGAACACAAACGTTCAGAGAATTCAGGATGGAGTGAGAGACACTCCCTTCCAGGCAGTGAGGGACCTGGAATTAATGCAACAAGGTCCAACATGGGCGAGCAGGCCTGAGTCAGTCTTTGCCGAGATCTTGGCTTCACATCCTGTACCAGCTTATCCCTTCATATTAAGGCAGATGATTCTTTCAAGAGCTTTCATCTAACAGAAAAGGCTGAGGGAAATTTTCAGCATTTTATAGCATTTCCTCTTGTGAGGGCTCCTGAAATGGGCTCTTCATGGGTCTGCACTCTAGCCCCTCCTCCATATATGGTCCACATAGGGGGACTATCAAAACAGATGGCATATCTCCCCTCCATTAAGGTCTGCCAAAGCATTCCATGTCTGGAGAATAACTTTAAACTTTTTAAGACCAAATTCAGGATCTCCTGTGAGCTTCTCATTCTCCACTTTCTTTAGCCCCCTCTGTCTCTACCTCCTTCCATTCATCCGATGTTGCAGCCTCATAGGATTAGTGTTGTGGACACATCCTAGGGTCCCATTCATGCTTATTCCACCATGCATTTTCCCTCCATTTGCCGTAAATCAAAACCTTTCTCATCCTTCAGGATCAAGCTTCATTGCTACCTCCTCTGTGAGACTTTTCTGATCCCTTATTAAAAATTAAATGTTCTTCAATCGCACTTCTGGGCATATATCCAAAAGAAATCAGAATCTTGAAGGGATATCTGCACTCCCGCATTTATTGCAGCATTATTAATTTTTTTTTTTGGCCGTGCCATGCAGCCTGTGGGATCTTAGTTCCCTGACCAGGGACTGAAGCCAGGCCCTCGGCAGTGAAAGCATGGAGTCCTAACCACTGGACAGCCAGGGAATTCCCAATTGCAGCATTATTCAAATAGCCAAAATATGGAAACAACAAAAGTGACAATTAAAAGATAAATGAATAAAAAAATGTGGTATATTTACAAAATGGAATATTATACAGCCTTAAAAATATAAATCCTGCCATTTGTGACAACGTGGATGAACCTGAAGGACATTATTGCTAAATGAAATAAGCCAGACAAAGAAGGACAAACACTGCCTGATTCCACTTATATGAGGTATAAGACATAGCCAAACTCATGGAAGCAGAGAATACAACAGTGGTTGCCAGGGACCGGGTGTTGGTGTTGGTGGGGGAATGGGGAGTCATTGTTTAATGGGTATAAAGCTTTAGTGATGTTAGATGAGTGAGTTCTAGAGACCTGCTGTACAGTATAGTGTCCATAGTGAACAAATATGGTGTTGTGACTTCAAAATTTATTAGGAAGGTAGATTGCATGTTAAGCGTTCCTACCACAGAAAACAAAGGGACACGAGGAAACTCTGGGAGGTGTTGGGTATGTCTATTACCTTGATGGTGGTGATGGTATCACGAGTGTTTGCATATGTCCAAACTCATCAAGTGGCACACATTAAAGATGTGCTGTTCTTTATCAATTACATCTCAGTAAAGCTGTTAAAAAATTAGTTGTTCCTTTCGTGCTTCCAAAGCAGGTTTGCTTCATCTCTCTCATTGCTCTCACTCTGCCTCGTTCTGTAGTTATCTGTTTACTTCTCTGTATTCCCTTACTCAGCTGGGAGCTCCTTGAAAGAAGGTTTTTTTCCCCCTTATTTATCACTGTATTCCTCCAGTGCCTAGTTACTGGCACAAAGTAAGTTTTCAGTAAATTGAATTTGCAAGGGGAAGGACCAGATAAGAGAGAAGGGGGGATGGGATGGGTTTAAGTTTTCAGTTCTCCTTGACTCCATGGATGTATGAAACGACTCTGCCTGGCTACTTAGCATCTGCTTGGTACCACCTGTATACACCTAGGGATCCTCTGGGGTCAGCATAATGGCCCCTACCTCTCTTCTAGATACCAACCTGCCCACCTGTGCTGGGTAGTCCACAGTGGAGCTTTGGCTGTGATCTGAAGTGGATTTGAGGGAGTTTGTTCAAGAGATCATCTTCTACAGCGTTGACTGTATCTCCTTTGCCAACCCTAGGAGAGGATGAAGCATTTTCAGTTTTGGCCAGAGATTCACACTTAGGTCCTCACATTGCACTAATATTTCACTCATCCAGTTTTGACTTCTAGAGTTCTCAAGTGTTTGTAGGGTAGCTGTGAACCTAGAAGGAAGCAATGTAAAATGGCTAGAAAATAGATTTCACACAGCTTGTATCCTTTACTTTCTGTTTCAGCGGAGAATGGAACCACCTTCAGGTCTGTTGATTCCAACATTTTTTTGTAGCCTAAGCGAGTTGATTTGATTGTCTGATGTCTTGTGATGGAGTACCGACAGTAGAGATGGAAGTGAGGAATTGCCTACGGTGACATCCTCAGAAATGGCCTGAGGGAATTCCCTAGAGGTCCAGTGGTTGAGACTCGGCGCTTCCATTGCAGCGGTTTCGGGTTCGATCCCTGGTCGGGGAACTAAGATCCCACACAAGCCTCGTGGCTTGGCAAAAAAAAAAAAAAAAAAGCCAGAGACAGAAAGAACAGGGTGACATCCCCAAGAGCAAGAGGCGTTATCTTGTTTAGGGGGAAACCCATCTAATTTAACCCCAAGTCATGAAGAGAAGTTAAATTATTGCTTGTTCTGCTCAAGAAAGTAGGAACATATGTGATATATTTTAGAAATATTTCCAAATTAATTTAAAAATAAATAAATTAAGGTTATATGCATATAATATCATAACTGTTGTTGTCCAAACTCAGGGAAGCTCTGTGATTAAAAAGATACACTGCAGCAACTAAAATAGTTCTAAAATCATAGCATTTCACTCGCATGTTTCATGTACAAGAGGGTGAATGTGTAGATTGCAGCAAAACTTTTCTAACCCCTTATAACTTGCCTCAAAATAAGGGTTTTCACCCCTTTCTTACTCTACCCCTCCCCTCCTCCCCTGCCCCCCAGCTCTGGCTCCTTCTGGATTCTCATTCTTTTCTTCTTGGCTACTTTATTTTTCCATAAGATGTTACAGAAAAACCCAAACGATCTTTTTTGGCCAACCTAATACTTCATCCTGATTTGGCATCACAATGTCCCGGGTATAATTCTCCAAGAAAGATGGGACTACAGCTGAGCTGAGCCCAAATCTTTAGCAAGTAAGGAGGGGCAAGTCCCAGGAAACACGGGAGTCTATCTTTTTTCCTCTACCACAAAGGGAGGAGCATCATGTATGTTTTTGTTTCATAATTTCTTTTTTTTAAAAGAAATGTTATGCTATTATCTTTTTGAGGCTTTATGTGCACTTATTTAAAAATCATGTTGAGATTGTCCCATTATTTACATTTTATTAGGAATGATTTTCTTGGCTCTTTTTCCTCATGTGCTTTGAAAAACAGCCAACAAAATCAACATTTGGAAGCTGAATTCACTTTCAGTAAAGTGTAAATAATGGAACAATCTTGGAATGACTCGAAGAGGCAGGTTTCTAAAGGAGAGTTTCCCCTCCTTTCTGTAGCCACTCTTTCCTTGATTGTAGTTTTGTGATTGGCTGCACTTGTTTTCCTGGAACCTCCAGTTTAGATATTAGGTCTTATCCTGATATCTCAGGGCTCCTCCCCATTGGTGATAATGGAGAATTATCCCAGATCCAGCAGATGCTTTGGCCCGGGTTCTGTGTGTGTGTCTCTCCCAGCCTGTCTCTTTTTCCTCTGACCACAGGTACTTTTCTACAAGCCATTGCCCCAGGTAGTGGTCACAGCTTTCCCAGCACCTGTTTCCTGCCAGTAAACCTGGCTCTGGCCCCTCCCCTCCTTGTTACCCTGCAGGGCTTGGATTTCTTCTGCCTGTTTCCAGATCAGGGATCAGATGCCTGTTGCTTCAGCCCTACTTACCGTCCTACTTCTGTCCGTGTACGTAGTAGCTCTCAACAAGTATTTATTAAATGAATGAATGAATTAATCTTGTCTTTGATAGCAGCTATGTCCTTTTTGGCTTTAATCATTATGCTTCATTGTTGATTTTAAAAAACAAAAGGACAGGGACTTCCCTGGTGGTGCAGTGGTTAAGAATCCGCCTGCCAATGCAGGGGACACGGGTTCGAGCCCTGGTCCGGGAAGATCCCACATGCCGCGGAGCAACTAAGCAGGTGCGCCACAACTACTGAGCCTGAGCTCTAGAGCCCGCAAGCCACAACTACTGGAGCCCACGTGCCTAGAGCCCGGGCTCCACAACAAGGGAAGCCACCGCAATGTGAAGCCTGCGCACCACAATGAAGAGTAGCCCCCACTCACCACAGCTAGAGAAAGCCCGCGCACAGCAATGAAGACCCAACGCAGCCAAAAATAAATAAATAAATAAAAAACCAAAAGGACAAAAAAAAAAAAAAAAAGATGGAAGTTACTCTTAAAGTGTTAATAAATGTGAAAACAAAGCAAAAAAAACAAAAAGATGGATGTTACTCTAAAAGAGTGTTGTTAATAAATGTGAAAAAAAACCCAAAAACAAACAAAAAAGACAAAGGGACGTTTAAAGGTGAGTGCGTCTTGATCACACATTGTATTCCAGTTATCTGAAACACCACTTAAGTACAATAGCTTATTCTTTGCTGACACTTGATAAGTTAACTGTTACTATATTCGTGGGTAGTGGGAGGGGATGATGAGTTTAACATAGTAGACGAGGGCACAGCGGCTCAGGAAAGGAAAAGTCCCCTTGACTCACTGGTCATGCTGAAATTCACAAAGTCCTATGATCACGGGCGTTGTAGAGGAACATAGAGCTCATCTGGGACAAAGTCCATGATGTTCCTGATGGATGCTCATTTGACTATTTGAATACTAATAGTGATGGAGACCTTATTGCCCTACAAGTTAACTCAAACATTAGGAACAGAAAATTCTTTAGGTTGAGCCAGAAAAACATGTCCTGGAAATTTTTGCCCCTTGGCTTGCAAGCAAATCCATTTCTACATGATGTCAGGTATGTGCCCTTGAGTTTTCTCTGTTTTGGATAAAATATCCACAGTGTCTTTGATAGCACTGAGCAGTGATTCAAAGCAGGGTCTCTGCGATTAGGCTTATGGGCAATAATTTATTTAGCCCAGGGGTTGGCAGTCTTTTCCTGTAAAGGGCCAGATCGTAGATCTTTAGACTTTGTGGGCCTTACAATCTCTGTTGCAACGACTCAGGCCTGCAATTGTAGCATGAAAGGAGCCACAGACAACATGGCTGTATTCCAATAAAACATTATTTACAAAAACAGGGGCAGGTTGGGATGTGGGTGGTAATTTGCTGAGCCCTGATTTAGCTCATTCTCCAGTGGTTTCTCAACCCTCATCTGTCTAGTTGATTCCTTGTCCCTCCATCCGTGTTAAAACGTGGCCTCCAGATTTAAGGACAACCTCCAGATGAGGGTGACCCACACACAGTCTAACAGGCTCCTTGCCTCTCCTAAAAACACTGATACGGGAAGACAGTACCATGCAGTGGGTTCATGCAGAGAATACTAGCTCTGCCACCATACTAGCTGTGTGCCCTTGAGCAATTATTCATCTTGTTCTGAGCCTTGGCTTCTGCATTCTTAAAATAAGCTCTTCATACCTGTCCTGAAGAACTGCTTTGATGATCTGGGATAAAGCGTGTAATGTACATAAGCGTGCAGTGCTGGCACTTAGAAAGCAGTTCTAAATATTAGTTGTTATAAATGATGTTGTGCTGTAACGTTCTATTGTGACTGAGCTTTCTGAGCCCAAACTGAAGTAAAAGGAAGGAAAATTCCACTGTGGTTAAAATTAGGTTATGCAGTCAGCTTCTGCCCTATTCACTTCACGGCTCACTCCACCCTCTGCGCCTCCACCTGTTACCCAATTAATGCCCTATTATGCCGAACACCTGCACGGAAGCCATTTGAGGGCTCCTTTCCAGCACTCTCGTTAGCACCTCACTCACCCAGAGCCCCCAGAGTCCACTGCCAGGTCTTGCAGGTGTTTGCCTGCAGGAAGGCTGTAGGGTTTGCTGAGCTTTCCCTGGGACAAGAAATTAATGTGGTAATTAATGCAAATGGCTCTGCAGAAGCTCCTCTCCTGGGTCCTAATCAGAAGAGATGATCTTCACATCTCTTTAACTTTGAAA
Organism: Balaenoptera musculus; assembly: GCF_009873245.2. Lineage (NCBI taxonomy): Eukaryota > Metazoa > Chordata > Mammalia > Artiodactyla > Balaenopteridae > Balaenoptera > Balaenoptera musculus. The sequence continues at coordinate 10,470,747 of NC_045792.1, forward strand.
CTCTGTGTGTGTGTGTGCGTGTGTGTTGGGGGTGGATGGGACGGGAAAGAGACAGGAAGAAGGGACAATGAGAAACAGAGCAATGACAATGGGAGGACAGAGGGAGAAAAACCAGCTTCCTAATCTGTGCCAGGCAGTGAGAGGGAAGCTCAATGATATTGGCTTTTGAAATCTCACCTCTCACTGTCTCAAGTGTAAGTTAAGGGCAGTGAAAAGGTCCGGTAATCTCACTCCTCTCACAGGACAGACTAACAGGCTGATGCTTAAGGGCTCCCATGTAGATGCTCTACAGTTGTTATCACTGTTTTGCTGAGCCCCATGCGTGTCATCTCGGTGTCCAAGATGCCGGCAGTGGACTTGCCCTCACTCCCCCACTTGCTAGCGTGCTGAACAGAGGGTGCTGGAAAACAAGTTTCATTTGTAAAATCATTGCCGGTAGAACCTCAACGACGGAGGGGAGCCCAGAGCAGCGCTCCTCAAGTAGAGTGGGCATATGATCCACGTGAGTCCTTGTTAAAATATCGATTCTGATTCAGCGCATCTGGGGTACAGGGCCGAGTCTGCATTTTAACAAGCCCCAGGTGATGCCCCAGTCTACTTGAGTAGCAAGACTATAGACCAATTCCATTCTGAGTCAGCCTGAAGGACCACTGCTTCCAACACCCAGCCTGGCTTCTATTACAAATAGCCATGCTTAGTTGCACAACACAGCTTTAGGTGATCGTAAAGATCAGTATCGTGGGCCCAGGGCATACGAGTGCCTCGAGCCTGCTCGCTGAGTCCTGAGTCTGACTCTGAACCTTCAGATTAGTTTATAGTCATCGACTTTGACCCTGAACCAGTATTTGATCCCTGTCTCATCCTAGTAAACCTGTTTTATAGCTGCCAAATTCAAGACACCAAATCAAGTGGTAGGTAAGTTTTCTAAGGGTAGAAACTGCTATTGTTCTGAATTAAAAATGAACAGGAAATAAAGTTGGAAGACCAGAGTTGAGTCAGCAGAGACTCTGATATTTATTAACAAAATATTTAACCTTCCTGGGCCTCAATTTTGTCATCTGTAAAGTAGGATAACATACTATAGTACCACCTACCTTGAAAGGCTGATAGACAAAGAAAACGATTCCTAAAACTTTAAATGGAGGTAATATATGTGACGGTGCTCTACTAAGTAGCATTATTTTGAGACAAAATACATAAATGTGTCTTTTCTGTGGAATAAATCCAAAGAACAAGGCTGTGCAACTGTATACTTGCTCTGTTTAAGTCAAGGATGTGTAGCAGGTCTGAAAGGTTTATGCCGATAGAAACTGCTTTCTGTGTTTTTTTTTTTTTTTTGGCTGTGCCCTTGGCAGTGAAAGTGTGAAGTCCTAACCACTGGACTGCCAGGGAATTCCCGAAAACTGTGCCTTTCTTTTTTTTTTTTTTTTTTAAATATTTATTTATTTATTTATTTATTTATTTATGGCTGCATTGAGTCTTCATTGCTGCACGCGGGCTTTCTCTAGTTGCGGCGAGCGGGGGCTACTCTTCATTGCCGTGTACGGGCTTCTCATTGCGGTGGCTTCTCTTGTTGCAGAGCACAGGCTCTAGGCGTGGGCCTCAGTAGTTGTGGTGTGCAGGCTCAGTAGTTGTGGCTCACGGGCTTAGTTGCTCCACGGCATGTGGGATCTTCCCGGACCAGGGCTCGAACCTGTGTCCCCTGCATTGGCAGGCAGATTCTTAACCACTGCCCCACCAGGGGAGTCCCATACTGTGCCTTTCTTATCCAACTATCTGCACTATAGTCTGACAAGACTATATTTATGGGGCAGAACAATTAAAATATGAAATATCTTGGAAAATCTGTTCACACATAGGTTTCCTGTCATCAAATGAGGCGTTCAACTCCCCCAACTTCCAAGTCTACTCCAAGAAGCTTATTCAGCTATGGTTATGGAACTCCAGGGAGCTGCAAATTTCTGAGTCTGCCTGTCTCTGCACGGTTTTCTGTGTGTCAGATCGTGGAATCCGTGAATCTGAGAGCTGGAGGTCCCCTTCAAGATGGTCCTGTGCAAGCCCCTCATTTTCCAGATGTGGAGCTGGCACAGCCGGCCAAGACCACACTGCTCGTTAGTGGAGAGCCAGGGCTGGGGTGCGGGGCTCGGGTCCCCACCAGGGCGCCTCCCTCTACAGCAGGTTGTCCGTCACCTTCTGGGGACTCAGGTAAACTCAGCAGAAGGCTTCTGCCCTCTGGGGAGCAGACTGCACCCAAAAGCCAAGGCGCTCGGCTACCTGTTGCCCGGACCACCCAGTCACTCAGGCCAATGTGTCACTTTCCAGTGAAAACCTTGTGATCTCATCACCAGGAAATCCAATCAGAGGCTCTGGGGGGTGAGGTAGAGATGGAGAGGACTAATACAAGAACTCTTCTGTGGGGAGGGGTCATCCCGAAGTCATCATCGTGTTCTTGTCTACGGCAGTGCTGCAGACAAATGTACTTCTTACCGTAAATCTTAGTGGTAGTAATGAGTTATTGATAAGGTAATAATAACAACGTTAGCAGAATTTTGATGGCAGTCTTAACTTGCCTGAGCATTCTCAAAAGACACCTGAGTTTGGGACTTCCCTGGTGGTCCAGTGGTTAAGACTCCATGCTCCCAATGCAGGGGGCCTGGGTTCGATCCCTGGTCGGGGAACTAGATCCCTCATGCATGCCGCAATTAAGATCCCACATGCCACAACTAAAGATCCCGCATGCTGCAACTAAGACCTGGTGCAGCCAAATAAATAAATAAATATTAAAAGAAAAAAGCCACCTGAGTTTTTCCAGCTCTGGGTCTACCATAAACGGACTGTCTGATGCTAGGTCAGTGATTTCATTTTCCTGAGCTTCAGGCTTATCATGTTTAAAGTGTAGATTCCGCCGCGGCCTTCCAGAAGAGGAGTTAAAGGAGCTGATAGCATTTTGACCAGAGTCGACATCTCCTGTACGAAAAATAAATTGGCTTCCACCTTGTACTTGACAGACTAATATAATTATGCGCTCTCTCCCTGTCCCCTTGTTTTTCTTTTGCAGAGCAGCTCACGGTACTTTTTAGCTTTGACTCAATGCTGCCTTATAATCCTGTTTTTATATTCATTCCAGAATGAGAGTCTGAATTTGAGACTGGCAAAAGGGGCCAGTTCTGAAGGGGTTAGGCTGGCTGTGAATCTTCAAAATGAGCCCTATTTACTCCAAATCCCTCAGGTTCTACCGTTCGGACAGAAGGCCACGTTTCGTGTGGATACCCATGTCTCACGCCTGAGAAGAACAGATACACAGGTCAGTAACCCCTAAAGTCTGCTGCCCATTAGACTCAGCCTGGGAGATTTTTAGAAATCCTGGTGCCTGGGCCGTGCCCCATCCCAATTAGATCAGGATGTTTGGGTGGGGACCAGGCATCGGTTTTTCCTAGAAAAGAACCTGTGTGATTTCAAATTGGTGGAGCAAGTTTATGACTCACTGAGATGGGAGACACGTCCCATGTCCATGAAGCAAAGCCGAACAGTCTCTTCCGACTTCCTTCTTGCTTCCTTTTACGTTGAATTTTACAGAGGATGGTGAAGAGAAAGAAGCTGCGAAAGGTACAAGTTGGAGAAATCAGAGTGAGGAAGATACCAGGGTTAGAGTGGGTATAAAGGAGGAGGGAGGCTGGAGAGGAAACAGAGGGAGGGCAGAAGAAGGGGAGAAACCCTGCAGCTGCTGTTGCAAGAAGGTGCTTTTATTCAGTACCTTCAGAGCTAAAGGACTTGGGATGCCACAGAAGGTGGTGGGAGGGCTTGGAAAGAGAAGAGCGTCACTGAGAAATATGGTGGGACGTGGGTGTGTAGAGATAAATACATCAGCCGCTGCCCTGTAGGGAACTCCTGGGGATATGTCTGTGTTGGGGTCTCATTCCTCGTAACTAATTAAGAGAAGGGAATCCTTTCTGAAGCATCACTCAAGTTCCACAGGTGGAATTTACACACGAGGCGCAATTTATCCATTTATTACTAGACAAGGAAAATTTTAAGCTTTCAGTCTGCTGGACGATGCCCTCCCCTAGGTACTCGTGTTGTCCAAGCCTAGAGAGAAAATGACTCCTTTCTACTTGGAGGCTCGGACAACAGAAGCCCTTCTGCTGGGAAGCTTAGCGAGAAGGTTGCTAAGTGCTCTGGGGAGAGTCTCTGAGGTTGCACAGGCTTTCTTCACGAATGGTTCCCCATCAGTGAGAACGGGAGGCTCTGAAGCCAGGCAGACACCCTACGTCTTTTAGCTGGTCACCCGACGGCTCCCAGGGCTCCATGGTAACTGTTCACTCATCTGTACCTTCCATGGACCACATGTTCTGGGAGGTGGAGATTGTTTCTCTTGTTGGCCACGGACTCGTCAGCGCCTACACGTGCCTGACATGCCGTGGATCTGCTGAACGAATGAATACTGATTTTCTAGATTACAGCTGTGTAAACTTGGCTGGTTACTCACCTTCTCTGAGATCCAGTTCTCTTTCTCTGAAAAATGAGGACAGTGGGAGTGTAGGGACAATTAGGAACACTCATGTAAAGTGCCTCTCAAGGGTCTGTCCCAGAGCAATGCCCTATGTGTGATCACTGTAGCAGTTCTTGCCCCACAGGTAGGTGTGGAATTCACCTCCATCCCCATTCCCTGCAAAATGCAGTGGTTCCCCTCCTCAAGTTTCCATAATTCCTACTTCACCTGGGCTTCCACACATTTTCCTTTTAAAACAAATCACAGTGGACACATTTCGACTAAGCTTGGTGTATCATTATGGCCCAGAGGCCAGGAGTTGGCCGTGTTGTGTGTGATGTTCTTATGTGCTGATACCGTGTAAGTGCTTTTTGTTCTTTAGGTGCTAATTCACGTTTACATTTTTTTTAGACATCTTTTTTTTTTATTTTTAACTTTGGGTTTATTTATTTATTTATTTATTTATTTATTTATTTATGGCTGTGTTGGGTCTTCGTTTCTGTGCGAGGGCTTTCTCTAGTTGCGGCAAGTGGGGGCCACTCTTCATCACGGTGTGCGGGCCTCTCATTATCGCGGCCTCTCTTGCTGCAGAGCACAGGCTCCAGACGCGCAGGCTCAGCAACTGTGGCTCACGGGCCTAGTCGCTCCGCGGCACGTGGGATCCTCCCAGGCCTGGGCTCGAACCCGCGTCCCCCGCGTTGGCAGGCAGATTCCCAACCACTGCACCACCAGGGAAGCCCAACGTTTACATTTTTTTTTTTTTTTTTTAATAAATTTATTTATTTATTTATTTATGGCTGTGTTGGGTCTTCGTTTCTGTGCGAGGGCTTTCTCTTGTTGCGGTGAGCGGGGGCCACTCTTCATCGCGGTGCGCGGGCCTCTCACTATTGTGGCCTCTCTTGTTGCGGAGCACAGGCTCCAGATGCGCAGGCTCGGTAGTTTTGGCTCACGGGCCCAGTTGCTCTGCGGCATGTGGGATCTTCCCAGACCAGGGCTCGAACCCGTGTCGCCTGCATTGGCAGGCAGATTCTCAACCACTGCGCCACCAGGGAAGCCCTAACGTTTACATTTTTATGTGCTAATCCTGTTCCTCCAAAAGAGCAAACTTACAAAAGTTTTCTGCGTCAGTGCAGCGCTGTGTCAGGCTGGTTTGCAGACATCACACCACGTATAGATACTCGAGGCTGGCCGTTGGGCACACTGCCACCGTGGTTCAGGAGCTCTGGTGGCCACAGCACGTGGGTCACCAGCAAGACCTTCTAACCACACCTTCTCATGCTTGTTACTTGCTCTGAAGATCAATTTCCTGATTGTTGCTAGAGTTTGGTTTAATCTCACCTTTTCTATCAGGAAGTACACTGTTTGGAGCAGACATCTTTAGGGTTCATCTTTCCATCAGGAGCTGTTGGAGGGAGGAAAATTTCTTTCTCCAAGCCTTGGATTTGGGGCCAGGAGGTCTGGGTTCTAGGTCTGGTTTTGCACTAGGGGTTCCCCCTCACAGGACCTCTGTTTTTGCCTCTATATTAAAGGAAAAGACTAGACTAGAATGATTGGTTTACCAACTGTGCTTCAGAAGACCGAGATGTTCTGTAGAACTTTCTGGGGCTCCTATATAGAAGGTGGGAGTTTAGTGAGTCCCCTTACCCCTCATTTCTTCAGGCACAACAGCCCCCCTTCCCTCCACTTTATGTATTAAGTAGTCATTATTTTTTCCTTGCTTCTCTGTCTCTTGCCCTCCATTCATTCATTTGTTCTTCTGTTCATTCCTTCCTTTTTTTAAAAAAAATTATGAATTGTATAGCTAAATAAAGTTTGAAAAATCTGGGCTAGGGGAATCTTTGTGGTTCTAACATTCTGTAGTTCTCATTACCCCTTATATTAGTGTTGAGCAGTAATAAAAGCATAAGAGATTTGACAATTCATAGAGTTCTGATAATTCACCAAAGCAGAAAACTTTCACGCCTTCCTTAGACCCTGTGTGCTAGCTGAGCTCATCCAGGAAGAAGGATACAGATGGCTAGACATTTGCATTATAAACTTTCTGCGTATCCTTTTTGTACCTTTTCTTGTCCTTGTATATTACTTTTTTTCTCCAGTGTCACCTTCTTGAAAATAAACAACTTCATCTCTAATAACATAAGGAGACTTGCTTTTTCTCCAAAAGACTGAACTTATTAGTGGCCCCATGTATCTTGGAAGAGCAAAGGGCAAGACAAGACTCCCAGACCAAAAGGTAATGAGAATCTCTGTTCCCACCTCTTCCTTACGTGGGCTTGTGTTAGGTCTGCCAAAATCTGGGACTCCTCCTCTGTGAGTGCCACTCACAATTTGATTCTTTTCATCACAATGAGAGGATAATGTCAGGACATCAAAATGTAGTGTCAAGAAACTAAGCACGGGTCCTGCCCTCTTTCTGAAGGTGGATGTCGTTGAGCATACAAATGGTTCAGAGCCTCACAATAGGTTCAATTTACTTGGTCTTTGAAGGCAAATGACAGAGGAGATGGCTGCCATGTCTGTAGCCATGCCCCTGCCATTATACCCAGGGGTCTACCTTGAAGGAGGGAAGTGTCTTGACCCTTTTTATTGTTCTCAGTGCAGAAATCGTAGACTACTTATGTAATTCAAACATAAGTCTCTTACATGATTTGAAGCAAGTTTTATAGGGGCCTCTCATCCCACCTTGCTTTTTAAAATCCTTATTTTGACACAGAGATTTTCCTTCCCTATTCATTTTTTTTTAAACATCGTTATTGGAGTATAATTGCCTTACAGTGGTGTGTTAGTTTCTGCTTTATAACAAAGTGAATCAGCTATACATATACATATATCCCCATATGTCCTCCCTCTTGTGTCTCCCTCCCACCCTCCCTATCCCACCCCTCTAGGGGGTCACAAAGCACTGAGCTGATCTCCCTGTGCTATGCAGCTGCTTCCCACTAGCTATCTATTTTACATTTGGTAGTGTATATATGTCCATGCCACTCTCTCACTTAGTCCCAGCTTACCCTTCCCCCTCCCCGTGTCCTCAAGTCCATTCTCTACGTCTGTGTCTTTATTCCTGTCCTGCCCCTAGGTTCTTCAGAACCTTTTTTTTTTTTTTTTTAGATTCCATGCATATGTGTTAGCATAGGGTATTTGTTTTTCTCTTTCTGACTTACTTCACTCTGTATGACAGACTCTAGGTCCATCCACCTCACTACAAATAACTCAATTTAGTTTCTTTTTATGGCTGAGTAATATTCCATTGTATATATGTGCCACATCTTCTTTATCCATTCATCTGTTGATGGACACTTAGGTTGCTTCCATGTCCTGGCTATTGTAAATAGAGCTGCAATGAACATTGTGGTACATGATTCTTTTTGAATTATGGTTTTCTCAGGGTATATGCCCAGTAGTGGGATTGCTGGGTCGTATGGTAGTTCTATTTTTAGTTTTTAAGGAACCTCCATACTATTCTCCATAGTGGCTGTATCAATTTACATTCCCACCAACAGTGCAAGAGGGTTCCCTTTTCCCCACACCCTCTCCATCATTTATTGTTTGTAGATTTTTTGATGATGGCCATTCTGACTGGTGTGAGGTGATACCTCATTGTAGTTTTGATTTGCATTTCTCTAATGATTAGTAATGTTGAGCATCCTTTCATGTGTTTGTTGACAATCTATATATCTTCTTTGGAGAAATGTCTATTTAGGTCTTCTGCCCATGTTTGGATTGGGTTTGTTTTTTTGATATTGAGCTGCATGAGCTGCTTGTAAATTTTGGAGATTAATCCTTTGTCAGTTGCTTCACTTGCAAACATTTTCTCCCATTCTGAGAGTTGTCTTTTCGTCTTGTTTATGTTTTCCTTTGCTGTGCAAAAGCTTTTAAGTTTCATTAGGTCCCATTTGTTTATTTTTGTTTTTATTTCCATTTCTCTAGGAGGTGGGTCAAAAAGGATCTTGCTGTGATTTATGTCAAAGAGTGTTCTGCCTATGTTTTCCTCTAAGAGTTTTATAGTGTCTGGCCTTACATTTAGGTCTTTAATCCATTTTGAGTTTATTTTTGTGTATGGTGTTAGGGAGTGTTCAAATTTCATTCTTTTACATGTAGCTGTCCAGTTTTCCTAGCACCACTTATTGAAGAGGCTGTCTTTTCTCCATTGTATATTCTTGCCTCCTTTATCAAAAATAAGGTGACCATAGGTGTGTGGGTTTATCTCTGGGCTTTCTATCCTGTTCCATTGATCTATGTTTCTGTTTTTGTGCCAGTACCATACTGTCTTGATTACTGTAGATTTGTAATATAGTCTGAAGTCTGGGAGCCTGATTCCTCCAGCTCCATTTTTCTTTCTCAAGATTGCTTTGGCTATTCGGGGTCTTTTGTGTTTCCATACAAATCGTGAAATTTTTGTTCTAGTTCTGTGAAAAATGCCATTGGTAGTTTGATAGGGATTGCATTGAATTTGTAGATCACTTTGGGTAGTATAGTCATTTTCATAATGTTGATTCTTCCAATCCAAGAACATGGTATATCTCTCCATCTCTTTGTATCATCTTTAATTTCTTTCATCAGTGTCTTATAGTTTTCTGCATAGAAGTCTTTTGTCTCCTTAAGTAGGTTTATTCCTAAGTATTTTATTCTTTTTGTTGCAGTGGTAAATGGGAGTGTTCCTTAATTTCTCTTTCAGATTTTTCATCATTAGTGTATAGGAATGCAAGAGATTTCTGTGCATTAATTTTGTATCCTGCTACTTTACCAGATTCATTGATTAGCTCTAATAGTTTTCTGGTAGCATCTTAGGATTCTCTATGTATAGTATCATGTCATCTGCAGACAGTGACAGCTTTACTTCTTCTTTTCTGATTTCAATTCCTTTTATTTCTGTTTTCTTCTCTGATTGCTGTTTTGGAAGCTAAAACTTCCAAACCTATGTTGAATAATAGTGGTGAGAGTGGACAACCTTGTCTTGTTCCTGATCTTAGAGGAAATGGTTTCAGTTTTTCACCATTGAGGACAATGTTGGCTGTGAGTTTGTCATATATGGCCTTTATTATGTTGAGGTAAGTTCCCTCTATGCCTACTTTCTGGAGGGTTTTTATCATAAATGGGTGTTGAATTTTGTCAAAAGCTTTCTCTGCATCTATTGAGATGATCATATGGTTTTTCTCCTTCAGTTTGTTAATATGGCTTATCACATTGATTGATTTGCGTATATTGAAGAATCCTTGCATTCCTGGGATAAACCCCACTTGATCATGGTGTACGATCCTTTTAATGTGCTATTCGATTCTGTTTGGTAGTATTCTGTTGAGGACTTTTGCATCTATGTTCATCAGTGATATTGGCCTGTAGTTTTCTTTCTTTGGGACATCTTTGTCTGGTTTTGGTATCAGGGTGATGGTGGCCTCATAGAATGAGTTTGGGAGTGTTCCTCCGTCTGCTATATTTTGGAGGAGTTTGAGAAGGGTAGGTGTTAGCTCTTCTCAAAATTTTCGATAGAATTTGCCTGTGGAGCCATCTGGTCCTGGGCTTTTGTTTGCTGGAAGATTTTTAATCAGTTTCAATTTCAATGCTTGTGATTGGTCTGTTTATATTTCTTCCTGGTTCAGTCTCAGAAGGTTGTGCATTTCTAAGAATTTGTCCATGTCTTCCAGGTTGTCCATTTTATTGACATATAGTTGCTTATAGTAATCTCTCATGATTCTTTGTATATCTGCAGTGTCAGTCTTTACTTCTCCTTTTTCATTTCTATTTCTATTGATTTGAGTCTTCTCCATTTTTTTCTTGATGAGTCTGGCTAATGGTTTATCAATTTTGTTTATCATCTTCTCAAAGAACCAGCTTTTAGTTTTATTGATCTTTGCTATTGTTTCCTTCATTTCTTTTTCATTTATTTCTGATCTGATCTTTATGATTTCTTTCCTTCTGCTAACTTTGGGGATTTTTTGTTCTTCTTCCTCTAATTGCTTTAGGTGTAAGGTTAGGTTGTTTATTTGAGATGTTTCTTGTTTCTTGAAGTAGGATTGTATTGCTATAAACTTCCCTCTTAGAACTGCTTTTACTGCATCCCATACATTTTGGGTTGTTGTGTTTTCATTGTCATTTGTTTCTAGGTATTTTTTGATTTCCTGTTTGATTTCTTCAGTGATCTCTTGGTTATTTAGTAGTGTATTGTTTAGCCTCCATGTGTTTGTATTTTTTACAGATTTTTTTCCTGTAATTGATATCTAGTCTCATAACGTTGTGTTCAGAAAAGATACTTGATACGATTTCAATTTTCTTAAATTTACCAAGGCTTGATTTGTGACCCAAGATATGATCTATCCTGGAGGATGTTCCATGAGCACTTTGAAGAAAGTGTATTCTGTTTTTTTTTGGATGGAATGTCCTACAAATATCAATTAAGTCCATCTCGTTTAATGTATCATTTAAAGCTTGTGTTTCCTTATTTATTTTCATTTTGGATGATCTGTCCATTGGTGAAAGTGGGGTGTTAAAGTCCCCTAGTATGATTGTGTTACTGTCAATTTCCCCTTTTATAGCTGTTAGCATTTGCCTTATGTATTGAGGTACTCCTATGTTGGGTGCATAAATATTTACAATTGTTATGTCTTCTTCTTGGATTGATCCTTTGATCATTATGTAGTGTCCTTCTTTGTCTCTTGTAATAGTCTTTAAAGTCTATTTTGTCTGATATGAGAATTGCTACTCCAGCTTTCTTTTGATTTCCATTTGCATGGAATATCTTTTTCCATCCCCTCACTTTCATTCTGTATGTGTCCTTAGGTCTGAAGTGGGTCTCTTGTAGACAGCATATATACGGGTCTTGTTTTTGTATCCATTCAGCCAGTCTATGTCTTTTGGTTGGAGCATTTGATCCATTTACATTTAAGGTAGTTATCGATATGTATGTTCCTATTACCGTTTTCTTAATTTTGGGGGGTTTGTTATTGTAGGTCTTTTCCTTCTCTTGTGTTTCCTGCCTAGAGAAGTTCCTTTAGCATTTGTTGTAAAGCTGGTTTGGTGGTGCTGAATTCTCTTAGCTTTTGCTTTTCTCTAAAGGTTTTAATTTCTCTGTTGAATCTGACTGAGATCCTTGCTGGGGAGAGTAATCTTGGTTGTAGGTTTTTCCCTTTCATCACTTTAAATATGTCCTGCCACTCCCTTCTGGCTTGCAGAGTTTCTGCTGAAATATCAACTGTTAACTTTATGGGGATTCCCTTGTATGTTATTTGTTGTTTTTCCCTTGCTGCTTTTAATATTTTTTCTTTGTATTTAATTTTTGATAATTTGATTAATATGTGTCTGGGCATGTTTCTCCTTGGATTTATCCTGTATGGGACTCTCTGTGCTTCCTGGACTTGATTAACTATTTCCTTTCCCACTTTAGGGAAGTTTTCAACTATAATCTCTTCAAATATTTTCTCAGTCCCTTTCTTTCTCTCTTCTTCTTCTGGGACCCCTATAATTCAAATGTTGGTGCATTTAATGTTGACCCAGAGGTCTCTGAGACTGTCCTCCATTCTTTTCATTCTTTTTTCTTATTCTGCTCTGCAGTAGTTGTTTCCATTATTTTATCTTCCAGGTCACTTATCCGTTCTTCTGCCTCAGTTATTCTGCTATTGATTCCTTCTAGAGAATTTTTAATTTCGTTTATGGTGTTGTTCATCATTGTTTGTTTGCTCTTTAGTTCTTCTAGGTCCTTGTTAAATGTTTCTTGTATTTTCTCCATTCTATTTCCAAGATTTTGGATCATCTTTACTATCATTACTCTGAATTCTTTTTCAGGTAGACTGCCTATTTCCTTTTCATTTGTTTGGTCTGGTGGGTTTTTACCTTGCTCCTTCATCTGCTGTGTGTTTCTCTGTCTTCTCCTTTTGCTTAACTTACTGTGTTTGGGGTCTCCTTTTCGCAGGCTGCAGGTTTGTAGTTCACGTTGTTTTTGGTGTCTGCCCCCAGTTGCTAAGGTTGGCTCAGTAGGTTGTGTAGGCTTCCTGGTGGAGGGGACTGGTGCCTGTGTTCTGGTGGATGAGGCTGGATTTTGTCTTCCTGGTGGGCAGGACTGTGTCCGGTGGTGTGTTTTGGGGTGTCTGTGACCGTATTATGATTTTAGGCAGCCTCTCTGCTAATGGGTGGGGTTGTGCTCCTGTCTTGCTAGTTGTTTGGCATAGGTTGTCCAGCACTGTAGCTTGCTGGTCGTTGCTGGAGCTGGGTCTTAGCATTGAGATGGAGATCTCTGGGAGAGCTTTCACCATTTGATACTATGTAGAGCTGGGAGGTCTTTGGTTGGCCAATGTCCTGAACTCGGCTCTCCCACCTCAGAGGCACAGGCCTGACACCCGGCCGGGGCACCAAGACCCTGTCAGCCACATGGCTGGAAAGGGCCTGGAACAAATGAAGATGCAGCAGGTTCTCTACAGAACTGTGAACTCAGCAGGGCTTGTTTCTCAGTCCTCTCTTCCATCAAAAGCTGATATTAAGAATGACTGTGACAGTCACATCAACCTTAGAAATAACTACCACTGGGTCTTGTCTTTACATTTGGTATTTGAAATGTCTGTAGCCGGCAAAGGCAGCATTTGAATGTTCTTAGAAGCACAGATAATATTTACAATCGGATTTTCCTTTCCCAGGCAGCAGGCACGCAGCTCCCTGGGCCTGTTTGAAGCTGCTAGTGTTGGAGGGTCTCCTGCAGAGGCAGGGGTGGCTGTGGCTCACCATGGGAACAAGGACCTCCTTCCCTATTCTTTAACAAAAACTTCAGAAAACAAATATGTATAATTTCTGGGCAAAGATCGACTTTTCACAGGAAATTCTCAAACAAAATATGATCTTTTCTTGGTTGCAAATCTACAGTTTCTCTTTTGGGAAGGCAAACACAGATACTCTCAGTACTTAGGAGCAAGAGACAATCATCAGAGTCTGTAAATCTTGCCTGATTTCCAACAGAATGAAGAGCAGTTATGATGATGTTATCAGTGGGCCTTCAAGGCTTCCCCCAACTGGCCTTCCATGGTGATTGGGGGCATGATTAGGGAGAGCCCTGGGGAATTAATGTAAAATCTTTTGAAAACCTTTCTATGTGATTCAGACTGAAACTGAAACATTACCTAATTTTCATGATGTGTTGTATCAGCACGATCTCATAAATCCTCTGACCAAATGGTCTTGGTCTTTTAATTCATCCCAGGATCCGTTAAGAGTCATAGCGACAGAAACTTTGGGGATGGGTCCCTGGTAGCCAAGATGATGGGTATATTTGTCAATCATTCAATCAAAACACTGTCCATAGGGTTTTCTAGGATCTGACTTAGAGTCTCTGTTATGGGCGAACTGTGTCCCCACCAAATTCATAGGCTGAAGCCCTATGAATATATTTGGAAACAAGTTCTTTAAAATGATAATTATGTTAAAAGGAGGCCATTAGGATGAGCCTTAATCTAATATTCCTGATATCCTTAAGGAAGAGAACATCTGGACACAGACATGTGTGTGCCCAGAGAAAAGACCACCTGAGGACACAGCAAGAGGGTGGCCAGCTGCAAGCCGAGGAGAGAGGTTTCAAAGGAAATCAACCCTGCTGACATCTTGATCTTGGAATTCTGGCCTCCAGAAGAGAACTCCAAGAAAATACATTTCTGTAATTTAAGCCCCCCAGTCTGTGGTATTTTGTTATGGCAGCCAGAGCAAATGAATAGTCTCTAATACGTTCTTATGCCATTAGATTTTTTTTTTTATTAATTAATTAATTAATTTATTTATTTATTTTTGGCTGGGTTGGGTCTTCGTTGCCAAGCGTGGGCTTTCTCTAATTGGGGCGAGTGGGGGCTACTCTTCTTTGTGGTGCGCGGGCTTCTCATTGCGGTGGCTTCTCTTGTTGTGGAGCGTGGGCTCTAGGTGCATGGGCTTCAGTAGTTGTGGCTCACGGGCTCTAGAACACAGGCTCAGTAGTTGTGGCACACGGGCTTAGTTGCTACATGGCAAGTGGGATCTTCCCGGACCAGGGATCAAACCCATGTCCCCTGCATTGGCAGGTGGATTCTTAACCACTGTGCCACCAGGGAAGTCCTGCCATTAGATTTTTTAAATTATAAAAGTAAAATGGGGACTTCCCTGGCAGTCCAATGGTTAAGACTTCGTGCTTCCACTGCAGGGGGTACGGGTTCGATCCCTGGTAGGGGAACTAAGATCCCACATGCTGCACGGTGTGGCCAAATAAATAAATTAAAAATAAATAAAAATAAAAAATAAAACAGCACCTCTTAAAAAAGAAAAAGTAAAATGATCACATAGTAAAGTGTTAAGGACTAGATTGAACCGAATTTACTGAGCAGTTAAAACCTATTCAACAAAATACAGAAAAGAAAATGTTTTTGATAGAGGTTTCCTGTGTCGTAGTGACCAGAAGTGGCCCTGGGATAGAGGGAAAAATGCTTGGGCTTTGGAGACATGGAGATTTTCATCAGAATCCTGCATCTGCCACTTAATGCCAATGTCATTTGGGGGCAAGTTTTTAAACCTTCCTGAATGTTATTCTTTTCATTTGTGTATTGGGGGAAAATAGGATTTATGTGCAAAGGCACAGTGAGGATAAAGATAACATAGTGTGGACTGAAAAAAATGCACAACCTAAAAGTTGAGAATTATGTTTTATTTGGCAGACATACTGAGGACTCAAGCCCAGGAGACAGCCTCTGAGATAGCTCTGAGGGACTGTTACAAAGAAGTAAGGGAAGAGCCAGGATATATAGGAGTTTTTGGGAAAAAAATCCAGGTAGTTGGAACATCAAAATATTACTGTTAATTAAAGGAAAACTAGATATCTCCAGTTAATGAATTTAGCACTTTTCCATGTATGGGAAGATGCCAGAGTCTGGGCTTAAAGAAATCACTTCTTTGATATACATCTTAGCTATCCGGGGCCAGGATCCTGCTTTTCTCCATCCTGAGTCCCCTTGGGGGGCACCGCTGGGGCGACAGAGGCTGCTGGCTTGATGGCTGCAGCGTCCTTTGTTTACTTATGTGGCAGGTGACATCCTTCATCTACAATAGATGTAACGTGTAATTCCCTTTCTGGCCATGGAACATGCTCAACATTGGACAGAGCAATTGCAATGACAGCAGTTCTGAACTGATTCTGGCCAATACCTCCTTGCCAGGATATTCATGAAACTCTTGGTCAGGAACGCCTGGTACATGTCTGTTTTGATTTTGGTTAAGGTTCTCCCACCCCTCTTTGTGGTCATTTTCTGATTATTTTCTGTGAGTCCCAACAGTACCCATCTCACTTTCGTTTTAAACTTTTTGTCTTATATTGGAGTATAGTTGATTAACAATGTTGTATTAGTTTCAGGTGTACAGCAAAGTGATTCAGTTATACATATACATGTAGCTATTTTTTTTCAAATTCTTTCTTCATCTCACTTTTATCATCACCTCTGGGCACACCAATTGCAAAGGGTCCTTGGTCATTCATCCTGGAACTGCTTCAAGTTTGCCACCTGGATTTGCACTTGTCTGGCAGTTTCTGTTCTGATTGCCTCTGAACTCTACTTAAATGTTCACAGACTTGCTCCAGCTTTATGATAATACCCTCTGAGGTTGTTAAGTGAGGGGATTTTTAGAATGAATTTTGGCAGGGAAAGAACAACTTCCCAGCTGAGTTATTCCTGAGAGATTTTCATCCTACGACTATAAACTCCTTACCCCACAATTGTTTCCTCTGTCCCCCCCCTCAAATATCTGTCCCTCTGCGACAGCTGGGCTTAAAAAATGTAGTTTCTGCCTCATTACTGTTTTGTAGTTTAACTATTTCATGAATACATACAGCTAGGGTTCACATGAACCTTGAATTGTCTTTCCAAGAGTGAGGGTAGATTCTTGTTGCTCCTTTTTTACCTTGTGCTGCAGACCCTATAATTTACCTACTCAGTATCCATTTACCCCTTGTTCTCTGCTAATAAATCCCAATCCTGCTCAAGGCAGAACTGTGTGCAGCGCAGATGAGATACTCACTTTTCCAACCTCTCCTTCAGATATTAGTGGCCAGGAAACACAGTTCTGGGCAAGAAAATACAAGTAGAAATCGTCCTTAGAAGGAATTTGCTTCTTATGATAAAAAAGGGCAGACAGGACTGGCCTCACTGTTATTCGTCTTCTTGAAAATTGCTACTAGGCTTGAAGCTGGTGTGTCCATCTTGCCACCCAGAGGCATCATCATGAGGGAAAGAGACGGATCACCAATACTGTGACCCTGACATCACCGAGCTCCTGAACCAGTGCTACCAGCTACCTACCTCCAGATTTCTTAAGTCAGAAAGACAAATCTATATTTATTTAGCCATTAAAATTTGAGTTTTCTGTTATTGGGAGGTGAATCCCTCTGATCCTCGAAATGATTTAATAGTTATAAACAACTTACAAGTTGTATGCAAATTAAAAAAATATATATAGTTACCCAATTATGTTTCTTAGAATAGCATTATATTGTGAAATGTTAATAGGTGTTCCGTAATGAAAGGGTTTGATAGTCAAGTAAATTTGTGTATCACTGAGATAAAGTTTAATGGATTTTCTTTTCTTTGCAGCACTTCCATCCTTCCTTCCTTCCTCCCTCCCTCCCTTCCTTCCTTTCCACATGTTGATGTTCTTTGTGAATCTACAAAAAAGGTATACAGTTTGGAACATTCTCCAGATGTGTTTGACCATGGGGCCTGCATTGGTTATCTACTGCTGTGTGACAAAGCACTCTAAAACTTAGCGGAAAACCACAAACATTCATTCTCTCACACTATCCGAGGGCCAGGAATCTGAGAGTGACTCCATCAGGTGGTCCCCAGGGTCTCTCACAGGCTGCAGTCGTCTCCAGGCTCTGTGTGGGCGGGTCCACGTTAGGCCCACGGTCCACAGGCCTTCCAAGATCCACCTGTCACTCACTCCTCACCTGCGTGGCTGTCCGCAGGCCTTGGTTTCTGCCATGAGGGCCTCTCCCCGGGACTGTCTCTCCACAGGGCGGCTGGCTTCCCTCCGTGTGAGTGATGATAAAAAGAGAGAGAGAGAAAACCAAGATGGAAGATGTGTTTTTTTCAATTACTTTTTTTATTATGGTAAAATATACATAACATTTAACATTTTTAACAGTTTCAAGTGTACAGTTTAGTGGCTTTAAGTACATTCACATGGTTGTGCAACCATCACTACCATCCAGCTCCAGAATATTATTTCATCCTTCAAAACTGAAACTCTGTACCCATTAAACAGTAATCTCCCGTTCCACCCCACACCCTCCCCAGCCTCTGGCAACTGCTGTTCTACTTTCTGTCTCTAGGAACGTGACTACTCTGGGTACCTCATATAAATGGAATCATGTGGTATTTGTCTTTTTGTGCCTAGCTTATTTCACTTAGCGTGTCTTTAAGTTTCATCTGTTTTCTAGCATAGGTCGGGATTTCCTTCCTTTTTAAGGCTGAATAATATTCTGTTGTATATATATACATATTTTATTTATCCTTTCATATCCACGTGTCAATGGACACGTGGCTTGCTTCGTTTTAGCTATTGTGAATAATTCTGCTATGTACGAACATGGGTATACAAATATCTGTTCGAGTCCCTGCTTTCAAATCTTTTGGGTGTATACCCAGAAGTGGAACTGCTGGATTGTATGATAAATCTATTTTTAATTTTTTGAGGACCATCACACTGTTTGCTATAGTGGCTGAACCATTTTACGTTTCCACCAACCGTGCACAAAGGCTCGCGTTTCTCACCCTCACCAAAATGTTATTTTCTGGGGTTTTTTTTGTTTCTTTGTTTCATAATAGCCATCCTAATAGGTATGAAGTTATATCTCACTGTGGCTTTGATTTGCATTTCCCTAATGATTAGTGATATTGAGCATCTTTTCACATGCTTATTGGACATTTGTTTATCTTCTTTGGAGAAATGTCTCTTTAAGCCCTTCGCCTATTTTTGATTGCTTTTTGTTGTGGAGTTATAAAAATTCTTTGTATATTCTAGATATTAATCTCTTAACAGATGTATGATTTGTAAATATAGTTCCCCATTCTGTGGATTGCCTTTTCATTCTCTTGATAGTGTCCTTTTTTTTTTTAATTAATTTATTTTAATTTATTATTTATTTTTGGCTGTGTTGGGTCTTCGTTTCTGTGCGAGGGCTTTCTCTAGTTGCGGCAAGCGGGCGCCACTCTTCATCGCGGTGCATGGGCCTCTCACTATTGCGGCCTCTCTTGTTGCGGAGCACAGGCTCCAGACGCACAGGCTCAGTAGTTGTGGCTCACGGGCCCAGTTGCTCCACGGCATGTGGGATCCTCCCAGACCAGGGCTCGAACCCATGTCCCCTGCATTGGCAGGCAGATTCTCAACCACTGCGCCACCAGGGCAGCCCTGATAGTGTCCTTTGATGCACAAATTGTTAATTTTGATAAAGTCTAATTTATCTTTTTTTCTTTTGTTCCCTCTACTTTTAGTGTCATATCCAAGAAATCACTGCCAAATCCAACGTCATGAAGTTTTTTTTCCTGTTTTCTTCTAAGAGTCTTATAATCTTTTACATTTAGGTCTTTGATCCATTTTCAGTTAATTTTTTATGTGGTGTAAGGTAAGAGTCCAACTTCATTTTTTTGCATATGGATATCCAGTTTTTCCAGCACCACTTGTTGAAGAGACTATTCTTTCCTCATTGAACTGTCTTGGCACCTTTGTGAAACATCATTTGTTGGTATAGGTATACGATATGGGTGTAGGTTTGTTTCTTAGCTCTCTATTCTAGTCCATTGGTATGTCTGTCTGTCTTTATGGCAGTACAATATTGTTTTGATCGCTGTAGCTTTACAGCAACTTTTGAAATCAAGAAGTGTGAGTCCCTGATTTTGTTCTTTTTTTAAGACACGGTGTTTTTATAACCTAATCTTGGAAATGACAGCCCATGTGCCATATTTCATTCATTAGATGTCAGTCAATACATCAAGCCTACACTCAATGGGAGGGGATTACATAGAACTGTGAATACCAGAGGTAGTGATTAATGGGGTCACTTTAGAGGCTGCCCATCCTTTCTACAGAATATCTACTAACATTTTGGGAGACAACACTGTTCCGTAACTCATTGTAAGAAACCATGAAGCAGGGACTCACCAGGCACCCCCAGAAAGGCCATGGCATTAACTTTTTGGTTTATTCACATCCCTCCCAAATAGTCTAGCCAGGGTGACTCTAGAAATGGTGGACAACCAGAGAAAAGGGTGACCATTCTGGAGCTGCTCTGACAGTCTAGTTGGAGGGACAAAATGTGGAAGACACATGAAGAGAATATTTATTGAAACAAAATTCAACAAATATTCACAAAGTGCCAGCTGGCTGCCTAGCATTTTGCCAGAAGCCAAACTCATCTAGGACATATCAGTGCATCTGTAAGTCTCAATATGCTGAGACGTTCACTAAGGCAGGTGAGACAGTGCAGTCACCTAGGTAAAGGAACACCTGGGAACGCCATTATAACAGGAGGGTATGGGAGAATGTTATGGGCATGGAAGGTATTTCAAAAAGAGGTATTATTCATACACCCTGGGGTAGGAGGTGATTTGTGTGCAGAAAAAGTCTATTAACCTGGATGAAGTAGGGAGTCTGTAGGAGAAAAGAATGAAGAAGAATGGAGGCCTATCAGAGGGGATTGAAATCTGTATTCCAAGAAAAGGGGAGGGAGTCTTTGTGGGAACTTGAGTAATTTGCTCCAGGTAAGCAATCCACTGAACTATTTTCAGCTGCTTCTTATGTGATTGCCATCCATATTTCTAAGCAACATGCTTAATTAGCTATTTCGTGATATATCACTTGTACACAGTATGCATTCACTTCCCTTAATGTTTGATAGTATTCCTGTCAAGCCCCAAACTCTAGAGAGTCTACATTTTTCTTTACCTCTCATCCTTTGATGGTAATTAATCTAAGTTTCCCACTTCTTAGTTTAAGTAATTAATATTTTCCCAGGAAGTCAACAACCTCATATGGTTTTCTAAAATCATATGCATAGTTTTGAGCAAAGAAGTCTCCTCTCTAGTTCTTTAAAGTATATTCAAAGTTTAAAAGCAAAAATTATAGCACTGCCTGATAGGGTTTTAATGTATATAAATGTAATGTATAAGACAACTGTAACATAAAAGAGTGTGTATAAATAGCCCTATATGGTAATAAAATTTCTACATTCTACTTAAAGTGGGAAGGACCCTGTTAAGAGAATAACAAGTTCTAGAATAAAAGAAATATTTGTAAATCATGTATCTGACAAAAAACACACTTGTATCTAGAATATAGAAAGAACTCTCAAAACTCATCAGTAAGACAACAAACAACCAAATTTTATATGAGCAAAACTTGAATAGACACTTCACCATTGAGAATATATGGACAACAAATACGATAATGAAAAGATATTCAACATCATTATGCATTAAGGAAATGCAAATTAAAACCACAATGAGATACCTCTGTACACATGTTGGAATCGTTAAAATTAAAACACCGACCAGGGACTTCCCTAGTAGTCCAATGGCTAAGACTGTGCTCCCAATGCAGGGGGCCCGTGTTCGATCCCTGGTCAGGGAACTAGATCCCACATGCCGCAACTAAGAGTTTGCGTGCTGATCCCGCATGCCGCAACAAAGATCCCACACGTGAAACAAAGATCCTGCATGCCACAACTAAGACCTGGCGCGGCCAAATAAATAAATAAATAAATATTTAAAACAAAACAAAAAAAACTACCGACCATATCAAGTGCTGAGAAGGATGCAGAACAACTGGAACGCCCATACATAGCTGGTAGGAATGAAAAATGGAACAACCATTCTGGAAAAAAGCTTGGACATTTCTTGTAAAGTTAAACTCACACTTACTATGACCCAGCAGTCTTGCT